>NC_044554.1:126568318-126872934 GCF_007565055.1 Rhinopithecus roxellana | reverse complement strand
GACTGGGGAAAGACATTAAGTTCGGAGCAGCCCAAGGCTGCGGATCTAGCCTTTCTCCCTCGGGTCTCCAGACCCACGCAGGTCCAGGCAGCCAAGCAGAGACAGCGGAGCCCCGGTGCGCGGTTCAGGCCTGGTCAACAGGTAGGAGGGCCGGACTGGGGGCCAAGCACAGGGGAGGGCAGGCCCGCCCGCGTCGGCGTCCAACGTCCCGGGTCCCGGGACTGGAGAAGGTCGCTGGGAGCCCGCGCTTCCAGAGGATTGAGATTGGGTGAACGAGACCTGAAGACCCTCTCGGTCTGGACCCCGACTTTCGGTCTGCTTAGAGACCTAAGCCGCGAGCCTTTGGCCACACGGAGAAACGTACTAACAACCCTGTACTGCCGTGTCTCGAGGTTGCGGGAACGAGACGGTGTCTCCCTTTGGGAAAAGTACTGGGGACTTATTTATATCCTACTTCTCCTGGACTCCATAAGTTACAGGACTGAAGAAAACTGAGAAATAGAGAAAAGGTGCCGCTTGCCCCTTAACTCAAGAAAAGGGTGGCTGCAGACGGAGCAGCTTGGACTTTATTTTTACTTTGTGCGAAGCCCGCTGGCAGCGGCTTATGCTAATCGATTTTCCCAGTTCCCAGCCCTGGGTGTCTAGCTATCTCCAGGCCAGGTTGCATTTTTCTTTTTCTTTCTTTCTTTCTTTTCTTCAATGTATCAGAAGACCTGAAGCTCGCTGCCCGCTGCCCGCGCTGCCCCCGAGTTTCCTCCGAGTTTCCAGGTCAGCGGCATTTGCGCTCCTCTCCCCCTCCTTTTCCCAGCCCACTGCGCTTAAGTTCTTGAGTCTGGGGAGCCGGTTCAGTAACTCTGAATTCATTTTTAAGTGGCGTGCCTTGTTCCCCACCTTTTAACAAGAGGTGCACTTTAACATGCGAACCAGTAACCCGATCTACACGTTTACAAATTGGCAATGAATTAAAACAACAACAAAAAAGCTTCATGGAAAAAGAAAGGTGGGCTAAGTAAGGGGGAAATGTGGGGGGTTGGGGACAGAAGGGAAGGTCAGGAAAAGAGAAGATTTCCCACCCCTCCTTCCCACTCCCAATCCTAGTGCGCTCTCGATACACCCGGGCTGCGCGCAGAGACTGTTTGTAATGTCCTCAATACCAGCAGGTAGACGTGGCAGTTTTATTGCTTTACACCCTGCAGCTTATTGTTAACACTGTGAAGGCGTTTCACCCCCTACACCCCCACCCTGTGCTTGTCTATGTTTTTCGCTTTATGCTCGCAGGTGCACCGCTTTCCTCGCCAGCTTCCTGCAACACTGGCTGCACCCCAAGCAGAGTATGTCGTGGCAGGGCCTCGGAAGGTCCCTGCACTTGAGCACCGTATCCAGAGCGCAGCAGCCTCTATTTGCAACGGGATTTTTTTTTTCTCGTTTCTTTGATAGCTGAGGAAGCCGGGCAGGCTGGGATTGTCTGGGTTGTAGCTTCAGGGCTCTCAACCTTCCCCTATTAGTTAGTGGCTAAAATCCCTGCACTCTGTTCCAGTGAAGCAGCTGCACTGAGGTGGTAGTTGTGGCGCATGGTAAAGGTCCTGCTGAAACCTGCTAGGCGACCCAGGCTGGGCTCAGAGACAGTCAGGGGCTGGGAAGTGGAACGAGCGAGCGAGGGGCCCCACTTGGTGTGATATCTCTGCGCTTGCGGGATGGCATCTAAACTTCAGGCCTGACTATCAGACTTTCCTGCCAGTATCAAGAATGGAAAATTGGAGAATGGAAAACAGATAGTGTGACCCACACACAACATGCCAAGGTGGCGCACCACGAGTGGCTGCCAGGTGTGGCCTCTGCCACCGGCCACGGCGCATAGAGTTCGCGGCTCAGAGGCTATTTACCGCAGGGCTTCTTCCGACAGTTATTTCTCTCCAATTGAACGTGGCAGATTGGCTTCCCAGTCCTTCATTCTGGTTTCATGGGTGACGGTAATGAGCTGAAGTAAGGCGGTTGGAGTCGCTCTCGTTTGCACTAGTCCAGCCCGCACCTCCAGCCCTTCAGGAAGGGGCAAAAACTCGGGATCTTTGGGGCCTTGCAGGAAGGCGCACACCTCAGGGGCTCCAGGCCCCGGCGCCGGGTTAGGCGCCAGCCGGGTCCTGGCTCCTGCTTCTTTGTCTCGCCCGCAGGGGAAAGCGGGCCAACCCTTGCGGGTGGGAGGAGGAGGGCGGGCAAGGCCCTCGAAGTCTTTATCATTCAAAATAAAAGTAAACCCTGCTATCTGGGGTAGGAGGCCCAAGGCTCTTTCAGGGCATGTAGTAGGTGAGGGTTATATTCACTAGGCAGGATTTGAGGCCTAAGCTGCTTTTTGCTTTTTAAGGTGTTGAGATGTTGGAATTTGTATTGCGAGTGTCAATGTTATGTAGAGAGAAATACTTGTGTATTGCCAACACAAGACCTCCCGGGTCCGCCGGAGGCCACTGTAGGAGGAATGGGCTCTTGGGTCAAAGAATCTCCTGCTGTTCCTGGTCTGCACCGGTGTTTGCTCACGCATGGAGACCTGGAAATGCTTGGGGGTGCCCGAAGTGGTTTTGCAGCCTCACGGACTGTAGAAGTACATTCACACCAGGCAGGACCTGCATGGGTTTGGTTGCTAAATTGGGCTCAGTTATCACTTTAATTCTAAAGAAATTAGACCTGGATAAATGGCCTTTGAATTCAAAGAAATAACTCGGTATTGATTTACATAGCCCCTTCTCAAAGGGAGACATTGATGGAAAAAAAAACTTGCTAGTCTTTTCCTCATTCAATATACTGTAAAACTCTGTTTGTGTATGTATGTAAGGAAAGGGTGCCTGATATCCTGGAAACCCGCACAACTTTCTCCCCTCCCCCAACACACACACAGCAGTGAAAGCTCTGGGGCACATGGGAGCTGCCTCTTGCCAGTGATGGGATCTTCAGGAGTTGCCAAAAGTATCAGTCTACACAAGGAAACACTGAATTTGGTGTTCTTGTCTGTGGTGATAAGCTGTATTGTCCATATTAACACCCTTCTCTCTTAGACTCCCCCAAATCCAGTTAAAAAGTGGCCTCAATTTACCCCATGTTTAGAAAGAGTCTTACTTAAGTTTGGGGATAACATTTTCCTCATCTCTCTGGTCCTGGGTCCAAGAATAGGCAGCTAGGAAACTCTGACATGACACTGGCTCCCCCAGGGGGGTTCACAGAGTTTTTCAAGACTGTCCAATTTGGAGAATGTTAACTATGCGTGTCCTAACCTACAGGCTCCTGCTGCAGTCATTTTCAAACCTGGAGTCCAGTGGAGTTATGAAAACAAAGCTAACCAGCTCCTCAAACTAAATATCATTTGCCTTCTCCATGACTCCATTCCCAAGTGTGTGAGCACTCAAGGCTTTCTTAATAGAGAGAGCTGATGCGCTGGGCCCAGAATTGATTCAGGAGAAAAATAGCACATGTTTCTACCTTCTCTAATTTTAGGATTGTATACAGAAGTCGGCCTGCTTGTCTGCTCTCTCCCCTCAAATCCTCTCTTTTTTTCTCTTTTAACAAGCATAGGACCCCACTCTTAATGCAAAAATGTTCCTCTTTCTCTAAGCCCAGGAAAAAAAGGGCTCAACAGTGTTTAAACACTTAGAATAAAACAAGGTAAATGCTGATGTCTGTCTTTTCTATCTGTAGGCTATGCTAAGGTTGAGCTCTCCATATTCGCCCTGATGGGAAATATATCAGGGCAAAGAGAGAAGGGAAGGGGTGTTAGAAGTCAGCTTTAAGTAAGCCAGTCTTTGGAAAGCAGGGACCCCTGACCATTGGAGGATAAATACAGCCCTATAGTGGTAGGGAACAAGTATCAACAGGAAACAGTAGACTATTTTTAGGCATAATAAGGAGTTAATATAGCTGTCTTCCTAAATGCCTCCAAGCATCTTCTGTTTAATTCCTTCATCCCTTCATCAGCAGTAACAATAACAAAGTCACAGAAAATGCCTAATATTAAAGGAGAGCCCCGCTTGGGACAACTCTTCAGGAAAACCTGGGATGAAAACATCCCCTTGCTATCATGTCAGTTCTCTTGTTATAACAGAAAAATAAATGAAAACCATTTTTCATGAGAAAGAGAGAGGGTGAGTTTGTTTTGTATCTGACTACTCTTGTGATATACATGAACTGGTGACTTCTATACTCATACCTGTTTGTAAATACTCCTTATCTCCTTTATTTGGGACCATCCCAATAAATGGAAAGGTAATTTATTAGTCTTTTAGCAAAACTTTTTTAGAGGGCAACAGATTTGAATGACCTTAGAAGAAGCTAAGGTTGTTTGTTTTTGTTTTTCACATCCCATTCTCCCAACTGTGCCTGTTCATTCTCTCTCTCTTTCTCTCTCTTCTCTCTCTCTTTTTTTTTTTTTTTTGGTTCAGAAAAGAGACCCCTTGAAAACACACACACACACGCACACACACACACACACATACACACACACAACTAGGAGAAAGAAAGGCCCCTTCCCACTACCCTGGGAATGGAATAATAATAATTATTTTTTTTTCTGGTAGGTTTTACAAATTTTGTGCAGAGAACACAAACGCTCCTCATCCCTTTCACTCTGTTGAGTGGGGCCCTTCCCTCACAGAGCTCAAAGCCTTCATTTCTTTACACATTGAGAGGTTGTGTCCCTTTTGCTGGTTCATATTTGGATTCGCTCTTTACTCGCACATACTTTGTGAGGAGGGAAGGAGAGAATGGGACAAAAGCAGGGGACATAGAGAGTTAGAAAAAGAATATAAGAGAGTGGACAAAAGAGTATGAGTATGAGTCGGCTTCCTTTTGTGTTTAAGTTTTCTTCCTGGTCCTGTTTGCTAGGTACCATTGCCCCACAATGCTAATTGCACAACAAATGAACAAAAGGAGAGCTGATAAAAGCAGTCCTGTTACCTGCAGATCTACACCATGTATATTTCCTCTAGGGTCAGGAGGTGGAGATGGGGGTGGAGGTAGGACTGGAGGTGAGGGACCTAGACCCCCCAAACCAAGCTCTTCATCCACTAGTCTTCTACACCTTTCTCCTTTTCTCCTCCCCATTTCCTAACCTACTTTCCCCTTAAACAGCCTGGGCATCACGCTGCCCACTCTAACAGCTGCTAAGTCGAAGCAGGAGAACCCTTAAAAAAAAAATTACACAAGAGGTCACCCTCCCCAGACAAAATGAGCCACTTTAAGAACGATGCTCAGGGGGCTCAAAAGTCTGGGGCCCAAGAGTTTAAAAAGCAAGGGTAGCCTTTCAGGATATCAGTTCAGCAGTCTCAAAGAGACAGGCAGGAGTCCTGGGCTCTCCATGGAGCTGAGATGAAGGAAGGGACGAGGGACAGGAGCCGGGAGGCCCGGCAGACGCAGAGGGCGACTGAACGCTGGCACCGCAGCTGGCTCCCACGCGCTGCCGTCTGCGGGGAACCAGGGGCCCGATAATGGAATTCAGAAGGCAGAGATTCTCCGAGAGCCAGCCACTGTCTTGTACAGATTTGTAGAGAAACCCTCACTGTAATTAAAACCGTACAGTCAGATTAATTCAATGTGTTACTCGGCAGCGTTTTTAATAGTAAAAATCCGCTTTAAAATTGAATTAGGGTTGAAGAAAATTTCTGCGAGACTCGCCGGATTTGCCAGCTTTCATTGAAGGCAGCCTGGGCTGGACTTAGGTGGTGGATGCATGGTAGTGTCACTCCCCTCCCCCCAAACCTCACCATCCCTGACTGGGGAGGTGGATATGGGGATGCGGGGGCTGAGCAGCAAGGGGTGCCAGTTTGGCCGCTAGGCTGGGTCTGGGGCCTGGGGTTAACTCTTCTGAGCTCAGGCTACGCACAGATTTTTGACACCCAGGATTACCCTCCTTTACCACCCTCTCTGTGAAGTTCACTGCTCGGGAAAGGCGGGGGGTAGAGAAAGAATAGAGCCCTACTGTATCTTGAAGCAATTTCCCACTGTGTGTTGCCGCGGGAGCTGGAGGTTGGAGCCCTCTCTGGCCGCTTGAGTGACAGACAGGAGAAAGTTGTGGTTCTCCCATGTACCCCCCCACCCCCTTGCAAACCTTCCAAAAATTAAGAGCATTATTTCAAGCGCACGGTCAAAATGTCTCCCAAGCTTTGATTTGGCTGGCCGCCCCTTTTTTTCCCTCCCCTCCCCACTCCACATCCTCTGCGTTTCGCGTGGTCGTGAAATAAAAGTTAGTATTAT
The DNA here is from genome assembly GCF_007565055.1 of Rhinopithecus roxellana. Taxonomy (NCBI): domain Eukaryota; kingdom Metazoa; phylum Chordata; class Mammalia; order Primates; family Cercopithecidae; genus Rhinopithecus; species Rhinopithecus roxellana. The sequence continues at coordinate 126,866,703 of NC_044554.1, read as the reverse complement.
TAAGATTTTCTTTTAATAATGAAACTTGGAGCTGAAAACTTGCTCCAAAGTTCCTGCGAGACATGGCAACTGAGTGCTGAGAGGCTCTCACTTGAGAGGGGCTTAGTGGTTAGGATAGAGAGCTGACTGGGGTCTTTCTCGAGGCCAAAGGGCTTTTTAGGGTTCTAGGCTCCATCTTCCCCCACGGATCCGGCCATTTCTGTGGGCTCCTGGGTTGCTGAATGCACAGGGGCACGCGCACACACATACAACCTGGGAAGCAAATTCTCTAACGAGTTAGTCACATCATCAAGCCTAGGAACACAAAAACCGCTGTGGGTTCCTGTTCCTCCGGCAACAGCGCGCAGACGCTTTAATTGCCGCAAATTGTCACTCTGTCCCCTTTTCATTTTCTCGCTCCTTCGTTTATTTTTAGTACACTTCAAATGCCTACACATTTCCCTAGTAAGGAGAGCGCGGAGCAATTATTGCCTCTGCCTTCAGGGCCTGCTTTGCCAATCACTGAATGGGGATGGAGTAAACAGGGCGAAAAGCGAGGTGCGTTATTGGTTTTGCCTATTTCAGTCGAGGACGGTAAATAACTCTCCCTACCGCTCCACCCCTCCTTCTTTGCTGGATCCCAATTATCTGGAAGAAAGGAGATGCATCCCCCTCCCTCCTACTCCCCATCACACCCCACCCCATGTGCGCCAAGTTTTACTCGAATCCAGCAAATCCCGTCAGAATTGGCTGGTTCCTCAGAGATTAGTTAGAAAGAGAATTCCACAGGGACCCAACTCTTAATTCTGTATTGAATAGAAAGACCCATCCTGGCAGGCACTTTTCCTACCCCTACGCAGGAGCATAGGGTCTTTTTTCTTTGAGGGCTACTTGGGAAATAGAGGCCCCCAGGCAGGTGATAGAGAGGCCCCAGAGGCCCCTTCTCCATCAAGGCAAGCTTTTAGATTGGTTTGGAGCAGTTCGGACTGTTAGATCGGATATCAATTGACATTGCTGTTGTTCTCAATATTAGGCAGGAATTCTTAAAGGAGAACTTTACGTTTCACGGTGAAGTGTCTTGAATACTACTGAGGTCCGTTCTGCACCCTACGGTTTCTTTTCTCTGCTTTCATGAGACAAGCAGAGCAGTCTGGGATGGGGAGGGAGGCAGGTGTCTGCTGCAGTAGCCAAGGGGGAGGCATCAAGCGTCCTGCAGATGGATCCGAAACAAATCAGTGCGGGATTAATTTGTGTGTCCACTCAATTGTCCCCAACTGCAAAAGCAGCGTGGGCCGCGCTTGCCAGGGCAGGTTTGAGTTACTTGCTTGACCTGGACGCGAGGTGTTGGCCCTGCCCCGGCCAGGGCTGGCTGAGACCTGGGACCTGGGACCTGTCAGGCTCCAGGGCCGGCTAGTAGGACGTTTTAAAGGAACGCAGTGAATATAAGCTACTTCACTCCCCCCTTTCTCTCTCTCTCTCTCTCTCTCTCTCTCTCTCTCTCTCTCTCTCTCTCTCACACACACACACACACACACCTCCTATTTCTTTTTTATGAAAATATTTACAAAAAAACCTAATTTCAGATCGTGGAAGTAAATTTCATGCTAGAATATATTTTACAAAACATGTAATCTTTCGAGGCCGGAAGATGTTTAATTAAAACCATACTTGACAAGTTGAGTTTCAAAGCGAAGTCACACCAGTGCGGAAGGCTAATTCGTATTCAAGATGTAGCCTGTAATTCAAGTTGTTTGAAAACGCCAGCCAGGGCAACGTGCAGCTAGCTCTGCTTGCTACCTGCCCAAGCGCCGGTGGACTCCAGAATCCTGCGCTTGGAACAACCGCCACCTCCCCACCCCCAACCCCGCCCCTGCCACGCTCAGCTGTCAGCTGCCCTACGGTGCACAGGCTTGAGTTAGCTCCCAGGTCGAGAGAGAGGGAGAGAGTGGGAGAGGAAGAGAGAAAAAGAGAAAAAGAGAGAGAGAGAAAGAAAGAAAAGCTTCCTGGAGCACCTTTAGTGTCCTTAAAATAACTTCCGCGGGGCGGGGGTGTGGGGGCTAGGCACGCGGGACTCACTGGGGGAGCAGGGGAGCAGGGGAGCAGGTAGGGGCAGATGGAAAAGATACCTCCTGGAGGCTCAGTGGGACTGATGAGGGTCCTCAGCCTCCTAGTCTCCTTCTTGCCTCCTGGCTGACCCATGCTAGAGGAAAGGGAATTCCCCCGAAGCTACCTTCAATCCTAATGACCCCAAACATGGGGGGTGGGGTGGGGGATTGTTCTGCCCATCTGATTTGTGGGCACAGCTCTGAATCCTCAGGAAAAGGCAGCCTCTGCACAGTAGACTGCGTGTCTGCAGTCATTGTCCTCAATAATTTCCCTCTTTAACCTCCTTTGCTGTTTCCTATTAATTTGACCAATCTTAAATCAGAGGGGCTTGCTACGTGGCGAGGAAATGCTCCCAGGTCAGTGTGTGAATATATATATATATAGTTTTTAAATCAACTAGCCTTGCTGGCATAGGGTGCTAATGGCCAGCCATGACAGTGGAGAATGAGAAGAAGCCAATGGGAGGTCAGCACAAATGTGAGACAAAGAGACTTTGCAGGGCAATCTAGGTGGGAGCTGAAGGTGCCTTCGAACAGCAGCTCCAGAGCCTGAAGTTGTGGCCAATGATGGGTTCCTGGTCACTGTCCAGAGCCCACACTGCAGTGTCCCTCTCTAGAACCCCCAGCCTGCTAATCTTTTCTTCAGAGATGACAGTGAGTTGTCATCAAAGTTAGCCTTATGGATGATCTGAAAGCCTCCTTAGAAAGAGACCAGGACATGAATTTGAGACTTATGTTCATTCAATTTTGCCTAAAATGCTTAAGAAGCAAAATTTCTTCATTTATTCCAGCCACTTTTAGAACAAGGAAAGACAATTTTGCTTTAATTGAGGACTGTGACAATTATTGATTGGCTATTGGACCTTTATTATGGTCTATATTTCCTTTCAAACATACCATTATTATCCTATTCCTTAAAGCACAAAGAGAAGTCTAAGAAAAAGTGTTCTAAAATCCAAAGTGTTCAAGAACTATTTTAGATAACATGGCTATCTCATTTTGCAGCCTTATAAGATTGAAGCCAACACTCTTTTGATTGTATTGGGCCAGTTTAGAGAAAGTTTACCTTTTTCAAAGACAATCCCAAAACACTATTGTGAGGAAGTTTGTCATTCTATACAGAAACTACCAGCTGGCTTTTCTGAAGGTTCAGTAGGTATCTCCTTCTTTGAAAATAGACATGGCTATTGGAAGCTATATGCTTACATGATATGTGATGTTAATACTCATTGGTCAAATAATATTGATTTTAGATGAACAGGTAATGCCTTGAGGTCACTTTTTAGTGTCTTGCATTTTAGAGGACTGGGGTGGGGCTCTGGTTCACATTCTCAAAAAAGAAACAAAAAGCCATGTTATAATCATAGGCCTGGAGGGTGACAAAGACCTAGAGACAAACAGAGGCATTGCTGAGGTGCTTTTAAGCATGACATTGTTTAAGCTGAGTACCAAAATGTATGTACTTGACCAAATGTATTCGAAGCCTAATCCTACATCAGAGACTTGTGAATTACACAAAAGGGGATAGGAACTGCAAATGACAATCCCCACATGTTTTATTTCAGTAAGAACAAATGGTTTTCTTGTCACAGAGTATGAGCACTCTTAGGGATGCTGGAGGCCCATGTGTAGTCAGCAATTCTGGCGGGAATATATAGTGAGAAGAATATAAGGTGGTTGGTTGGTAATGGTCAGAATGGTGCTGCAGCAACGACAGGGAGCAGTCTTGGTGTGCAGAAGGGGCAGAATGGGTAATAGTTCCCAGCTGGCCCACCCTTTCTGTAGCACCAGAGAATCAATCTCATCTTTCCAGCCTCAGAGCATGGGTGGAGACAAGAGGCTTAGCCATGGTGGTGATTCATGCCACTTCTCTACCTTTCTCTTTTCTATCTTTCTAAAATTAGCAGCACTTCACAGAGGAGGGAGCTAACACATGGCTCTCACCCCAAAGACACTTTGGTGTCTGGGAAAGGGAGAGGGATGGAACACAGGTGTTCTAGTTTCCATCTCCCTGGCCAGCACGTGTGACTGGGGATGAGGTGGAGAAAGAGCAGGTTTGGGTTGCTTTCTCAGTATGGGTTGTTTTCTCAAGCCAGGCCTGCACAGGTAATGTTTCTGCTTTTGAGGCACATTTGGTCAATGAAGTAGGTGTGATTTTCATGTGACAGGTAAGGCTCAGAGAGCTTCAGCTTTGGCCCAAGCCTCAGGGCTCCGAAGGCAGCAGTCCCAGGATTCCTTGACTTCCTGCCAGGGCTCTTTAAACAGCCCCCTCTCTCCTGCCTTCCAACTTTTTCTTAAATTCCGAATACTTTAACCCTTGCTTGTAGTAACGTATTTGTAGTTCTAAACCGTGTCAATTTCCTACAGAAATCTTCAGTGTCTAGGCAAGAATCAATACTAAAACACTCTTTCTTATTTTTAAAGGGGGTTTTAAAGGCCTATTGTGGGGAAACCGAGATGTCAATGTGACCTGGAGGCGCAGTAGGAGCGAAATTCCATTGGCGGCAGCGGCAGAGTCTGGGCTGCGCCGGAGTTAGCTCACGTGCGCGCCTTATCAAGCAAATCCGACGACCCCGGGCATGCGCACTGCATCCCTCAGGTACCCGCCTTCGTCTGGTAGTAGGGACTAAGACTTCCAGATGCGCAATAATTAGGTTTCCTCATTAAACAAAGGTTTCCCCATCATTCCCTCCTCCCACCGTTCTCAGCGTGGGAGCTCCTCACCAAAGCAAACTGCTTACCCGTCTCCCCCAGCCCCACCTCCAAGTCCCCGACCCTACTTCATCTTAGGGTCCATTTAGGGCCCTCTGCCTTCCTCGCCATCATTTTTTTTCTTTTGACCTCCTATAAAGGATATTAAATTCGAACTTTCCCCTCGTTTTAGGTCCCCTTCCTCATCTCTCCCTCCCAAAGTTAAAAAATTCCCTACCGATTAATCGATCCTGTGTGGGAAGAGGGCTTCAGCACCGCCGCTCCCTGGACCTCGGCCCGCCCCGCCCCTCCCTGGCCGTTTCGGTTTCATGCCGAAGTGCTGAACTTAGGTGTCCCAGGAACTCGACGGGCACTAGAGCTAGTCGTCGGCCAAACCCAATCCCCCCCATCTCCAGGCATCAGCCTAGGCCGCTAAGAAGCCCAATGCGGGCATCTGTAGCCCCTAGACCACCCCCAATCCCAGTGTAGGGGGCGCTGCTCTTCGATTCTCAGCTCCCACCTCGCGAAGGAGCGTACTACGCAGGGAAGGAAGGGCTCCAGGAGTGTCCTTTCAACTCCTCCAGAACCCCCTGTGCGGGCATGGGGACCGCAGGGATCCATCTCCTCAGAGCGGGAGAATGTCCTTTTCTGGAAAGAGATTTCAGTAGGCGAGAAATAGGCACCGTTACTTTCGAAGTCCCCCGCGAGAAAGCTCGGTGGCAAGGTTTGCAGTTGAGCCTGACCCGCGCTCGGCATCGCGGCGAGGACCGCGCCCACACGCGCTCCTGCAATCGCAGTTAGCTCTTTCTTCCTGGTAGAAACAGGCATCGCTGCTCCGGCTTTCAATTACTCTCAGCTTACCTGCAGGGCGAACCGATTTGTATTTTTCCACCAGAAACCTCCTGTCCCGGATACCCCCAAACTCCCCCTTCCCCCTCATCCAACCTTAATCAGGAGAAGGGAGAGATAGGGGTTTGATTCTCTGATATGACACGAATAATTGTCGCATCATGTAACTTCCTACATCTTGGTTTTAATTTTCAGTGAACCAAACAAAGATATTTGCAATTTTAAAATAAGCACTCGATTTAATAAATGGGAACATTGTGCAGGGAAGACTGTGCTCCCCCCGCCCCCCGGCCCCTTCAGAAGACGTTATTAGCTCTGACAGCATGCCGCTCAGGTTTGCGGAGAGGATTTTGTAAAGGGATGACAGACAGGAAGGCCAGCAATCATGGGCTCCTTGGGCTGAAGCTTTTTTTCTTTCTTTCTTTCTTTTTCTTTCTTTTTTTTTTTTTTTTTTATCAGAATGTTCTGTTCGATGCCATTTATCCTTGATGATAGAAAATTGCGCTGTTGCCAGGACGCTGCTGCTGCCGCTGAAATAGAGGGCAGGAGCCACATTTCCATTTTCCGGCTTGAAAGCTATTCAAATGAATTTGCGGGGGGGGGGGGGGGGGGGGGGAATCTAGCGATAAACAAATGAGAATAAATCGAGTTCCCCTTTCCATTCTTTTTCTTTAAATGGGTAGCTCTTCATTTCCGATATAAAGATTTTTGTTCATCAGTGTTTGTGAATATCTGGGAGATAGTGTAAGCCAACGCACAATTTATTTTGATGCTCTTAAAGTGACTAACCACATAAACATTTAAAAAGAAGTGCATGTCTAAATATATATAAAGTATAAGAATTATATATACATAGATCATGTACATAACATACCTTCACACAATTCCAAACTACAATGAAAGATAAACTCTTTCAGTAGCGTTTCAATTCAATATAATTTGCAAGCATTGCTGGCTATTGATAGTTATGGACTTCTTACTAGTTGTGGATATACAAGTATTGCTAGACAGGATAATTTTTAAGGCCCTCCTCCCATGTTATGTATTTCAGGATACTATATAATTTAATTACCCTGTACATCTTAACTAATTAAAAAATCATCTCTATTAAGATATACAGATATACAGATAGATATAGATAAAAATTATCCTCTATTATGTGTCTCTTTGAAGTTAATTTTCCAAATTTACCTTATACGTTTTGTTTCTAAGTTAGGAAATACAAAAGAGTTGGTATGCTGTAACTCTAAAAATATGAAATAGAGGCTGAACCCTGAAGCCTGTGCTTCCCTTCCTTAAAACTTAGATTCTTTGCAAGTTGAAAAAGATTATGTATTGAACTCAAGGGATCACATCCAAAACAGGACATTTAAAAATGAGATCTGAAAAAATACAACCTATAACACACACACATCCTCTCTCTCTCTCTCTCTCTCTCTCTCTCTCTCTCTCTCTCTCTCTCTCTATATATATATATATATATATATATATATTCTGTCTGTCTCTCTGTCTCTCTTTTCTCTCCCTGTCTCACTCTCTCCCTCCTTCTCTTTCTTTTTAAAATAAGCTCAGGTATATATAATTTAATCCATTTCAAAGACCTGAATTCTTAACTTTAGAAATCTCAGATTTGTTCTCCATACAGTATCCTGTACAGAACTGGTGAGTTGATTTCTGCACTTGGAAACCTCATAGATATTACATATTAATAAAGATCCAACCCTAAAATCTGGGTTTGCTTCTCCCTTGACACACACACACACACACATCTATATATACATACACACACACACACTCATATATACACACACATTAGCAATGTCTTGACAGAAGCTGTAAAACTTATGGGGCCCTCACTGTGTTTTAATAATTAAATAACTGTTATTAAATTATAACACTAACGTTTTGTTTCAAAGTTATACAGGCTGTTAGGAAATTTTCAATGATATAAAGGCCTTTAAGACGCAAGGACTAATTGTATTCGCGATTTCAGATAGTAGTTTAAGCTTTAAAAAAAATCCGACATTTTAAAACTTTACGTTTTTTAAATAAAGCGTGGATCCCTCACTACTATGATTTTAACTACGTGACTGTTTCCCCGTGATAGGACACCGCTGGGCACACCAGGGCTGCACAGACAATAACAGTATAAAATTAGAAAGAGAAAGGCAGAGGGTGAGTTGTTATTGATGTTCCGAACTTTTCCAATAGAATGTTCAGGCGACTTCTTCTAGGAAGCCACAATTCCTAGTTACAGGTTCCGAACAATCCTCATTATGGATTCCGAACAATCGTAGTTCAGCTGAAAATTTCCTTGTTAAGAAGTTCAGCATAATAATGAGAAAACAGTTGCCACCATCAGATGAAGCTAAATAATGCAAGGAAATGGTCCAAGAAAGTCCAATTTGCTTGTTTGTTATGGTGAAAACAGTTAGGAGGCGAGCACAGAGTATGTAGGTACTGAGATTCTGTCTCCTTTATTCTTGGCCCTGGGAATTGTGTTCTGGACCAGAAGCTCCACCATCCAACTCCTTCTCCAGTTGAGGCAATTCACAAGGTTCTTCCGGTGAATTTCCCCTTCAGGTAGGAACTTGGGGTGGGCAGTGGGAGTCCGGCGCCGCCAGGACCGCAGAGGCGAAGGTGTAGGTGCTGGGTTGCTGCTGCAGGCGCTCCAGCACGTGGGACCCCCTTCCCAACTCCCTAGAAAGAGCCTGACTCCAAGCTCCCCGCATCCTCCGGCTCCACGCGGGACTGGTATAAGGGATGTTAGGAAAAAGTAGGTGGAACCTCCTTGGGTGCCAAGGCAGGGGTTACGCAGCAAGGACCCCCAGTACCCCGGCGTGAGGTAGTGTAGAGACCTCTCTCCCTGGTCTACCCTGCACTACCTTCAACTCAGGTCACCTCTTGGGCTTTGGCCAGGAGTACCGAGGACAGGTTTAGAGTGTGGCCTCCAGGCAGGGCAGGAGAGGAAGGGGGAGGAAATGGTGAGAGAAAAGACAGGGCGAGTGCTAACCTAAAAGAACTTGGAAGAGGGAACAAGAGGAAGTTGTCCGAGAAATTCCGTACCCTGTGAAAAAGCAGGGCTCAGCTGGTTGAATGGGCTGCAGGTGTTGGGACTTCTTGTTGTATGGGTGTCTTTGTGTGGCTAGGCTTGCAGAGTTGTGGAAAAGTTGAGCTTTGGGTGGAACTTTATAAGCCGAGAGTGGAAACCGTAGGGTCACATTCCGGGCTGAGAAAACCTTCACCCCCCGCCCCGCGATCCTGTTCTCCTATAGAGTACTGAGTCCAAATGAAACTGCAAATTGGGCTACACTGTGGCGCGCCCTCTTCTAGGTAAAGCAGGTAAAATCACAGTCACGTTTTTGGAGGAGGGGAGCTTCTCCCTTCCCAAGTAGTGTGTATACTAAGCATTAAAAATAAAAACGATTTTCTTTTCACCTTCTGAGATCCCAGGAATATGGGACTTGCCTTTTCTTCAACAAAAAAGCAAACAATTCTGAAAGGCTGCAGAAACACTCACCCTTTAGGGGTTCCAGTATCCAGGAATGTAACATGCAGTGGAAACACAAAAGCTCAACATTTTGATATTTTAAAATATTTCTCCCTCTTTTAAATCCTGCTTATAAATGCCTGGTTGTAGCAACGTGAAAATGCTTTCTTGTGAAAACATGCAGCAGGGTTCCCTTCCCTTTGCATGCATACTAGCAGCTGCAAAACATTCCAAATGAGCTAAAAGGTCATTATGGAGACTATTAATAAGATGGCATTCAGTGCTGGCCTCATCAACCAATCGAAAGTCTGCCCCAGAAAATGAGAAAAGAGAAAGCAACAGTACTTACAAAGTACTCTAAATTCTGTATTGCCTTCCAAATCCCAAATAACTTTTCATTGTTAGCTGTCCCTCGTGCTATTAACCCACCCCACTCAAGTTCAGTTTCCCCTGTGTTCAAGGGCTGCATTTGTACTTATTTCTTAAGTCTCCAGAACTCTGAGATGTGCAATGCAAACAGTAAAGAATCACATTAATCCTGCTTTGATCTCAGAAAGGAGATCATAGCAGAAATCGGGTCACCACAGAGATAGGCGCTGCTGTGAAAATGAGCTTTCGTTTTTTCTTTTTATTTATTTTTTTCCTTCAAGATATCTCCCTTGGCTTCAGGACATTCATTGCTTGCAAACTGGAGAATTGTCAATATGAACTAAGAATAACTCGTAATTTAAAAGTGGGACAATTAAGCTTCTTAGAGCTGTTTTTTGTCTTATAAATCTAGATACTGGAGTTAATGTACTCACCATGTCTATTTGGTTATTTACATAAACACATTGGACCATATTCCAAATATATGCCCCAAACACAACCTCCACAGGGACTTAATTGCCTAAAAAAAAAAAAAGTTGTATTTTCTCTGCTGCCTTTTACCCTGGAGTCCTGTAAGCATAGAATAATGTAGTTAATCTGCTTAGATAATTTAAGACTTAAAGATTAGAAGGCCTATATTGACAATTTCAAAAATTCAAGTCTGAGTGCTTTGGCTAAGCAAAGCTTAGGAGATGACAGGTGTGATAAAAGAACTGCCAAAAACTAGACTTTATTAAAACTAAAAAGTGTGATGTTTTTGTGGCTCTGAAAGAAATGATTGTTATAATGCTCACTCAATCCAAATGTGTCCATAAACAAACAACTACAGGGGTATTTTATTTTATGCTACCTGATATTTATACACAGAATACAGTATTTCTCTCTGCTTGCATATACACATGCAGATAAATTTTATAGTGCTTTTCAGCCCACATCCCATATATATAAATATAGTTAATCAGTTAGTATAGTTAGTATAGCCGAGCTACATTCTCAACACAAGTGATGTGTGCATAATCATAAGCATTTGTGCTAAACACACATCCTTCCCCTCATTTCCCAATTTGCTGTGGTAGCATCAACATATCACAGGAGGCTACTTATGAAGTTGTAGCTGCCACCCAGCTTTCTTCAAAATTTGTAGATTGGGAGGAGCACATGAAGATATCTGAATTTGTTAAAAATGCTATTCTCTTTCAAATTATTCCAATTGAAGTTGATTTTCATTTAACCTCAATGGGCCAGTCTTGATGACAGCCGAAATCACACTGACACCAAGGCTACCCAAATGCTTTTACTTGCAGGACAAAATACATTAAACTGCTTTGCTTCAAATCTGTCCTTTTGAAGTGATTTTAGACCTGGTTTGGTGGGAGAACTCAAGTGGGAAAAGAAAGTTTAGGGAGAAAGAGGGCAAGGAGAGGAAGCAGGTGAAAGAGAACCACATGAATAGAAAGTAGGGGAAAGAGAAACCTTTTGTGGCCATAGATTATGTACTGTGAGTTGTGGAGGATATTTTCACATTCAATGTCTGCTCTCACTTTAGTGGCCTTCATTTTTTTTAAATCTGTTCTTCTAAATCTGCTGCCATTAAAGTCAGGTTCTAGAGAATATGTAGTGGAAGCAACCAAAATATCCCTTTAGGAGATGTTGAGAATATGTTATTGGATACAGATACACAAAGCATTGCATTAAGTGTCCCAGAATGCTTATTTTGGTGATATTTAGCTGAAAAATGTATTTGCTCATATGAGCTGATTTTTGTTTTGTCTTACTTGTGACTTAATCTCTTTCTACAGATTACTTTATAAGCTGACTTTACCCATATTTTGAAGTGATAGATATTTTCTTTCCAGAGGAGCAACAAATGTTGGTTACTTTTTGGTCCTTAAAGATGGCAGTAAACATTCCATCTTAATTATATTTAGAGTTTTGTTAAAAATTTTAATCTTTTCAGTCCACTGTCTTCCTTTTATCAGTATCCCAAAAGCCTGGCATTTCATATGTGTGTAAGGAGAGAGAATAGACCTCCTTGTCTTCTTAATTAAAGTTTATACAGCTTGGAGAAAGTAGTAATTTTCTAGAAAATTAGATCATTTTAGATCACTATAGTTCCACTCTTCTTTCTTAAATATGGTTCTAAGCAAATCTTGCCCTTTAAAGACCATCAAGTAAAAAGCAAAGATTGCTAGAGAAGTATTCTGAATTTAAAGTACTTAGATTTAGAAATCTGACCCTGCCTCTATGAGAGTAGGTATAAATGATAAATCCTACCCTGTATGTATGGTGTGACAACCCATGTTGGTTTCTGTATCGCATATCAGAGTGACACATGACACTTCCCATCCCTGCTTATTGGAAACAGCATCATTTTAACTTCTCTCCTCATTATGGGGGTTGTGATTCACATGCACAATAGGTCCTTCTTAAGTCATGATTCCTTTTCTAAACAAGATAGAAACCAAATTTAACAAGGACATAATCAAGGTATTGAACCAAAGGATTTTTTAAATGACCGAAAAAAGGAGTCATTTTCACATTTAAAAAATGTTATGCTTGCTTTTAGGAGATTCACCCAAAAGTTTTTTGTGGCTTTTCATTGCCTACAGAGGACAGACAAGCACCACTGGGACGACAAGCACCACTGGGGAGGCAGTTAGAGTCTAGTGGCGGCGGGGGACTTTAGAGTCAGACTGCTGAAAAATCTTCAGTAAGTTATTTTACTTCTCCCAACCTCAGTTTCTTTCAGTACAATTGGAATAATAATAGAACTGGTTTAAATGGTAATGGTAGAATTAAATGAGACAAATGCCTGTAAAATGCTTACCAAGATGCTTTGTGAAAAGTAAATGTTCAAAGAATGCTAGTTAATGCTTACCATTAGCTTTAATGTAATGTTTAACAAGGCCTTTTAGTTTCTACTTATGCATATACTATCCCCTTATTCTGGAAGGCCCTCCCTGGTTCATTGCCCACCTGACTGACTTCTCACCTCTCCAGCTCAACTCAAGTGACATCAGCCCTGGGGAAATCTCCAATGCTTGGAATTAGGTACCTGTTTTTATGCCTCCATAGTGTCCACTGCTTATTTCTTTTACAGCATTTTGCAAGTTTTTTTTTTTTTTTTTTGTATTATACTTTAAGTTCTAGGGCACATGTGCACAACATACAGGTTTGTTACAAATGTATACATGTACCATGCTGGTGTGCTGCACCCATTAACTCGTCATTTACATTAGGTGTGTCTCCTAATGCGATCCCCCCCCCTCCCCACCCCACGACAGGCCTGGGTGTGTGATGTTCCCCTTCCTGTGTCCAAGTGTTCTCATTGTTCAATTTCCACCTATGAGTGAGAACATGTGGTGTTTGGATTTTTGTCCTTGCAATAGTTTGCTGAGAATGATGGTTTCCAGCTGCATCCATGTCCCTACAAAGGACATGAAGTCATCCTTTTTTATGACTGCATAGTATTCCATGGTGTATATGTGCCACATTTTCTTAATGCAGTCTATCATTGATGGACATTTGGGTTGGTTCCAAGTCTTTGCTATTGTGAATAGTGCCACAATAAACATATGTCTTCATGTGTCTTTATAGCAGCGATTTATAATCCTTTGGGTATATATATACCCAGTAATGGGATTGCTGGGTCAAATGGTATTTCTAGTTCTAGATCCTTATTGTAATTGTTGCTTTATTAATCTGTCTCCTTTTATAAACTATAAGTTGTAGCAAGCACAACATAATATTTATATTTCTCAGAGCTCACAACTGAGCCTGATGGATAGTAAATAATATATGTACACTGAAAGAATATATATTCAATTTTTCTTTATGTTTTGTTTACATTTATAAATAAATTGCAACTGGATGGATTCTTCTGTCTTTAGCTTTTTCTAGCTAGTATTTCTCAAGATGAGTGCTCAACTTTGGGAGGTTAAGGCAGGAGGGTTGCTTGAAGCCAGGAGTTTGAGTCCAGCCTGGACAACAAAGTAAAACTCCTGTCTCTACAAGAAAATATATAAATAAATAAAATAAAATAAGAATTAGCAAGCATAGAGGTGTGCATTTGTAGTCCTAGCTACTTGAGAGGCTCTCTTGAGCTCAGAAGTTTGAGACTGCAGTGCGCTCCGGCCTGGGTGACAGAGCAAGATCCTCACCTCAAAAAAAAAAAAAAAAAAAAAAAAAAAGAAGAAGAAGAAGAAAAAAAGGAGTGCTGAAAGGATCCTGTTATTCTCCCTGAGTAACTTTATGAAGAGGTTTGATTGTGGGCTCCATAATGAATTCTTGACATTTTCAGGACAAACTATTTTTGGTGATTTTCTATCTTAATTGAAGAACTTATAAACATGTTGGGTTACCTGTCCAATCCTTAGACATTCTATTGTACTATTCAATATATGGCTTATGTATCTTTGTTGGATGGTGATTTGGATTATCTACTTGAGTGCTAATAGGTTTCAACTACCACAATGTCCTAGCCAAGTGGGCTTCTAATGAATCCAGTTATGTCATCACATATTATAGTTAACAGGGATTGCAGGGATCATAAACATTTCAAAAAGCTATTTAGATGTATTTCACTGGCATCTTGGAAGCCTACAACTGTTGAACAGAAATACATGGAAGGCCTCACTGTCTTAGGCTTATTTGAGGGAAGACCAGTATAAATTATTATATGTCAGAATTATAAAATATTGTAATCTATTATATATAACATATTTACATAAGCCAGGGATTAATATTCTGTGGCCAACACTCGTAACTGGATCTGCTTTAATTAGTAGGCCAGAATTCTTTGTATTTATTCATTAATCATTAGGAACAGTTGTTACTGAAGTGTTTGAAAGCAGTCTATTTCCTTAAGGAGATTAATCACCCCCTGCAAAGCCAATTTAATTAGATCTGTAAACTCTCTTCCACCAAAGGGAAAGTTAAGCCAATTCCCCAACTTGGAGTTATCAAATGTTTCAAAGGCACAAGGTGTAAATTAACTAGGTTTTCCTGGAATAACTTAATAAATATATGTGTTAAGTGATAATAATGATGATTCCTGCTGTTCTGCTCGTGTAAACCATAATTAATGTTTATAACCTTTTCCCTAGCCCCCTTGAAAATTAAGTTAAGCACTACAAAATTACAAAAGAAAAAATAAATTTTACACCATTGTGAGAACATTAGAATTTCTATTAATGGTGAAGGGCTATTCAGGTTTTCAAACTAAAGAACAGAGTAAATATTTTGATTTGGTTGCAGATTCAGAGAATGAACTTCACAGAAAGTTATAAAAAGAACGTGGGGAGGGTCATGCAAGTCTGTTTTCTTACACCCAACCAAGGCACTCTGAAGCCATGATAGAACCTATACTGCTTGACATCCAAGACAGTGCTAACCCCATATATTCCCATGAAGGATTTGAAGTGGCTTTAATAACTGACATACAAGACAAAACAAATATTTTCCTCAGCCCACTCTCACTTTAGATTCAAGCTATGGAGTTGCTCACAGCAGGCTAACCAAGAAATTTCTGCGAATGGAACTGATCATTAACTGGTTTTATTATTAACACAGAGAGCATGCATAAAAAACTCTTGATTTCTTTTTCCTATGTAGGTAATGTTGGTCCAGGAAAAGACAACCTCTTTCCTCTTTCCAAATATCAAAATTAGTTTTTGTCACATAAACATGGCCTAACTAGTCCATCTATCAACCATAGTTAAAAGATATTCAAACAATAGTCTACAACTTCTTTTGGAAGCCTATTCCTTGTGGTTGCTGAAAGGATAGTGTGAAAACTTTATTGTTTCAGATTGGACCTCCCAAGCTTGACTGTGAATTTTTATGCCTGAGTATGTAAAAAACTCCAAGAAAAACACAGCCCAAACCACCACATTTTGCTTGCTTTCAGGTTCAAACCCTATAAAACCACCACATTTTGTATGGTTTCCACCCCAAACCATAAGTTGGCATGAGATCTCACTAGACGTTCTGCTCAGGTCTAACTGAAATGTTTACCAACCTTGACAACGTTTTTTGTGAACTTGTCACTTATTTGGAATGCAGGTGAAACAAGCTGAGTTCCCAGCAATAGTTGCCTCATTTTGATTTCTTTACCCTATCCCCACCACCCAACTATGGACATGGGGCCACTTTGTTGTCCTCGGTTAATCATTGTTACTCCTTCTGTGACATTCTGCTGATGCTTGCCTTGGACCTTTCTAACACTTTTCTTCCCCTCAAAACTTACGTCTTCTGTGTATCATTCTCCCAGGTTATGGACTTTTTTTCTTTTTTTTTTTTTTGTGAGATGGAGTCTCACTCTGTCGCCCAGGCTGGAGTGCAGTGGCATGATCTCGGCTCACTGCAACCTCCGCCTCCTGGGTTCAAGCAATTCTGCTGCCTCAGCCTCCCGAGTAGCTGGGACTGCAGGTGCATGCCACCACGCCTGGCTAGTTTTTGTATTTCTAGTAGAGATGGGGTTTTACCACGTTAGCCAGGCTGGTCTCCATCTCCTGACCTCGTGATCCACTCTCCTCTGCCTCCCAAAGTGCTGGGACTATAGGCATGAGCCACCGAGCCCAGCCTCAGGTTATGGACTTTGAAGCTAATCAGATAAATCAGTTTTGCTAAGGTGTTAATGAGATTTCAAAATTCTTAGGGAATGCACAGGGCATTAGATTGTGAGTTCCTTGTGGCAGGCATGGTCTCTTGCTGACAATTTAGAATTGCCAGATAAAACATGAAATTTTTATTTGTGAATTCTGACAACCCCATGACCATTTTATCTTCATCTTCTAGTAACTCCCACACAGTAACTGCTCAATAAATACTGATTGAAAATGAATACATAAAAGTAATGGACTATATATATATATTTATATACAAATAGAATATATATATTCAAATGGAATATATATATTCAAATTATACACACACACACACACACACATATATATGTCCTTTGATTCTCCCTAAATCATATTACTTAGGGAGCTGAGTCACCTTGTAGGCCTACTTATATGATTGCAGGCTCCTGAGTCTTGTTTTTGATGGAGATTCAGGTACGTGTGATCTTTGACTTTTCTTGCTTCTGTTGTTTTCTTGTGATCATTGTTCTAGAGGAGCATCCATCTTCCTTGGAGGAGTCTGTAGACTAGAAAGGGATGAGAAGGGGAACACCTGCTATTGTCTCACAGTACACGAAAGGAAGAGCAATCGTGAAAATTCGTTTGGGAGACTTTGAGAGAATGGAGAAGCTAAGTAATCACATCCTACTGTCATTCTCTCTCCACTGGAAGTGGGAGTTCCCTTGATAACTACAAATAGGGGACTCTTCAGAGTCCACAGGGGCTGGGAGGGGAAGTCATAATCACAGATTGGGCTGACTTGAATCTCTTATAAATAGTTCTAATGCCCCCAAAGTCATAATCATGAGGATTCTTAAGACCTCTGTGGAAGGGGAAAAACTGTGTGGCATGTTTATTTTATAATTATGTTAAATTATCAATTACATTTATCATTGCGACTGCTGTAAAATCATAAGGATATTCTTATGTTAAGAGCTAGGGGCCATTAGACATAAAGACAGTATTGACTTTGTCTTCATTTGTTGCATCTATTGTTTTTTTCAATAAGTTCCCGGAACGTTTCCAATATTTTTTTATACCTCTCCTTTGGGGCAGTCAGTATCTTTTGGAAAAATGAGACTTGGAAAATAGAGACCTTAGTGGAGAAAGTGCTTATGCTGTAGGGACCTCTTGAACATATAATGTGTTTGTATGTTATCTGTTTATTTATAGCTGTGACTAAAGTTCATGGTTGATATATTTTCATGTATTGGTTGCCCCTGAAAGGCAAGGGAAATACTTTAACCTTGAGACAAACCAGTTCTGAGCTAGACTGAGCCCAGAACGTACACTTCCACATACTAACGTACTCAAATTGTTTTGTAAATGGATTATCTCTGCCACTCGTTGTTTTTTTTTTTTTTTTTTTGAGATGGAGTTTTGCTCTTGTTGTTCATGAGAGTGCAATGGTGAAATCTCGGCTCACTGCAACCTCTGCCTCCTGGGTTCAAGTGATTCTCCTGCCTCAGCCTCCCGAGTAGCTGGGTTTACAGGCATGTGCCACCACACCCGGCTAATTTTTTGTATTTCGTAGAGATGGGGTTTCACCATGTTGGTCAGGCTGGTCTCGAACTCAAGACCTCAGGTGATCCACCCGCCTCAGCCTCCCAAAGTACTGGGATCACAGGCGTGAGCCACTGCACCTGGCTGTCTCTGCCACTTGTTTATCTGATTTCTAGAATCTACTTCTGGCCTCAGGCACATTGACAAACAGAGGAAAACTATTTGCCATCTTGCTACTGAATTCTGTTCCTGTAACAAAACAAGGTCAAAGTGCTTTGAAGGCCCATCCAGGAGGAGTACTTTCAAAAGTATAGAAGGTTGGTTTTCTACATATGATAATTGAAAATGTGGGTTTTGTAGTCAATTTTTTTTTATCTGGAATGGAATTCTGGATGTCCTTTATTTGGTTGGAATCGACTTTCTTTTGTTCTTCTAGGCTCCGGTTTTCTAGTATGTAAAGGGGAGGTAATTACTGTATCTACTGTATAGGGTTGTTGTTAGAATTAAATGACCTATTTCGTGGTGAGTCTAGGCCATATATAGTAAGTGGTCAACAAAAGGTAGTCATGATTGTTTAATATCTGGAATAGAAGACTTTTTAAGTAGAATCTCAAAATGTTTCTGTCCAACAAGTACACCTGTGTGGCCTGGATCTCACTTGTGGGCCATGATGGGAAGTGTGGCAGTAATGTCCCTGTACCTGGCTGGCCACATTCCTGGCCCCTCCCTTGAATGTCCAGTTTCTGGTTTAACTGGAAGTTGGAAGACAGAGTTAGAAGACTCTTGCACCCTCTGAGATAGCCAGGGTTGGAGCCTGGTGGAAGGTGGGTGAGGCCTTGTTGGTGCCAACCCAAATTGCCTTTGACCTTCCCCACTGCTCCTCCTACCCAACTTTCTGAGGGTTGTTTGGGGGCAAATGTAGTCCCAGCCCTGCAGAGGTGATGGTTGGGCCCACTGCCTGGGGCTCTGCTGGGCTCCTGGCCCTGCCTTCAAACTTCTAGTGCTCTTCTGGCTCAACCAGAAGTTCAGGTGTGAGGTGGCCTAGTGTTTTGTGTTGGCCTAGGAGAGGGGTGGAGAACAACACTTGAGCAATTTATCTAGAGGCACCCTGAGGAATTTTTTTTTTTTTTTTTGGTGAGTGGAATTTTACTTCATGCCATTTGTCCCTTTTACCTACTCTGAACTCTTCTTTTCTCTTCTCTTCTCTTCTCTTCTCTTCTCTTCTCTTCTCTTCTCTTTTCTTTTCTTTTTTCAGACAGAGGCTTGCTCTATTGCCCAGGCTACAAGTGGCATGATCTCAGCTCACTACAACCTCTGCCTCCTGGGTTCAAGTGATTCTCCTGCCTCAACCTCCCAAGTAGCTGGGATTACAGGCATGCACCACCATGCCTGGCTAATTTTTGTATTTTTAGTGGAGATGGGGTTTCGCCATATTGGCCAGGGTGGTCTCGAACTCCTGACCTCAAGTGATCCACCCGCCTTGGCCTCCCAAAGTGCTGGGATTACAAGCATGAGCCACTGCACGCAGCCTTACACTGAACTTTTAATGGATTCAATTCCACTAGGAGCATAAAGGCCACTGCATATGAGTTGTGGAAAGAAGAGATTGGAGGAAGAAGGAAGAACTTGAGATGGGTTCCTCCTTTCAACCTTCTGTCTCCTCCTACCTAGCATCTTCTCCCTTTTAGTCTTTCTAGAATGTCCATCTGTTTTTGGCCATTGCAGAAAGAAGCTGAGCTTTAAAGGTGTAGGAGTTTCAAAATTCTTGTCTCTTCATGTTTGCTCACCTTCTAACCCTGTCTTATGTTCCTTCTGCTATTCTTTTTCTTAGAGCATAGGAAAGGGGAGCTTTTAAATTAATACTCAAAGCATGCAAAAAAATAACTTCAGAAGAAAATGAAAGAAGGGAGATGAGGCTAGTAAAGTAAGGGAAATGGAGAAGAGAAAGAGGAGGAAGGGTTAGCTTCTAAATTCCAAGTCACATTGATATGGAACAGGCAAGGCCTCTCGTCTTAAACTTCAGAAAAGGATCTGCTGAAACTTGATAGAAATGGAAAGGGAAATCCTTCGGGTGGGGAACCTCCAAACATTAGTAGTGATATTGAACAACTCAAAGTATTGAGCAACTCTGCAGGCTACATGCCTGAAGATCACCCATGCAGATAGACCAAAAGGATTAGAATTATCTGTTGATATTAATATTTATTGACATCTAGCTAGTATTGGTAATTTTAAGTTTTAGATTAATTTCTTTGGTGATAGCTATGATATATTTTATAGAAAAGAATTATATCTATAGGCTTGCTATCATAGGCTCTATTTTAATTAGCATTAATTTAATCTACTTATTTTATTTTTAGCACATTTGAAACATTCACTTATTCTAGGAAACTCATTGCCAAAAAGATGATTCCTGTATGTATGGCAGCTATACATTAAGGAGGAGTCTCCCAGAATATGAAAAAGTCAACTGACCTAAATAGTAACTATTACAGGAGCAAGTATCTTCCTATATAGGATTATATCATTTATATGAATTTATATAATAAATTTTCTAAATGCTGTTGTAATGGCAAAAGACTCAGCTTTGAAAGAATTTCAGGTGTTTCATGTCTTCAGCAGAGGGGCAGCCACCTATAGCTGGGGGGTGGCCACAGTCATCTCCATGCCTCCAGTGCTAGCCCAGTGCTGGGCACATAGAGGCACCAGTGTTTCTCAAGCCAAACTAAACTGTGGTGGAAAATAGTGAGGGGGAAATTGTGAGGAAGGGTTATTTATTTGTTTGTTTGTTTTAGCATCCTTATTACCTTGGTGGTAGTCTGGTTTAGAAACCTACTCTGATTTTTTTTCTTGAGACTAAGCGCCTAGAATATTTTAATTAAAAATGTGTTTTGCCACCATTTGTTGAGCAGTTATTACGTATCAGGCCCTTAAATATACTGGGTGCTTCGGACTCTTCACAGGTGAGATTATTTAATGCTCACACAGCCCAGTGATGTGGTAATCTTGACTCTGTTGTACGCAGTGCCTCACTCCACTGCCAGGGCTCAATACATCATAAACAATAGCAGCAACAGCTGCGAGAGGAATCCAAGGACAAATTGGTTGGAATAAAGCAAAACAGGGCTTTACCATATGGGAGATATATCTAAGATGGATTTATTAGATGTAGGATGATTTTTCTTGTAGCCTAAGGGCTTTCTGGAGGGAACCTGAAATCTTTTCACTATGCCCACATCATTGCCAGATGTGGATACAGTGAAACTGACCGTATCCTGTATGTGTATCTCTGTGTGTATGCATGCATAGGTGTGTGTGTGAAAGTGGCAAATTCTGGTTCATATATTGAGTTTCAATTAATCTTACACTCACTTTCTTATGCAAAAATTTCTTCATGAACCTTATAAATATGCAGTAGAACTCTGCCCCCCCACCTTCCATATGTGAATAAATTCATGTTCACCAACATGTAAAACCAATGACAGTAAAATAATGATAAAACATGGTTATTTCATAAGGGACCTGGTTGGTCTTGTATTCTGATAGTAGGATGTAATGGAGTCCTCTACAAAACTTTAAACGTTTATAATGATTATTGACACCATTAATCAGAATTTGCCATGTGAACAACTCAGGGATCTGTTGTATTAAGCTGTCATGTGGTTGCAATCATACCTTTTAACTGCCATCAGAGGTAACTGTCAGCAACACCATATCTGCCCTCCAGTCTATTACAGCTTCAGTTCCCCAGGGCTCCATCCTGAGTCCAGGGCGATTTGTATGGTACAGTAATGACCTGCTGATTCTCTGCACAAAAGCGAAATCATACGCTGTTCAGGCAACACAGTGATTCCACACAAAAGCAAAGGACTGTCTGGTGTCAAAATAATACCAACTCTTACTTTGATAAAGGTTTTTAAAACTGACTACAAGGTACTATTTGGTGGTAAAGTGTGTAGCAGAAATAATGTTTATTTAAATAACAAATTGGCAGCAGGTTAATTTCAGGAGTGTGTGTGTATGTGTGAAAAGGATGCTATTTAGATAGCTATTTCTGTTCTGATGTTTGGTTTTAATTTTGAAAGATATAAAAACTATTCAGATATTTCAGTTGGGTATTTATTTGTGTTGGTGATTATTAACATACATTTTAAATGATATGTCAAATTAAGGGTTTCTTAATAAGCTTTGAAAACATGTGATGAGCACGATACTGATCTATCTACCTGTTTTTCCATTGATTTATCTCTATGGTGTGTCTTAATAAGCAGGTTTGAGGCTGTAGGGGTCAGGTGAAGCCATGTCACTGCTCTATGTGTGTGTGCCTGCCCCATAGTGTCTCCCTTCTGAACCTAAAGTCACAGGAGGAACCTGAGCTGGCACTGGAAAACCATCCCAAATCCTACCCTGACCCTCTTTTGTCTTGCTCCCATACTCCTCTGGCTCTGCAGTGTGTGTATGTCTGTGTGTGTGTCTCTCTGTGTGTGTATCCGTGCGTTTGTGTGTGTCTCTGTGTGTGTGTCTCTCTCTCTGTGTGCGTATCTGTGTGTGTGTGTCTGTGTGTGTGTGTCTGTGTGTGTGTGCGTATCTGTGTGTTTGTGTGTCTCTGTGTGTGTTTATATTGAATGGGTTGATTTTCCCTAGAGTATTTGTTGCTGAGTCATTTATCTGTTTAATGATAGAGAATAATTCCTGCTGAGACTCTGACCCAGATCCCAAAGCTTTATTCCAAGACTTGGCTTGTTTGCTTGTTCATTTGTCTATTCTTTCATTCATTCAGTTGATTATTTAAACCTGTTTTTATATACCAGCCACTATGCTGGGCACTGGGATGATAATGATGAAGAAGATTCAGTTTCAAATCTCAAGCCCCTTGTAGTCTTGTTGGAGCTAGTGATCAGTCAACTGGCAGTTACCCAATGCTTAACAGACTGTCAAGAATCCCTTGTCAACTCAATTCTAAAAAGGTTTAAAGAAAATGTGAATTGTAACACATTGGAAAATGAAGGTTACCCCACTAGACTGCAAGCTTGTTTAGGGCAAGAACTGAGTCACATCCCTGAGCACAGGAAGTGCATAGAGTATATGTTCTGTTAAATGTTGATTTTTTTTTTTTTTTGGAGACAGTCTTTCTGCAACCTCTGCCTCCGGGGTTAAAGTGATTCTCATGCCTCAGCCTTCCAAGTAGCTGGGATTACAGGTGTGCATTACCATGCCCGGCTAATTTTTGTATTTTTACTAGATACAAGGTTTTGCTATGTTGGCAAGGCTGGTCTCGAACTCCTGGCTTCAAGTTATCTGCCCACCTTGGCCTCCCAACGTGCTGGGATTACAGGTGTGAGCCAGGGGAGGCCCAACCTAAATGTTGTTAAATTTTTCAAGATGCCTAAGAAAAGAATCTTCAGCAATAAACAGTAAATTGCAGATGTTAAAAATAGAGGCTTTGGTGTTCATTGTGGCCTTGGCCTCTACCCACAGTTTAACTTAGTAACCAGTGACAGCCCCACCCCATCCAATTTATTAATCCATTTCAAAAGATATGTGTTTAACACCTATGATATGTCAGGGCACTACTAGGTGGGTGTAAATGTGAACAAGATAGAAACAGGATCTTTCCTCGTGTAGCTCCCAGTTAGAGGGTGTGGGGACCTCAGAACTGGCAGAGAGGATTTCAATAATGTGTGTTAAATTTTATGAGAGAAGAGAAGCTGTTGCATTGACTGCCTGAGGGGAGAGTTTAGGAGGTCAGGAAGAAGAGTGCTTCAGGCAAAAGAGACAAAGTGTGCAAAGACCTGGAGGTGAGAATGTGCAGGGTGCATTCCGGGGACTTTAATATATTAAGAGTCATTGCATTGTCACCTGAAATGAGAGGAGCTTGCAATAAGTCTGGGAATGTGAGTAGGGACAGATCCTGAAGGGCCTTGTAGGGAATGCTAAGTGGTTTGGACTCCCTCTTAAGATCAAAAGGAATTTATTGACTGGATTTGAGCAGGGCAGCACCATGATAAAATTTGCATTTTAGAAAGATTACTTGAGTTACATAGTGAAAGGAGAATTGTAAAGGGTGAAATATCAGTTAGGAAGGCTTTTGCTGTAATCCGATTGGAAGATGGTCCATAGTCCAACAGTGTGGTATAGTGGAAAAATGTATAAGTTTGAGAATCCAACAAACCTTGGCCCTAAAACTTACTATCTAAGTGACTTTTAGCAAATAACCAATTTCACATAGCCTCTACATTTTTTTTTTTTTTTCTGCAAAACGGGGTAACTTTGCCTATCTAATGTGAGGCTTAAATGGAATCCTGTATGTAAGATACCAAACATAACATGACATACTTCTAAATGACAGCCCTTTCCCAATGTTGTCAATGGATGTTACCTCCTCCTACCTCCTTGTATTTTTTCCCTTTTAATGTACACCTTGATGCTTTTCAATAGGGTATTTTGTTACTGTTATTGTTGGTCCTCTATCTCTGCACCGTGTGTGTGGTAGAGGCTTTTCCTTTTTGCTTCTGTCTTCTTGACTACTGCAGCTCTCCCAGAATGCTCTGAGCCATCACAAGGTTACTTCTGGAAAAGTCCATTTTGTTGAATGCTTTATTCCGATTTGGATGATGTTACAAGCAATGAAAACCAAGCCTGGCGAGGGCTAAAATCCTTGCTCCCTTCCCTTCAGGGTCTTGCTGGTAACTGCTTTCTCCTCCTCATGCCCTCGGAATGCAGCTTTGGTGTTATCTTTGGCACTCCTCAGGGCTGCTTCTTAAGCACTTGTGGAGAGAGAACTTTGTATATTTTACAGATTAGACCTTATTTTCACTCTGAGAATATTCCAGAATCCTGTCATATTTTCCTTTCTGACATCTCTAAGACTCATCTTTTCCTGTGAGTTTCCAATCACTAAAATCCTTTCCTATATTTTGGTCTTCTTTTTATTCTACTCCTCATAAATGCCTCCATTGTGGTCTCTATTCTTGAGTTCAGTCTCTGTTAAAGCAATCTTCTTGGTGCCTTCATTACAACATCTTTTTAAAATGCCTTCACTGGTTTCTTTCATCTGCATTAAATATGGACATTAGGGACCTTCACTGTTCTTCACTGGTTGATTTTTTTTTTCTTTGCTGGCTTTCCATATTTCTTCTTAATTTCTTAATACCTGAACTCTTTTATGTTTTATTTCCCTCATTCACTTTTGTTTTCCTAGGCAGTTTTAGAGCTGTCTCTTCGCCAGCCAAGAACATTTTCTTTCCCTTTCATATGCCAAACCCAGCCTCTAACAAGTTGTATCCTGTAACCCTTCTGTATTTCTCTCATAGCGCTCTTCCTCACATTTGCTAATGTTTCCCTCTTCCTTATGATAGTCTTTAAAAAAAAAAAAAATCAAGGGACTACCAGTATATCTATCTGATAGAGTATATGCGTGCCCCCTTTTGATACAGTCATATCTATCATCTATCAGGGAAGATCTTTGCTATTAGTTGTTGACTTGAGTACATGCTCTTGCCTCTATTGGTACTACCTTAGTTTGGGGCTGACAATTAGTTACCTCCCAGCTGGTCTCACTGCCTTGGCTATCTTTCCTGGTTATTCTACCTTCACATCGTCGTCAGAGATGTCTGTGATCTGGTCCCTTTCCCTTGTTAAAACAGAACAGCAAAACTCTGGCTTTCCCTGGCCTAGAAAATAAAGTTCCACTTCCTTAGGTGTGCATCAAGAGTCTTCAGACCCTGGCTCCTCCTTAGTGTTCCTGACTCACCCTGTCACTTTTCACCCCAAATTCTAAATCCCAGTCACATAGAACTGCTTGAGGAGGCAATTTACTGTGTGTTGAAGTCAAGTGTTCTGCTACCGACCAATATAGTCTGCAGAATTCTTTACTATCTTTTAAAAGCGAAAAAGATTTTCTGTAAAGATCTGTTTTTCTGGCTTTATCTCAGAAAATACGGCAACACTGTACCGCACACCCACCCAGCGGTGGAGGTTTAGAGTGGAATGGGGAAGTCCTGTTGGGTGAAGTGGCTCTCTCTCCAATTTGCCATAGTTTCTGCACTCCTGTTTGCATCCTCAACATTGAGGCAAAGCATCATTTGCCATTTATCACTGATCTCATGCTTTGTTTTATTCCCTAGTATTAGGAGAAAATTGTACCACATGTCTATAGATGAATCAAAGATGAGTCGATACTGCTTTGTATTTCAAGGTGTGCTATGTGGGGCCCACTTGACACTATCATTGTCCTGCTCCTGCAGACATCTGAGTGGGATCTCTGACCAAGCACCTTAGCACTAAGGGTCTGTGTTTAAGTTCTGGCTCCATCACTTACTAGCTGTGTGGTTTGGGGCAATTTACTTAAACATTCTCTGCCTTAGTTTTCACATCTATAAATCGAGAACGATTTATGGAAAGTGCTCAATACATCTCAGCTACATTATTGCCACCATTATTATTATTCTACTTTCTGCAAATCTAATGATAAGAATGACAGATCTTTGAGGGACATGGTTTGGGGCAAGATTTGGGGCAGGGGTCTTTTGGTGCCTATTAAGCCACGTATCCCTAGCTATCAGTTTTGCCACTTAATAGCTGTGGACTGGTCAAGTTATTTAATTTCACTATGGCTTCGTGTTGTCATATTTAAAATGTTAGTGATAACAGTATAATCATAACAATATCCACATCTTTGGCAGTCTCGTCTGAGATAACCACGTACTGAGCCAGCCATGTACTGTGTGTAATAGATGTCTATCTGCCACATAATAAGTACAAGTGAATGGTAGTTATTATTGTCATTGACTGCCCTGCCTCTTGCCCAGGGGTCATCACCCAGTAGTTGTGAGGGCCCAGGGAGCCAGGTCAGCCACCTGTATGTTTTATGTGTTACTTACGCATGGGCTTTTCAAAAATTGAGGCATAATTCATATACCGTAAAATTCACCCTCTTATAGTGTACAATCCAGTGATTTTCAGTACAGTCAGAAAGTTGTGCAGTCATTACCGCTAATTCCAGAATGTCTTCATCACCTCCGAAAGGAAACTCCTCACCCATTAGCAGTCATTCCCCATTCCACCTTCCCCTAGTCCTCCACAACCATTAATCTATTTTCTATCTCTATGGATTTGCCTGTTCTAGACATTCCATATAAATGGTTTAAATGGAATCATATGATACATGGCTGGACATGGGCTTTTTTTTTTTTTTTTTTCCTGTGTGTTTTCCTGAGGAGTAAAGCTGCACCCTTTCCCAGAAAACAGATTTCTGTTGGGAACATGAAGGAGGCCCTAAGTAGGAAGTTTCAAGTAGAAAGACAGCATAGGCCATGACTGAGCTGAGAGGAACAGAACCAAACAGACTTAGATTCTAGGGGCCAATGTGAGTAGGTTAAGAATTTAGAGGAGCAGCAAACCATTAATATAAAGAAGCAACCAAGCTAGACTCCCTTAAATTCCTTGCAGCCTGACCCTTAATATATTCTGAGAATCTCAAATATCCACCTGTGGACTGCCTGCCTTAGATTTATCTCACAGCTGGCAAAAAAGACACATTCTGGACTCTTCCTCAGGCTTACTGAATCAGAATCCCAGGGTGGAGGTTGAGGAACCAGGAAAGATGGTTCTGCCAAGAAGTGGATTTAGAAATTGTTGAGTTACATTAGGCAAGCTTATATGACATGGATATGGACCTGTGTTGTGTTTCATCCTCAACAACACTGCTCTGTAATGTGGGTGTTCTTTTTAAGTGTATGTGTCTGATCTTTTTGGTAGAGTTTTTACAACTAGGGCTTACTTTTCTTTGTCCATCTTAGCCCCCCTGCACAGTCTTATACAAAGTAGGGGCTCAGCACATATTGGGAGATTGGTTATATAGGAGGCTTGAAGGCATTCACTTGGATATTGCCAGACCCAAAGCCACTAAGGTCAACAGGTCTAAGAGGAGACCTTTCTGGCCCATTCTAAGCATTCTTTGTTTGAGATTTCAAGGCTGGTGTTTGTTTTCAGAGCTCTGACTTGTGACCCAGTGGTCAGGAGCCCTTTGATGTTTGGGTTCCAGAGGATGTCCCCAGAGCCGTCCCTCTCAGCCCTCTGTGCGGTGCTGGTAGGTAGGGGGGTGGTTTCTATATCTGGAAGATCCCATGGAGCTTGTTAACATGTAGATACCTGTGCCTCACCCCAGACCCACTGAATCAAATTGTTGTCTAGGGAGAGGAAATTGCTACCCAGATACTACCCAAATACTACTCTAGAGTTTGAGGGGTATGATCTTCTTCCTGTGTCTGGAGCACAGTGTGTTATGCTCATGGGGATTTACCTGGATAGGGCTATGGACTGGGTCTTGGGAGACCTGGGCTCAGTCCTGGCCCTACCCTTTGGTTAGTCTCTATGGGACACTGTGCAAGCCACTCACCTTTCACTTTGCTTCTTTGTAGAGTGAAGGATTTGGACTAGGGGAGACACCAGCAATGCAGACATGATCACTGATATCTGTAGGAGGATTCTCTATGAATCTGGGTGTTGGTTCTAAAGGACCCAGCTCTTCTGTGTGCTTTGAGGACAGAATTGTCTTCTAAGACTGGGGTTAGCAGCTGTTCAGTATCATCGGAGGCCAAGTTGCCTAAGCCCACTGTTCGGAGGTTTGATGGTTGGTGTGGGATGGTGGTGACATTAAACAAGAAGCATGGAAAGGCCCTGCTCTTTCCTTTTTCACTTGTCCCTTCCTTCTCTCTCTATCTTTTTCACATTCCAGTAATTAAGAGTTTTATGTACACAAGCTCCATTTATAAACTGCAGATACCTCATAGGAGTGTGAAAGTCACCAATTGTTATTTTTTTCTTTCTTTTTTGTTTTGCACTGTCTTATGGTGCTGATAAAGTCAAATTAACCAGTTGTTCATACCCTAGTATCAAATACTTAATTCTAGCCATTGGAAGACTTTCTATTTAACTGCTCTCTGTTGCATTAAAGAAATTAGAGTGGGTGGATAAAGGCATATGGATGCTGGGCTCCTGGTTCCTGAGGAAAGGGACAGAGGGACCCACCTACGTGGGGATGGCAGCCAAAGACAGCCATTGATTTGGTGGTTTTGCTAGTACTCTGATAATGGCGCTATCGCCATCACTTTTGATGTTTTTGGTAGAAATTCCCTAAAGCAGTGATGCTTCATTTAGACCATCTTTGGATGAGATTATTATCATCCTATCTTATTTTGTTAAAGACTCTGGGTATCAATCATATTGATTGCCCAGGAACTGGCTAAGGCTTTGGTTACTACTAATTTTTCATGGAAGCTTAAATCTCAGTTTGTCCCCAGATATTGTTATTTATTGAACTCTCACTTAGGTTGCATAATTGCTGTTCCATTCAGGTCAATGCTGTGCAGGAAACCTATCCCTTCCTGTTTCCTGACCCAAGTCACTTCATATGTCCTTCCCCAGAGACCCTGCTAACCTTAAGCCCTTTGCCTGGTACCACAGAACTTTGTACAACTTGCTGGGGGAAACAGCCCATGCTTACAGGCCATTTATAGAATGCAGGCTTATAGAACATGATCAATAGGCATGATTAAGGAAATAGGAATTATCCTAATAATTGGAACACTGGCTCAATGATATCTTTATGGCCAGTGAAGGGGCCATAAAGAGGGGAAGAAGCAACTTCTTTGCTGTTGATTCTCTGTGCTCTCTCTCCTTTTCCCCTAGTATATCCCTTCCTAGTCCATGTATTCTACATGCTTTATGCATGCAGATTTGCTCACATTTACTTGTGTTTAGTTGCAATTATAGTTTTTCCTTTTTCTTTGGTACAACAAAATTAATGAAGGAACAGAGAATCCTTAGGCATAATTTGTGTGTTCCTGTAGTCTCTGCCCCATTGTCTGGAAAACCACAGACTTCATTTAGGTGCCAATGAATCCGTCATCAGGCTTTGGGTAAAGCATGCATTTACCAAGATCCTTACTTGAGCAGTGGTTTAGCTTTTTAATCTTTTGTTTATAATTTTACAGTTGCTGAGACAAAGGAAAACCCACTCTCTTGGAGGAGCATGACCTTTTCCTGTATTGCTTCCCACTGCTGTTGTTGAGCTCCTTGGACCCTGACTCCTGGACACCACCATCAAGAAGACTTTATGGATGGGCTATCCACCCACTGAGAGAAGAGGAGCATCAGCTACAGTTTCTCTCTAGATTGCCTTCTTCATTTTGAGTAATGACTGTCAGCAGGATCAGATTAAAGACAAAACAACTGGACAATTGCTTGCAGGACTAAACTATAAGGGCACTAACATATCAATAGTATGCTAGCACATCCATGGAAAATATATTTACCAGCCCTTCTCTCAGGGAGGATTCTGTGTGGGGTTGGAAGGAATAGTCTGTTAAATTCCTTAGGGGTAGAAAGTAGGGCATAATCAGAATGTTGAGGAGCATGCTGTTTGACTTCAGGGTTTCTGTTTTTCTTACTAGGATATATAAAACAAGGACTCTAGCTAGATTGTTTATGACCACAGAGTGCCATATGTTTATGACCACAGAGTGCTCCCATGATCTTCCTGCTTGATTCTTGCCCCTACTGACCTCAGCCTTTCCTTTAATAAAGGTTGAACAAGTAGTGGTCTGAGGGAGACACCAATTCATTACCCTACGTGTCTCTTCTTTGCACTCTAGGGCTTTGATAATAAAGACACTGGCAGACTATCTATCTTCCATTTCTATAATGTAAGCCCTTAGGGAGTCTTCATTCACTTGCGGGTGACAGTCATTGCTCATAGAGTAGTTCAAGTCAAATGGAACTTGAACTCTTTGCCTGTGGGCTTGGTGGTCAGACTCTGTGTTGAGTTCATTAGATTATTGGAAACACAAGGTAGAGCTGGGCCCTTCAAAAATATTTGGCTAAAGGATGACATTGCTGGTTATTTGTAGATAAAGCCATCATGGAACATGCTTGGAATTATGAAATATGGAACTGGTGGTCATGTTTAATAATACAACTAATAGTTAAGTAACTACTGGATACTGTAGAGACTTAGAAGCAAGGCAGACATGGTTCCTGCCCCCATGGAGCTTACACTGTAGCTTTCCCTTAGGTATGAAGAACAGTGGCTACAACTAACAAATGGCCGTAAAGATATCATTGAGCCAGTGTTCCAATTATTAGGATAATTCCTATTTCCTTAATCATGCCTATTGATCATGTTCTATAAGCCTGCATTCTATAAATGGCCTGTAAGTATGGGCTGTTTCCCCCCAGCAAGTTGTACAAAGTTCTGTGGTACCAGGCAAAGGGCTTCAGGTTAGCAGGGTCTCTGGGGAAGGACATATGAAGTGACTTGGGTCAGGAAACAGGAAGGGATAGGTTTCAAGAACAGCTTTCGCTTCTGTTCTATATAGGAAACTGCAGCATGAAAAATGCTGGGCTGGGAGTTTTGAGACCTGGGTTTTAGTTTGTGTTCTAATACTAACAAGCTATGTGACTGTAGATAAGTCATTTCACATTCCACTTGGATGCCTCTTGAGTGACTCCAAGCCTCTCCATCTCTAAAACATTAAGATCAGGCCCTATGCTACAGCTGGCCTTATGTAATTCTCCTGTTTCTACACTGTTAGGTCAAATAGATCTTCAATAGTTACTTGATTGTTATTACTTTTTTCTGAAGCGGGTGTTTTACTAATGTTTTAGGATACAGTGAGTCTGCTTCTTCCCTTTGGAGTTAGGAAGGTTGTAGCAATATACACTGTAGAGCATATGGAAGCTTTATTCCTTCCTTTTTTCCCCCTTACCTTTCTCCCTCCCCTTCCTCAAACATTTCTATTGAGCATATACCATCGCCATGTACCAGGTGTGTGCTAGGTTTGGAGATACAAGGTAAACCTGAGAGTTTCC
Source organism: Rhinopithecus roxellana (assembly GCF_007565055.1). NCBI lineage: Eukaryota > Metazoa > Chordata > Mammalia > Primates > Cercopithecidae > Rhinopithecus > Rhinopithecus roxellana. The sequence goes on along the minus strand of NC_044554.1, from coordinate 126,835,219 downwards.
CAGACTCCAGGAGACAAAACCCTTATTTCTTTCATCTGCTGGCTTTCTCTTTGGAAAGAATCAACGATGTCCCAGGGGAGTGTGCCCATGTCCCAGGGTAACCAACTACAGACAGATGCCCCATTCTACTCAAGCAACTTTCAGAGTGCCTTAGATATACGTCAGTTAATTATTCGGGGCCGGGCATGATGCTGTCCACCTGTAGTCACAGCACTTTGGGTGGCTGAGGCGGCAGATTGCTTGAGCTCAGGAATTCAAGACTAGACTAGAGAACATGGCAAAACCCCTGCTCTACAAAAACATACAAAAATTAGCTGCGTGTGGTGGCCCGTGACTGTAGTACAAGCTATTCAGGAGACTGAGGTGGGAGAATTGCTTGAGCCTGTGAGGTCGAGGCTGCAGTGAGCTGAGATCATGCCATTGCACTCTAGCCTGGGTGACATAGGGAGACCCTGTCTTAAAAAAAAAAAAAAAAAAAAAGATAATCATTCAGTCTTAGTGTTATTGTGAAAAGATCTGTCTTCAGATATAAGGAAGAAACAATCTTTTATTTCTTAGGATAAATCTGTAGAAGGACCTCCAGACAGTGAAGGCCACTGACTACTTTATACTCTGTAACCCATCCCTTCCCTGGTAGGACGGACTACTTTCTAAACTTACAAAGTACCTCTCAGCAAATAGACATTTTTATATATACTGTGATTCTTACATCCCTATGGGTGGTGACTTCTTTAAAAAGGAAAGGAAAAAGCCTAATCAGACAAAAAGATGTTGCTATTAATTCTTACCCTATTGTGAATCCTATGTAAGCAAATTTGTATCTTTGTTTTTTTCTGACAGTAGCAGATCTATTTGATGTATATCTCTGAGTGTAGAAAATATTTTATGGAAAAATCAATCTATGGAATTTCAAATTTGGAATTGCTGATACACACTATTTGGTTTCAGAATTTTATCCTAGGACATAGTATTAGGGATTTCAATTTCTGGCTTAAATGGTAGAATTAATTACTCTTAACTCTTAATTTTACTTCTGAGTTGAGGTCAAGGAACAGGCAGACACCTCCAGTTAACATCTATACCTCTCCATGGCCAAAAACTTTAATTTTCTCATTTTCAGTTTTGTAGATGTACATCATTACTAAATGGATTGATTAGTATTTTATCTCCTCTCCTTGTCCTTACTTTCCCTCTGGTAAATATGTTATAAACAGTGTAAGGCTCATAAGATAGAATAGCTGGTAGGACTTAGAAGAGAAACATAATTCACATAAATGGAAATAACTCAAATAACTGGAACTTAGAAGAGAAACTGGACTAAGAAGAGAAACGTAACTCACATGAATGGAAAATTGGCCCTGGAATAATTGACAACATATTCAAGTATTTTAGTTCAGTGTCACTCTCATTAAGAAGAAGAGAATCAGTAAATCTATGTGACTCTAAATATTTTAATGAAAAGAGGACTATTCTGTCAATCATCTCGCATTTTAAAATATCTGGATATTGGCCATTGTAAAGACAAAACATACAGATGATGGACTTGTCCTTCTACCTCTCATTTGCATGGTTTGGAGCATTGTACCTCCAGCCATTGACTCTAAGGCAATTTATATTTGCTTCCTCTTCCCTCTTGAGAGAAAACAAAAATCTTATTTTTCCAAGCAATTAAAACTCTTCTGCTTCAGCTAGGATGAAAGAATTAGGAGTTCTGTCTCCTTGTATCTAATTGCATGTTTCATCTTTCTTGTTTTAATGATTGACAGAAAACTAATAAACTGAGACATCTTTGAATCAAGGTTGAATGTACTCTCTTGGTGGCCCCACTGCTAATTTGTTTGACTATTTTGCAGGATTTCTTACTCTGTAATGGAAAGGTTTATTAAATATGAGGGTGCAAAGCTTTCTGAATACTAATGAACTTATTTGCCAAAATTTAAATGTTCTTCTTGTCAGTGAATGTCTGTCTCTCTTAACAGGATCCAAATTGAATAATGAAGAAAATTAGACTCTATTGTACCCTCAGGAGAAATCGTGGTGAATCGTAATAGAATACAGAGGGGGAAAGGGGTCACATTTTAGAAAAAAAGAGTAGATAATTTGGATTATTAAAAAAGGGATTAACTCAGGAAAACTATTCTTTTCAAAGAAATGTACTAATCATCATTCAGTGAGCAGGATTTCCCACTGCACAAGCATCTATACCTTTGGCCAGTGTAGAATGAGAGTAAGGTCATAATCATATGGAGATGCATGCTAGGTTTCAGTGGTTACAATTTACTAACCTCATTCCCATATGAGACTTTTATATGCCATGATGGAATGGGAAAATCAATAAGCTTGGAAAAGGAACACTCTTCTTCAGGGAAGTTCAATGGGAGATAGGTTGAGTTGGGGAAATTGTCCCAGTTCTTCCTTTAAGCATGAAATGAGGCTGTCCCTTTGTATGTTTGCTTCCATTGCCTTGGTGTTATCACTGATAAAGTCAGTGATCATGATACCTTTGCCTTGGCAGCACCTGGGGGCACTGGAGGAGCCAGGTAGCTGTACTCATGGCCAGGAAGGCAGGCTGCCAGAACTTCAGCAGCTACACAAGTGGCCAAACATGGTCAGGAACGAAAGTAGTGTGTGTATGGAGTGAAATGAAGTGATGAGGGGAAAGTGAAGGATGATATAAAGGTGGGGTTGTCCAAAGATGGGAGTTCATCCCTGTCCTGCACTTGAAATAGGAAGGCATGGGCTGGAAAAGGATTAGGTGAGGAAGGATCCCGAAGTAGAGAAAATAAAGGGAAGACTGCATGCCTTCAGTGTTTGCTAAAATTAATTTACCTGAGATTTCAGGAGGAGGAAAGAAATATCAAGAGAAAGGGAAAACAGCCTCAAAGCCTGTGAAGGTTGAAAAACACAATATAAACAAAAAGGTTTTAAAGCTAAAATTATGCTCTTCTAAGAAAAGAGGCTGGACACTAACAGAAAGCTTGATGACAGCAGGATTTGTATTTAGCTGTTTATTTAGATCCCTAAGAGAAAAGGCTTATGTGACATAGATTCATAAGATAAAAATGTGTCTTTGGCTGACTATGATACCAGGCTTCACTCACAAAGGAGAAAAGGAGTGGTCAGCGCATCTCAGATTAACACCAACCAACTGTGCAATATTTCATTTGAGAATGCATTTCCTTGTATTATCCATGATTAAATAAAAAGAGACCTAGTGTATTTGATTGCTTCTGTGGCAAGGCTTGAGAATTATAGACCTAGGTTTCCCTCTGGGAATGATCATTGGATTTTTAAAATTAAGTAAATGGAAGGAGATTAAGATATAGCTCCATCATTTCAAATCATGATCTGCACCTTTGGAAACAAAGAGGAAGCTGGAAAGTGGGAAGGTGAGGTAGGTGTGCAAGAATGGGGAAAAGGATGCTGCAAGCCAAATAAGACTGTACAATTTCTGAGAAAATTAAATGAACAATAGAGTTTGAAAGATAAGTGGATAATGAGGAATATGAGATAATAAGATATTTAAAAATAGCCAATTACTTGGGAAAATGAGGATGAATGATGGTAGATGGTTAAGGGATTTGGGACAGCAAGGAAGGGAAGAGATGACTGGGGTGGGAAAGAAACATGATTAATGGCTGTAAAAGGGCAAGTTTGGACTCGTGATGGCATATCTTCCCAAACTTTGGAGAATGCGCACAACTTAGTAATAAAGAAGGAAAAGATTAAAAGAGGTCATGGTTAACATGAAATTGTGAGGACAACAGAGGAAGCAATAAGTGTCATTAGTCCTCAGGAATGAAAGCATTTCTAGAGAAATGTACTAGTCTATGTTCTTTATTTATGAGCAGAATAGTTTTCATCTACTTTTTAATAAAAGGTTAATGTATAAAATGAATGCTGTTAAAGGAAAGAAAAGCTAACATTATCAGGAAAGTTGAAGAAAAAATTGCACCTAGAGCAACTGAAGTAAACCAGCAAACCTGTTTTTCAGCCTTTTCTATAAAATTTTGAAATTCATCATCTTAATGAAAGAACTGGGAATAGATTTTCCAAATAGAAATGTGGGTAATGATAAGGGAGGAAGTTTTAACAGTTAGAAATATTTTAGAATGCATTCTTTTACATTTTTCCCCATAAAAATGAGAAGAAGCTAAAAAACTTACAGGTATTGCTTTAAACACTTTGGATAAGAGGATTTATAGCAATGTAAGGTTATTGTTAGTAGTAGAAATAACAATAATTTTTAAAAAATATTAGTATTTGGAGCAGGACTAAATACCAGTGATCATCCTTTTTGGTTTCTTGTGTTTGTGTAGAGATTCCATTCAGCTAGACAGTACCAGACCTCCTTCAGAGGGAAGCTGATAAAGTAATTTAGGTGGAAAGGTTTAATGAGATAATGATGCTAAAGGCCAGTTAACATCTAATAAGAACATAACCACGAGGGATGATATTGTTGCTTATTAATTATAATGATTCAGAGGAAAGAGACAAGGTGGCACTCATTTAGCAGAGAGTACTCGTGAATAAGGCTGTTTTCCCAAAGGAGAAGTGTTGCAGTCAGAGTTAGAAGTAGGCCAAGATTTAGCAGAGTTTGAAATTTATGGCCATTGGGTTATACTAGCAACCACAGAACTGAAGGCCAAGCAGGAGGTAACAGATGCCTTTCTGATGGTGGCCAGGGATGGAGTGGAGACTGCTGTGGTTGCTGGGCCATGCACGGAGGCAGACTCCAGGCTGAGTTTTGGGAGCTGTCTGCTTGCCTTAGATTCCACAGTGGTCATTCGTGGGCAGACAGGCAGGTGTCCAGAACTGGACTAGATGTGCTTCCAGTTCTATGACCTTCCCCTCCACTCCACAGGGTCGGGTGAGTCAGACCCAAGGATAGCTATTCAGTCAGTATTGGCGCCCAGCTTTGTTGAGGGAGCCCAGAAGATCCTTTGGTCTTGTTTTTAGAGGCACAGACCTAGCTGTTATCTGTTGAATTGCATTTATGATTCCTTGGTGTTAGTCACTAACCATATTCCGCTTCCTGAATTCACTGTGGGTCTGGTCACCTCCATGTTTGCCCAGGATGGCAGAACTGTAGTACAAATTTACTGCAGACATACTAAGGTCCATATTAGTCAGGTGGGCAGGAATAGAGAATTCGAGGAAGAAACAACCATGTGAAAAAAAACATGGAGCTTTTGGAAATCTTGTGACTCCTCAAGGTAGGCATAGAAGCTTGAAACAGGACTAGCCTGGGGAAGTTAATTTGGGGCTCGGTAAGGAATATAAAAACTCTACTCCTTATTCAGCACCTTTTCCCGATATGGGTCTCTCTCTGAGTCCTGGATCCTAGGCTATTGCTGACTCCTTTCTTGGGTCTTTGGATGCCACCTCTGCAATGATAGGGAGGGGTTTTCTATACCTTCTTGTGTAGTTAATTTTATTGGCTGAATGAGGATCACCTCACAGGATTTTTCTTGTCCTATATAATGATGTCACTGACCCCTGAAATGGAAAGGAAATAATATTCTCATCATTAGCTTTTTAAAGGAAGTATATTTTATTTTATTAAATGCGTGGTTTTAGAGAGGCAAGAAGTGACAAGTGCTAGACTAGAAGATGGAAGATACAGGTCTAGTCCTGACTCATGCCTATCAGCTCTGTCACGTTGGACAAGTCTCATGCCTTTCAGAGCCTCAGTTTCTGCATTCATAAAATGAGGGGTTATTGAGGGTAAACTTTATGATTAAAAAGCCATGTCCAGCTTTAAAATCATGTATTTATGCATATATGTTTGTACAGATCCTACATCCATTAAACTTTTATGAGAGAATTAATTGATAAATCCATATGAGAACAGATATTTCCTTAAATCTGTAGTTCAAAGTGGATAGTTAAGGTCAGAGTTACCAAGGAACCAATGCCATAACTATTGAGTACTAACTATGTGGCAGGTTCTTCACAGATAAGGAAATGAAGATTTTTCCAAAGGTTAAATAAATAGTTCAAGATCATATAGTCAATAAGGAGTAAAGCCAGTGCTCAAACCCAGCCACCCCTGAAACTGAAGCTCATGACCTTCATCACCACTGTGTGCATCTCCCCCTTCTTTAGAACCCAAATGCTTATGTCCTATCACTTACGGCACCAGCCACCGGAAGTTTTCTTCAGTCATAATGGTTCTCAACTGGGATGTGGGGAGGGAGCAAGACAAGGAGTAGTTTGAAAACTCTTCCCAGTTGATTCTGATACACACATGTTTCTGCCTCTAAATTCAGCTACTCTCTTTGAGACATAACTTGGCCAGAGTCATTCTAACATTATTACCTGAGAGGATCTTACTTGAGAATTTTCTGCTATGTGCAGTTTCATGTTTCTGTTTCTTCTTGCATGTCTTCAGAGCAGGTAGAGACATTGAACACAATGATTCCTCTTCCAAAAGGGTAAGTGAAGCAAAGAGAATGGAATGATTCAACATTATTCACCTACCCAGTGGTCACAGAACTGACATCTTCCATATGTAAGACTAACCGCCACAAGATATTGTCTTTCTAGCCAATTCAGTTAATAATGTGTTTATATAGAAGGAAAGTTTCACTGTTGTTATGTTGTTCTGGATTTTTCCTGGTAAATGGATCATTTTAGTGACATCAGTTTTTTTTTTTTTTTCTTTGAGATAGAGTCTCAGTTTATTGCCCAGGCTGGAGTGCAGTGGTGTGATCTCCATTCACTGCAACCTTCGCCTCCTGGATTCAAGTAATTCTGTTGCCTCAGCTTCCCAAATAGCTGGGATTACAGGTTCTTGCCACCATTCCTGGCTAATTTTCATATTTTTAGTAGAGATGGAGTTTCACCATGTTGGCCGGACTCAAACTCCTGACCTCAAGTGATCCACCTACCTCAGCCTCCCAAAGTACTGGGATTCCAGGTGTGAGCCATGGTGCCTGGCCTGATTTGGTCTTAATTCACAATTCTTTACAGTCTCAAATGATTTCTTTTGGTGTTTTTTTAAATTTTTTTCTTTCTTCTTGTTGAAGAAATTATTCATTATTGCTCAGTATAGTTGCATTGAGCTCATTGTGAAAAATTAGAAACATTCTGATACAGGACTTAATTAAATAAAGATACAATAGAGTACAGTATCATATTGCCATTTAAAAGAATGAGGCAGCTTTATCTATGGAATGGTATCTAAGATATATAGTTAAAATTTAAAAAGCAAAGCACAGAACAATGTGTATGGTGTGCTACCATTTGTATAAATACATACATATATGTTTCTATGCATTGCCTAATTGTGGAAGGACATTTAAGGAACTGGTAACAGTGGTTGTCTCTGGGGAGAAACTGACTGACTCAGAGATTGGAAGACTGTCTCTGTTGTCCCTTTTATATAGTATATCATGTTCATGTATTGCCTATTCATTTTTTTAATAAAGAAGAAAGTAGAGCTATCTTTAGTGAGATGGAAAAATACAAAAGACATATTGTTAGATATAAAAAGCAAGGTGCGGAGTAGTGTAAATAGTATATGATACTATTTTTGTAATGTAATTATACATACATGTATACACACACACACACACACATCTATAAAGAGATGCACCAAATTGTTAACAGTGGTTCCCCCTAGGGAAAAAGAAAGTGTGTGTGTGTGTGTATGTGCGTGTGTGTGCACATACTTTCCTTTTTTTATCCTATGTACTTCTATATTGTCTGATTTTGTTTTACACAAGGCACATAGTAATTTATAATAAATAATTCATATATCTCAAACCCAAATAATTGCACTTGATTTCTGCACAACTATCAACAAAATTCTCCAGCATTTCTGGCTAGCTTTATTTTGCTGTTTGCTATATCTCACGGATTCAGTTCAGATCTCTTCTTTGACCTTTTCTCTGAAGCTTTGTGAAGTTTCTATTCCTTTATCTTTACTCTAATGCATTCACCTTTATCAGTAGGGCCCAGCTAAGGTCATGACCATGAAAATCATGGTAATACTACTGGTAGTTCCTTTCTCAACCACTTTCCTTTTTAATTAGTCAAGAATAATGCAACTAAAATCCTCCTGATTCCTACTTTACACACTTCAACTTGGTTAAATAAAACTCCCTACCTATTTCAGGAAAATTTATTTGCTTTCTGGATGATTCCTATCTACAAATATGTTGAATTTCCAGTCTCAAAGAACAAAATCCAAGAGAACTTCCTCAACTCCACATCCCCTTCATGCACCACACCATTTCTCTGTTTTCCTTGACAGCTATTTCCCTTGACAATGTTGTCGTTACTTTTATAAAGATACTTTCTCCCCTCCCATTCATCCTTAAACCTACTCCACTCAGGCTTTCAGCCCTAACCGCTGTCCCCGAACTCTCTTGTTGAGGTCATTTATGGTACTTACTTGCTAAATCCAGTGGCCAGTTTTCAGTCCCCATCTTTACCTCCCAACTCATTGGCCAATCACTTTCTCCTTGCAATACTTTTTTTTGGTCTTCTGGACACCTCTCTTTCTTGGATCTTCTTTTGCCTCACAGACTACTCCTGAGTTTCTTCTTTATCCTCTTCACCTTGAAAAGTGGGGACTACTCATGGCTCAGTTCTTGAGCCACCTGCCTTCTTTATCCAAACCCATTCTCTTGGTGAGCTCATCTAGCCTTTGGCTTTGAATACCCTCTCCATGCTGATGTCTTCCAAGCTTTTTATGTCCACACTCCAACTTGTACCTAAACAATGGACTTGGTGTCTTCTTCTTCTGTTTTTTTTTTTTTTTTTTTTTTTTTTTTGTTTGTTTTACCCTGAGATGGAGAGTTTCACTCTTTGTTGCCCAGGCTAGAGTCCAGTGGTGTGATCTTGGCTCACTGCAACCTCTGCCTCCCGGGTACAAGCGATTCTCCTGTCTTAGCCTCCCAAGTAGCTGGGATTACAGGCACCCGCCTCCAAGCCTGGCTAATTTTTGTATTTTTAGTAGAGATGGGGTTTCACCATATTGGCCAGGCTGGTCTTGAACTCCTGACATCAGGTGATCTGCCCCCCTCGGCCTCCAAAAGTGGAGTTGATGTCTTGTTGACACCACTGTTTAGCTTTCTAACAGGCATCTAAACTTAACATGTCCAAAACAAGTGGATCCACCTGCCTGCACCACCCTTTTCATATTGCTAAATGGCAACTTAATTGAAGCTCTACTTTGTTCTAACTGCTTTCGCTACCTCCACCACTAAAGCCCTAGTCCAAGCCTGATTATCATTCACCTAGATTAGTGCAATAGCCTCTTATCAGCTCCCTTGCTTCCATCCTTTCGCCTAAAATCTGTTCACTGATGGCAGCCAAAGTGGTTCTTTAAAAAATACATATCAGGGCTGGGCGCAGTTGCTCACACCCATAATCCCAGCATTTGGGGAGGCCAAGGCAGGCGAGGTCATGAGATCGAGACCATCCTGGCTAACATGGTGAAACCCCATCTCTACTAAAAATACAAAAAAAAAAAAAAAATTTGCCGGGCGTGGTGGCGGTTTCCTGTAGTCCCAGCTACTTGGGAGGCTGAGGCAGGAGAATGGCGTGAACCCAGGAGGCGGAGCTTGCAGTGAGCCAAGATCACACCACAGCGCTCCAGCCTGGGTGACAGAGCGAGACTACGTCTCAAAAAAAAAAAAAAAAAAAAAAAAAAAAAGTAGTACAAATCAGGTTATGCCATTGTCTTACTCAAAACCTTCCAATGGCTCTCATCTTACTCAGAGTAAAATCCAAAGTCTTTACCAGAGCCTTCAAGGCCTATATGCTTCCTGTATTCACTCTTATGTCTCTGGTCACCCCCCATTCTCTCCTCCTCACTGTCACTGTTTTCATGCCACCTTGACTTCCTTGCTGCTTTTTGAACATATCAGGCGTGCTCCTACCTCAGGGCCTTTATATTTGCTATAGGTCTGGAATGGTCTTTTCTCAAGTATTCACATGGCTCAGTTCTCTCCCTTCATTCAGCTCAAATGTCACCTTATCAGAAACCTTCCATGAATATCCTGTCTAGAATAGCATTCACCCATTTCACTGTACCCCTTTACCCTGCCTTATTTTTGCCATCATATGACACATTATATATCTATTAGTTATCTATTGTAAATATGCACTGGAATATAAGAGCCATAAGAACAAAAATTTTTTGTTTACTACATCTTTAATATTTAGAAGAATGATGGTTACAAAGAAAGTGCTCAAAAGATATTCCCTGAATGTCGAATAAAGAATGGTGAGAAGTCCACTAAAGCTTCCTTTAGCCTATTCAAACTACAATGGAATTGCTCTTAAGACTGTTTCTCCATCTCAATTTTCTCATGTCTTTTAAAAAAATTGTTGTAAGTTTTTATTTTGAAATGATTGTAGACTCACAAGTACTTGCAAAAAGAGTATGTAGAAGTTTCATCTATTCTTCACCCAGCTTCCCCTAAATGTAACATCTTTCATATCCTTTCTTTTTACTATTTCCTGTTTCCTTGACTTCAGTTTCTTATTTCTTCTGTAAGTCTTTCTACACATGCTTTCAGGAACTCCTCCATCTCTTATTTTATGGCCAAATCATTGGTGAACTTTCTAAAACACCAACATCAAATTCCTTCTCCAAGATGATGGTCCTATCGAGGAAGGGATAGAATATTTCAATTAAATATGCTTAATCCTGTTTTTCATAATAACAAATAAATCAAAAGAAAAGAAAGGCTGTTTCATCTTTTAAGCTTGTAGTTCTACCAAGAGATACTATCTCTTCTGTAAGTCCTGTATAGCAGTTTGTTTATTGTGATTTCTACAGACAGGCAATTTGTTGACTCTAATGTATATTTTCTCTCTTATATTCAACTGTTAAAGAAAAGTTGAATAAAAACAAATATATGATTTCTTTTAAAAATTATTTATTCTGCTAAGTCTCTGTCATTTTTAAAAATTCAACACACGGCCGGGCGCGGTGGCTCAAGCCTGTAATCCCAGCACTTTGGGAGGCCGAGACGGGCGGATCACGAGGTCAGGAGATCGAGACCATCCTGGCTAACATGGTGAAACCCCGTCTCTACTAAAAAATACAAAAAAACTAGCCGGGCGAGGTGGCGGGCGCCTGTAGTCCCAGCTACTCGGGAGGCTGAGGCAGGAGAATGGCCTAAACCTGGGAGGCGGAGCTTGCAGTGAGCCGAGATGGCGCCACTGCACTCCAGCCTGGGCGACAGAGCAACACTCTGTCTCAAAAAAAAAAAAAAAAAAAAAAAATTCAACACACATTTATTGTGTACCTACTATGTGCATGTGCCAAGCTCCATCCTAACAATGGTCTCTTATTCCCCCAAGATAATCCGTGATGAACATCACTTTTTAGACATTGTAAGTTCTGAAGGATCAATTGAAAACTCCTTTCTTCCAGGTAAGTAGGTTATTCTCTAAGGAATGGGCATTCATGTTCAGGTCATAAGGGCATGATTATGTGCTAATAACTGGTCTCCAGGGCTAAAAAAAGAACCCATGTCCCTTCCAATATGCCTGAGATATAAGATAATCTACAACTTGACAAGATAAGGCTCATCAATTTCATCATCAGTAAAAAGAGGACATAACTGGGACGTCACTAACTGCTATTGTTAAAATGAGTGTGTATTAAAATCCTTATGGATGTCCCTTCATATTCAACATTAATTAGAAACCTGCCCTATCTCAGTGTTCTTCCATAATCAATCCCCCTTTCCAGTATTACTAAGGTAACTGTAAGCCTTGTGTGCCTGAACTGTCCTGGTTTACATCTGTTGTTCCAGCATAATTATTAATTGCAGCCCCGTTCACTGTCTGATGAATCTTGGTTTGGAAGATAAATTATATGGTCAACCTAAGTATTAGGGTCCCTGGGATAAACAATCAAGGTGCCGTTCTTATTTATTGGTATTGGTTTGTCACAAGCTGTGAAAACAGTTTTTCTTTTGATTGTTTCTTCCTGAGTTGTCACAAAGACCTTCACATAAAATCGCTCTCTCCCATTAAAGTAATTATTGAAACCCCCTTCAGTAATGACCACTTGTTTTAGTTTTCCTTCTCAGATTCCCAAGACCAAATGTAGAGATTGTTTTTGCTGGGTCAGGATCAAAATTGTTCAGAGACACTAGCCTTGTGTAGGGAGAATTTCATCTATCTAATCCACAAGAAACTTGAAGAGACATTTTTTCCTTGGTAACATTATCTTGTAGAAAGAGTCTGTGATTGACTACTAATTTTAGCCCAGAGAATAGAAAACTCAAATGTACTCAATTTCAATGTAACATATGTATTTGTGGCCTAAGATACTTAATGTCTCTAAAGTTACTACTAGCGAATGAGTAATTGAAAGGTGAGTTTGGGTGACCTTCTTAGACATAATCTCTGTTAAAACTATTTAGTCTCTATGGTTCACAAGAAAAGGTTTTCTTGAGTTGATGAATAGAATGACATTTCTGATATGATATTTCTACAACTATATTCTTGGCTGATGGTAGTAGCAGTACTACCATTTTTTTCATTATTTAATTTTGGAAAATTGACCACTATTTTTTTTTCATCTAAGGCTGTGTCCTTATTGTACTGAAGCACCCAATCAACTCAATGTAAAAAGAAAAGCATTTTAAATAATGTGGAATTATGAAGACAAAACAACTAGTGAGGAAACTAAATTGTTTTTATCTAATTATTTTATAACTCATCTGTGAACTATAGATAATTCTGCTGGTTTTTGCCTTCCTGAAACAGTTTCAGTGAGAATAAATAACATACTTAGTAAAACATTATGAATGTTTGAGATAACAGATGCACAATGACTTTATCCTTGTTTGTAGCTTGCTTGAAAAATTAAATTGAATGAAACAGAGTGTCTTCAGTGTGTTTTTCTTCTTCTCCCTCTTTCTCCTCCTTCTCTAGTTAAAGTACATTAAAAATTATTATTGGTATCCATAGCTTCATTATAAGACACTGACAGATGCTGAAATATCAGTGATACTCGTCTAGTGTTCATTTAAACAAATTCCATGCTTTTATTAATACTAAGAAGATATCAGGAAAACTGGACTCCTAAATCCCTTCTTAACCTAGGGAACTGGGTTGAATAGCTAAAGGAAATTTCTTGGAATAATTATGCCTTTTCCTATCTTAGGCATCAACTCTACTCCCTTCACCCTACCTCCCCTGTCTCTCCTAGGAGATATATAACAAACTCTGGAGAGGCCTCTTTCATATGAGTTGAGACAGCTCCTTTTCCAGGAGTTTCTGGGCCTGTTTATAAAACACAGCCTGAGAAATTGCCCAAAGAACCCTGCAGTTCTCGAGTGCATAGGGAACTTCCATGACTTGGAAGTAATGGCATCAGGTGGTTGGAGAGGGTGGAGTGATAGACCAGGTTTCTAGTCTTCCAGGAAACCAATTGTACCAGGATCATCTTAATAGGTAATATATATTATATATTAAAAATATATGCAGCTTTCTTAAAAACTAAAGGCCTACCAAAAGAAGGTGAAGATTTCGTAAGATAGAAAAATGTATTCCCTGATTAAAAATAATGACCTATTCCTAATGACGGGACAAGAACTACCCACAATGCACTGCATCTTCTTTTGGCAGGGGTACTCTGAGTACCCTGTGCACATCTCTGTAATTCTCAAGAGACTTACTCACTGTCTTCCAGCTAACAACATGACAGGGATTTATTGAGGTGCCAAGGCCAGGGCTTAGGTGTCAGAATTGGGAAATCTGTCATATGATTATTTGGGTGACGAACTCTAGGTTCCGTAAATACTTTTGTTCCATGAGTGGTTCATGGAAAAACTTAGAGGCTGCCACAGCAACTGTAAGCCTTCTGAACGGGAACTAGGCACAGGAGAGAGTGGGGGTGGGATATGTGTTCAATGGGGAAAGGTGACATTTTTTAGGATGTATTTTGCTGGAAGGTTTACCCCCTAGCAGGGCCAGCCTTAAGAAATGCTGGGAAGTGGCTCTTTGGCAACATTTACCTATTTTGGAAGTGTTCTTCTTCTTTCCTACTCCTTCTCCCACTCTTCCCCTTTCCCCAGTTACTTAACCAACCCAGAGGTATGATTTTGTAATCTGGTTACCCAAAGTCCCTTTGTTGTGGCCCTTACCTGAACTGATATGCTATGGACCTTGTCCACTTCTCATGTTCGCCAGATTTCTTATCAGAGTCTACCTGTATCATGCCCTCTTCCCATTGGATATTTATTTCTGCCTTCCAAGAGAAGAGGAAGTGATCCTATAATCTAATTAGAACAAGAGCAGAAAAGGTAAAAACAATTTAATACATTGTTTCTCCTAATGCAGGTGTGGAGGGTAGGGGCTTTACACTTCACGAATGGCCTCTATAACAGCAGTATTTTAACTCAAAGCTGTGAATTTTTCAATGGTGAAATTCCAGGACCTATGTTTCAAACCGGTGGGAGTAATACTTTGAGGGCAAGAACATTTTTAAAGCACCCTCAAAATCATGCACATAGACAACTACCTGTTCTGAGTAAGGGAGGCCCAGCTGTGGAGTTTGGGAGAGCTGGAGTATCTGTTTTGCATAGCCAGGTGTCATCACAGCTGACAGAGGAGGTGCTGTCAAGGAGCAAGACAGCCTGAGAATGTGCCTGACGGCTTGGTCAACAGGAGGACTAGGGACTGTACGTACCTTTCTCCTCCCGGGGGGTTGGCGCCATGGGCTGAGGCCAGGAGTGCCTGGGTGAGGGTGCATAGTGTATATAGTGTATAGGCACTCTCACCCAGGCACTCCTGGCCTCAGACCATGGTTTGACTACAGCTTATTCCTAAAAGATCAGAAAGGCAAATGATTCAGAAGTATGTGCAGCTGATTCATACTGGTAATATGTAATCTCACAATCCGTGCCTGTTTTCTTTTAAGTGTTGATGTGTTGCTGATGCAGTCTGCACTCTGCTCTCCGACTGTCCCTTAGAAAACAGCAACAATGCTTTATTTCTGATTACATAACGACTCAAGCCAAAGAACTTTAAAAAAATGCCCACAGCAGTTTTGATTTTACACTGTTTATGTTTCATTTTTGCTCTACTAATCCAATATTTTTTGAATATCTTCATAGCCTAGCCAGAACATATTCATTGAGTTATTGACTAGACAGGACTCTGATTTAACCTTAAACTCTTAGGAAAACTTCCCATGTGACTTACAGGATTTCCAGTGCAAATCAAGAGAACCATTGTTGATTCTTAATAATTATGTGGTTTCTGTATGTAAATGTATGCCTTTCACATGCATAAATGCACCAGGGCATAAAATTTCCAGTGCCATCTAAGCATACACATGTGGACACATGCACATACACCCACCCACTGCACAAATCTCTGGTCTTCAATTACTAATTGTTCTCTCATTTGAGCTGACTACTCTACTGCTCCTATAACTACTAAATAATAATATGGAAAGATGCTTAAACAAAACAACCTAGAGTCATAATTGTTAAATTTTAAGGAAGAATGGCATTGCTACTAGACACATGCAACTAAGCAAGGATTTTTGTAGGAAAGTGATGAGGTTACAGAACTGTTATAATCAGCATCTTCTTTATTGGCAAAAAGCATAAATAGGTAGTTTAATCATCTTTTTAAGTGGTGATATTGACTAAAACATGAAGAAATGCCATTCAGAAGGGCTTTTTTTTTTTTTCCATTCAGATTTGCAATGCAGATCTGTGTGTGTGAGCCCAGACCATCTTTGCTGTTTCTTTTCATGAAAACCATAGTGCTAATACTGTTAGGGGATTATTACAGTTGGTGAGCAATGCTGCAATGAGGCTAAATTCATAGTGTTCTCAATAAACCTGAGCAGGGGAAAATATATATGAGAAATAAACAAAATAATTATAAATTAGGGTCAAGGCTATTATTTTCTGGGGAGGAAGCCATTAGTTTTCATTAATGCACCACATTAAAGAAATTCTCACATCATGTAAGATTTCTAGATAATAATTATGATAATTTTTGAGTAGCAAGTTTGTCCCAAGTCCCATGCTTAGCACGTTATTTCCTTTGTTCTCGTTTGGGCCTCATATTTACTCTATAGGTAGAAACTATTATCATGTCCATTTTCTATTTATACATATATAGAACATGTATGCATAAAACCTGTATATATTATACATATATAGAACATGTATGCATAAAATACCTAGAACATGTGAATTCAAAGTTATCCCCAAACACATCTAAGTGATTTATTTGGGAGCTGTGTTAGGATATGTAGACAGGGTGATATTTTTTTTCTCTTAAACACACTATTGATATGGGCCATCATGTCATGATGTTTCAATGCATGGTCACATAAGCAACACACATTTTGGTTTTTGTCACATTTCAGTTTTCCCTCATTTTCTATTACCTTTATATCTCTGATGGACAAATCTAGGTCACTTTGAAGTTGGTTGCTATGGAATGTCTTCTCCAGTAAAACTTCAGGGAAGTTTATATTTCCCAGGAAGTCATCTTTAGAACTTTCAAAGGGATATTAACTTTTAAAAACATAAACACACATAAAGTCCTAAGTAAACCATGAGAGAATGTTACATCTCCCAGTGCCATCTTCCCAGTTACTCCATATGCCAATTTTAGGCTCATGCGATTTTAGGCACAACCCCGCCCTGTTCCTTTTCTGTCTTTCTTGGGTCTTGGGGTCTTTAGAGCTTTTGCATCTCTTTGCCTGCCTCTGAGATCAGGCTTCCTGACACCGTACCTCTGTGTTGCTTGGAGAGGCAAATTAAAATATACAATCTCCATACGGGAATGATTTAGCAAAATTAAACACAGACAGAGGGCAGAGAAGGCGGGAGGTGTCAAATGTTTCTTCTACCCCACTATCAGTTTGATGTGGTGGCCTTGTTCCTACCTAGTTCCCCTTTATGCTGTCCACTACCCAAAGTTAAAATGTCTGAAATGTTAACAGAATACACATGGATAGAGATATGTATAGGCTTCCTTCTCCCTCTTAACCCAGTGCATGGAGTTTTAATTATGGCTTATTTCAACTTAATTTTGCTTTGCCCTTAGGATGAAGAAGATTTATTTCAATAAGTCTCAGGAGGTATTATGCAATATGTAAGTACTTGCAAGAATCTGCTTAGCCACCTCCAAAGAAAATTATTCCTTTCAATAGATCATTTGCTTTCAGAGTGAACTTCCTTTCCTTTTCCAAACACAAATATGATCATATTGGTGAGTTGACATCAAAGTTGCTGACTTTAAAAGGAACACAGTTATTTATTATTAAAGCCAATGTGTAAATAAAATCTCTGCTTGGTTAGAAACAAATTTAATAGGAAACACGTGAAAGAGCTATGTACAGGGAAGCAATATCATGTACTATCTCCTTTTCTTAGTCCCTGCCTGAGGCAAGATACGGAATACACAGCTCAATAGTGGTGGGAGGTTTTATTACAAATGGAGAATTTCTCAATTATCCTAGATCTCAAACTCAGCATGGTTCAACATGACCCATTAAGCCATCATTTAGGTCTAAGGTGATGACTGACATTGGGAGGGGACAGCTATCACTGAATACAGAAATGGTTATAAAGACACCCACGAGGACCACCATTTATTTTCTTCTTATCATTGCTCCACTGTTTTCAGATCATTTAAAAATCCACACTGAGCAAAAAGCTACTATTGGTTAGGCTGTACCTAATCTCTAGCATGCCTCCTGAACATGGCCATAGTATGCACTTAGAACTGTTTTAGGCTGTGCCCAACTTTCAAAGTGGTTTCAAGCATAATTTCTGAGCTCTAGTGGGGATGAAAGCCCTCGTACCCTCCTTTTGTTTCTTGCTAGTGCCTTGCACGGCTTTCTGCAAAATACAACTCATGGATTTCTGCAGCACAAAAAAGATAAGATGTTCGGTATCTTTCATTTTCTGCAAATAGTCTGTATTTACAATACTACTCCAGTGGTTTCTGACTACCGCTTAGGGCAATTTTGCTTAGCCTAGCGGAATGTCCTGGAAACTACTGGCAATGATTTAGCCTCCAAAATTGGAACGCATTTAGTAGAGACAGAAAGCCTATGAACAAATAGTGGGCATGTGCCAGAGTAAATAAGTGTGGTTCATGAGCTGCGGTCAGAAATGTCTCTCTTTCAGTATGCAGGGCAGAGCTGTTGCCAGTATTTGCCATAAAGTCATCACACAAAGCAGTTTTTCCTCTCAGTAAGACAGACTCAATGAAAAAGACCTTCTAGTCTCACAATCTACTATTGGGCCCATAGTCACAAGCCAAAGGAGACCTGAGCCGAGGGGTCATTTTCTCCCATTATCCTTTCTTAACCAGCCTGCCAAGCTTCTATGAAAAAAGAAGGAAACCCATGAGGGAGTAGGAGGAGGTTGGATAGGTTAGAAGAGGAAAGATTCTTTGTAACACTCAAAGCTCCTCCCAGGATCTCATAACAAACCACAGAGTCAGTTTCCTTCCTCTCTTTTCCAAACCCAAACTTTGGCCCTTACTGTCTAGTTCCTTCGAAGCACTTGGTGAGACTATCATCACTTGGTGAAGTATTAAGAAAACATTAAGATGCTTTGCTGCCACCTTTCTCCACAGAGTTCTGTCACAGGCTTAAAGACTGAAGAAGGCAGACATATATGGTTTCCACTTTAGGTTATTTGCATTTTCCTTTAGAACTTAACTCCTTGACCACACATTACAGAAGGATTTAGTTCATTTGGATTGGAATAGCATGATTTCTGGTGCAGTGTGCATGCTTGCCCTCTGAGCTTAGAGTCTGGTTTCATGTAGTTTTCTATTCCCGTGTAGATGTGCAGTCTTAGCAACCACTGAAATTCAAGAAGGAATCATTAAAAACAAAACAAAACAAAACTGAAGAAACCATCAATCCGTACCTAGTATGGCATTCATTGTGGGGATATTGTCATAGGGGCATGTATAGTTCGCCTTTAAAGAAACGCATAGTAAGAGATGTCATTTTTCAAAACCTTCTTGTGATTACCATTGTCATCTTACCATAAAATAGTAAAATATGGATAAATGTTTCAGAAGCATCTCACATATGACTACTTTAGGAATGAAAGAAATAAATACCAAATATTATTTCTGTATTACATAACCAATTTTCTAATTTATTCCCATAATTATGGAACCCTCAGTTAAATGTAACCAACATTCATTAGACATCCACTCCGTGCCAGGCATTATGTTAGGTACTAAGAACACAGAGATGAAAGGCAGAAAAAAAATATCAAAATGTTGGCAACTGTCAGTTTTGAATGGTAGGATTTAAGAATTTGCACTCTGGTCAATTTAGAAACCTAAATAAATTTTTTTTTTTAATAAGAAAGAAAAAAAGTCCCTCATTTCAAGGAGCTTGAAGTTGATGGATATGAAGGTGAGTGACCCAATAACTTAAAAACAGTATGATAAGCAGCAGAATAGAAGGATGATAGAGATGGCAAAGTTTCCTTAGGACACCCATGCTAAGATGGATATGAAGCTCACATTCTACCATAGAGGAATGAGAACTGGCTTAAGAGATAGAAAAGTGGAGCTGGGTTTAGACTCTTTTTTACTTATCCATGTGATCACAGACAAATTGCTTAACCTCTCTAACTCATAGTTTCTTCTCCTATCAAATGGGATAATAATCTCTGTCTTGATTAGTTACAGGGTTGTTGAAGGATTAAATGTGAAGATATATATGAAATAGCACAAAGACCTATGTACATAATATAAATATAAGATGATATTTTTATTATTATTGGTCTCAAAACCTTACTTGCTGGACCAACCTACATAGCCAATAGCAGTTTATCATTATTTAACTGACTACTGAATGTTTCACTTTCCTTTCATCTAAAGATCTCCAAACTCTTCTCTCAAAGTCACATAATCAAGGGCTCTGAGATCTTAAAAGGTGAAATAACTAGGCTCGTATCATTAAATAAGCCCATCCCTCAGCTAGTAGAATCAATAGGCTTTTGCTACTTCAAGTGAAGTTGGGAGGCAGAACGGCCTAATGGGACAAGCAGGGGCTTTGAATCAGATGAATCTGTGGGCTATTAAAATTTCTGCACCTCAATTTCCTCCCAACACAAAGTGTGATAATACTATCTGTCTCAAGTTTTTGTGAGGATTAAATGAGATAAGTATATGCAATGTTTGGAACAAGGTAGCCACTCAATAAATGTTGCCTTTTCTCTAGGCACCAGTGACATCAATCCATATGATCCCAAATTCTATTTTACAGTGCCCGTCTTCTTTTGTGAATTGATGCTAAGAAGTATAATAATCAGGGCCAATATTCCAATATGATAACTGAAGTGACAATAAACAGAAAAGGAAGAATCTAAAAAGGAAAGTGAAAGAAAATGTATACTCACTACATAGAATTGGGTGACCTAGGAGCTCTGGGTTGGTCTGAGTGCTCAATGAATGGTAGAGTAAGTATGAACACCCAGGAGCTAACTAGGAATGGCTTAAACTGAAAACTGGATGTTCTAATCTCGTTTTGCTTATTTTTCTGATTCCCAACTGATTTCCCTCAAATTTCACCTTAAAGAAGGCAAACATTTCTCCTTTCCAGTTTCCTGGTTCCTTTAATTGTACTTGGATTTCTGTCCTTTTGTGCTGGATCCAGCAGATGCAATACTAATTTTGTCGGCCAAGCTTTTGCAAGGAGCCCTGCAATCATAGAGTTTCTTCACCTGCTTTCTTCCCGTCAGTCACAAAAGAAAAGGATGGCATGTATTCAAAATGCACAGGCAAACAAACAAAAAACAAACAAACAAACAAAGAAACAAAAACAGTTACTGGAAGGACAAAAAGGTTTCATGGTGTATACGTCATTTTTATCCCAGGTTCTGAAAAATGCTGCTACACTGTCATTGCTGTATTTCCCCCTTCAGCCCCCAAGCCTCATCATCCACAGCTAGGGATGAAGGCCTAATTTAAGGATGCAGAAATGAAAAATATCCAATTCTCTTCAAAACAGTTTACATTTTTAAATCTTTCTCAATTTGGTGATTTTTACCAGTAGAAACACTTTCTGCCACTGATTCTTTTCTAAAAATTTCACTCTGGATTACAGATTAGCAAAGAGTTTCAAGATCTGATGAAATATGGCAGAATAAAAACCTAACCGTCATCATTTTGATAATCTCAGCCATATTCTATGATCACTTTAAAAATTGTTTTGATGGGTCTTTACTTCTATTAAAATCTCTCAAAGGTATGGGATCGGGGAGGAAGAAGGTGGTACAGAACCTAGGGAACCCAGGTTGTATAAACTGGAACCAACTAAAAAACAGGCTACTGGTCTGGTCAAACCTGAGAAAGCAAATTAGGTCATTTTGGTGGAGGACAATTCAAACACATACACATACACACACATGCAGGCACAGGCCTGCAGAGGAGGTTTCTTTACCTGGATTATCTCCTCCATCTCTCCTGTCCTTGTCTGACTATGCATACTTCCAATATTGAACATATATTACTATTTATTTTGGTGAAAAACTATTAGGCTATTTCAAAGACATGAGAAAAACACAACCAAGAAATGGTGTAAATCAAACTGATCCACCTTTCTGACTTGTGATGTGGTAAGAGGTGGTAAGGGTGTCTGGACATTGTCAGTGCATTGCAACCCATATACCAAAGTGACTTTGTTATATGAAAGCAGTTTAATTTTTTTTCCTTTTTGTAACCTTGTGAAATTTCCACATTAAAAAGCAATCACATCTTTCAAACTGGAAATGATTGTGTTTGGCACCACAGTCTCTGGTGTAATGGGTTGAGCTTGTTTTCGCTAGAGCGAAATCAGCTTTCAAAATAAATCATATGTAACAACATTCTACTCCCCAAATCGTATAATCCTATTAACCAAGTTTCATTTTTTTTTTTCATTGTCACTGAGCTGACAAGATTGGCCAAGTTTCCACGTGGAAACAGAAAGCTTTGGAGGTCCTGGCCAAGGCAAGGAGAGCTACCCAGCTCCAGCCTTGCCAGAGCTTGATGAGCCCTTAAATGAACTCATCTGTGCTTCATCTCCACCTAACAGGCTTTGTGGGGAACAGGGTCATCCAATCACTTAGCAATTCAAGCCACTCAACAAATAGTCCAGTTGGGACAATCGAAGGACAGTGGGTTACCATGGCCATCCCAGTGAATAAGACCTTTATCAAAAGTACATCAGAGTGCCAGTGTGCTGAATGAGAATGCATCCCAAGTGGCTGTGGGGAGAATCTTTGCCAGAAGTGTAAATTATGTGGCAATATCTAAAAGAGCACCTTATAATTTCAGATTTCTCAGGAAAGCATATTTTTCTTTGGGGGTAAAAAGAAGAAAATGAAACATCTTATAATAACCAAGTAGATTTGTTTTCTTCTGCCAGCAGGAAGAAAGCTCTCCTAGAAAACGTTTAGGGAGTTTCCAGTCAAAACTTACTGTTCAGCTTGGTCTTTGTCCTTTCCAAACGGTATGAGCCACTCTTTGCACTTGAGGTGATCGGTGAGGCAACTGGCCACCTGTGAGCATCATAATGGTCTTATTAAAGCAACGCAGCTAAAGTGGTTGGAAGCTAACGTCAATGTATAATTTTCCGTAAGTGACAGGTCACAACTTTTGTTAGCCATGTCCAGATTCTGTCCTAGGCTGAAATTCGCAAACCCACGTCTTCTCCCTGGAGAGTACTCCTTCCAGTAAGTCCTTGGGGCAGCTTTTCCCACGAGCCAGTATCTTCTGGCATAATATTTACATGTAGGCCTCAGGGTAACTCAATTCTTCAGAGTCAACACAAACTCCAGTTGGTCTGATTCTGTCCTTTGGAAAGCTTCCCCCAGACCAGAGTTTTGTGTCCGATTCTTTGGTTTGCAGCTTTTCTTACTCGGTTGGCAAGCAGTTAACTCTGATTTTAGAATCAGTCCTGGGTTTGAATTCTGTCCCTGCTACTCACTAGCCTAATAAACTTGGCCAAGATATTTAACCTCATTAAGATTCAGTTTCTCAAACTACTGAAAGGATATAATAATATGCCCTGCTTAAGGCTGGGTGTGGTGGCTCACACCTGTAACCCCAGCACTTTGGTAGCCCAAGGAAGGAGGATTGCTTGAGGCCAAGGAGTTCAGGACCAGGCCTGGGCAACGTAGTGAGACCTTGTCTTTAGGAAAAAAATTTAGCTGGGTATAGTGGCACATATCTGCAGTCCTAGCTAGTTGGAAGGCTGAGGCAGGAGGATAATTTGTACTCAGGAGGTACAGTGCAGCTATGATCACACCACTGCACTCCAGCCTGGGTGATAGAGACTCTGTCTCTAATAATTAATAAAAATAATAATAATATA
The DNA here is from genome assembly GCF_007565055.1 of Rhinopithecus roxellana. Classification (NCBI taxonomy): domain Eukaryota; kingdom Metazoa; phylum Chordata; class Mammalia; order Primates; family Cercopithecidae; genus Rhinopithecus; species Rhinopithecus roxellana. The sequence continues at coordinate 126,811,869 of NC_044554.1, read as the reverse complement.
CCTGGATACCTTGCTTAAAGAATTACTGTGAGGATCAAGTAATAATTGGAAATTATGGAAATTAGCAGGTATCCTCCTCCCTCAGAATAATTATGGGACCATTGTTCATAAAATTAAGTATATAAGAATAATAGCAAATAGTAGGAATAAATGATTTTGTCATCTCAAGCCTTTGAAAGCATTTCTCTCGAACTTTTATTATAATAAAAAGAATAATTAGATACAAGTGGAGGGTTCTAGATGTTCACCATTTGTCTCCCTTTAATTCCCTAGAAATAGAGTGGCTTCCTTACATTACAGATTAAATAGTATTTAAAGTAGATTCATTCCCTAAACCTCAAGGAAAGCAGCAATTTTCTATGGGAAGTTACTTTTGAGTCTGAACCAGTTTTAGATACACTGGCGAGGATCATAGAGCGTGAAAGAATAATAACTGGCTTTTGTAAGGTATCCCACTATTTAAAGTTTTATGGTCATTATTCAAACCAGTGAAAATAGAAGTTACATTAAAGAAAGAAGGGTAGTTATCTTTTAGTGAAAAATTTAGTAGTTATGCTAAAATGAATCAAGGCTTTTTACCCCACTCTATGTAAGGCACCAACCATAGGAAAATAGCTATATAACATATGAAGAATTTAATTCTTGAAGTATTAAGTACTATCTTCCTATGAGAGAAACTTGTGTATATAATTTTCTCAGAATATCAGACAATTATTCTTAAGGGTATGGTTATGACATTCTTTCTGTGGTCATTTATAAAGTTATTCTTATTTTCATTATTTCCCAGTGATTGATCAGGAAATACTAGTCCTTATTGATATACTGTCTAGATCTAAAATATATTTTTGGTTTTAAAATGTATTCTGTGTTTAGTTGGAGATAAGGGCAAACAAATGTTTATCTTGGTTTAAAAATAGTTAATTATACGTAAATCAAATAGGATATATATGTATATGTACATATGTGTATATATATATGTGTATATATGTATATATGTGTATATATGTGCATATGTGTGTATATATGTATATGTGTGTGTGTATGTGAGTGAGTGTGTGTGTGTGTGTGTATATATATATATATATTTTTTTTGAGATGGAGTCTGGCTCTGTCGCCCAGGCTGGAGTGCAGTGGAGCAATCTTGGCTCACTGCAACCTCCGCCTCCCGGGTTCAAGTGATTCTCCTGTCTCCGCCTCCAGGGTAGCTGGAATTGCAGGCATCCACCACCATGCCTGGCTAATTTTTGTATTTTTAGTAGAGACGGGGTTTCACTATGTTGGCCAGGCTGGTCTCCAACTCCTGACCTCAAGTGATCCACCTGGCTCAGACTTCCAAAGTGCTGGGATTACAGGTGTGAGCTACCGTGCCTGGCCCAAATTGGATATTGACAACTCATTTTTTATGACAAATTAGGAGGCCACATTAATGACATATATATTCATAATATAAATATATTATGTGCTGGGCATGAAGTTAACTCAAACCAGTTGTCAAAATATCTGAATATATTACATTGGCTATTTGTTTATATTTTGTTTATTTAACAATATTTATTGCTTATTACAAATGTTGTTAGTGTTTATGGGGCTTATTTTACATACAATAAGTTTCTTCCATTGTAAGTGTACGATTCAGTATTTTAAAAGTAAGTTTATAGAGTTATGCAGCCATCATTACAATTGAATTTCATCCTGGATTGACTAATTATTGCTCCTGAGTTTAAGGTTGTTTAGACAGATCCTGAAGGATGTGCAGCCAAAATGAAAGGGTCCTCAAACAAGTTCACCATGCCCAGGTGGCATTACTAACTTTTAGCAGACAGTGGCAAAATCATGTGTGTGCTACATATCTGCCTTCATGAGTAGCCCCTGAGCTCTCTAGCAGGGAGATGATATAGCAGATTTTCTTATAATATCAAAATCTGATATTTACCATCTGTGAATGGCAAATCTGGTACCAGTTCAAGTGCTTGGTTCCTCAGGCTATCTTTTGATTTACATTTCATGTTATAGTGCTAACATATCTCATAGTAGAAGTGTTTATTTTATTTATTTTATTTTATTCTATTCTATTTTTTAGACAGGGTCTTGCTCCGTCAACCAGGCTGGAGTGCAGTGCGTAATGATGGCTCACTGCTGCCTCAACCTCCTGGGCTCAAGCCATCCTTCCACCTCAGCCTCCTGAGTAGCTAGGACTAAAGGTACAAGCTACCATGCCCAGATATTTTATTTTTTATTTTTTGTAGAGATGGGGTTCTCCTGGGCTCAAGCAAACTTCCCACTTAGGCCTTCCAAAGTGTTAGGATTGCAGGTGTGAGAGTCTGGCCTAGAAGTGTGTTTGGTAAGTGTGTGAAATGGGCCCACAACTTTGGGCTGCTGACTTAGCATTTTTCAACAGCAGGTGCTTTCACCAGTAAACATGAAGGCGGTGATCTGAGAAGATGAGCATGGAACATTTCTGAATCTCAGGGCAGTGGCAATCTGTCAGTGCATCTGCTTCTCTGGATCTGCTTCTGTCTAAGACTTACCCTGGAGCACCACTGTTGTCTCAGTCAGTATCTCCACAGAGCAAGGGATATTATGTAAATATCATACAAAAGTAGTAGTTGAAAATTGCTACTCCCAGGAAATAATCATTGTGCTTCCAAGCAACCAGATGTTAAATACGGCATAGCAGTCATTGAAAGTGGCATGCTTCACTCTGACAACAAAAGCATTCAACTGGGGACAGATCTTCTGACCTTTTCTTTCAGGCTGCCAAAACGATTAATTGAAAAGTAAAAGTGCAATCAATCAATTCACTTCTTTGATACATGATTGATTCTTCTTCCTCCCTACCCTATAAAACCAAACTCATTTAAACAGCTTTCCTCTTACAGTATTGGAAGCCATTTTGGCAGCTTGTAGAGAGAGCTTCAGCAAAAAACTGTGGAACCCTGGCCGCCTCATGGAGTCTGCTGTTTTAAACCGGATGATGCACAGTAGTCCTCAGTGAAGCAGACCTGTAACCAGTCCGGGTATTCTCTTCACATAGTGTCTGACAGATTTCCCAAAAGAAAGTAAAAAAGGCTGTCGGCAAAGAGTCTCACCTGTCTGGGATTTTTTTCAGAAGGGCGTCTTAGAAAGGGGGATGTGTTAGCAGTCTGTTGTAAAGAGGGACAAACACTCCATGAAACACTAAATCATCTGGTCCCCTTCAGAATATTAAATCTTAACTTCTATAGACAAAAGACAGTACCTATACTCAGAGTTTATAAAGTTAATTTGACTCTGAGCTGCAGTAAGCAAGGATATTACCCCATTAACCTTGGGCAGACAAGTGGGCTTGTATCATGGTCTGGAATCTTGCCCTTACAATCCACAATTGCTGTGTATTACATGATCATTTGCCTGCTAACAATTACTCCCAAGTGGTAGGATAGCATTTTTTTTTTCTGCTCATAATAATACCCCATTTTCCCTGGGGGCACAGGTGTTATCCAAAGAAGGCTCTACTACAAGATTTTTGTTCCAAAGATTTCCTGGCCAAATGGCTACCACTTACTACATCACCTCTATATCCCTACTAATGTTTTCTGGCCCAAGCAGGAATATGTGAAGGAAAACTAAAAGGAGACATTGGGCTTCTAACACTGTAGTAGAGTGGGCAAATTAAAGGCTAAAAGTCATGTAAATAAGGCTTTTTCATTTTTGAGAGTGACAAGAATTTTGGTCAATTCGAGATGGAATCCTCTTAATTTGGGCATCTAAAATTTCTGCATCACAAAAAAAGCCTATGGTGTTATGCTGGCTGTCTAGGTTGAAATAGAACAATAAATAGTTGAGGTGAACTCATAAACTTTAGAAACTTAGATTATATTTGCAGCATAGATGGTGAAACATGGAATATTTCTTTTTAGTTCCTATTTCATAATAGTCTATGACACAAAGATAGAGCTTGGAATGCATTTAGATATCTAATACAGCTGTATTATATATATATATATTTTTTAATTAGACTATGGCTGTGTGAAAACAAGGACTGTATCTTAGGCATTTTTGGATCTCCAGCTTCTAGCCCAGGTGCTCAGTAGGTATTTTGTGAATGAATGAATCGCAGTGTTGTGAAGAGATTGTAGACATGGAAGGGATGCATCTTGAATGACATGGTGTTAAACTTAACTGAAGTTCCAATGGTGGGCATTTCCTTCAGTCCAGATCATCAGGTGAAAAATAATTCACCCACCAATTCTGGTTAACTTAAGCCTTCAGACAGCCATCGCGTGTTTGTCTTCCTTTATGGGACCTGGATCATATATAATGTAAGGTCACCCTTAACAGATATTAATGTAAAATCAAATTAGTCAAAATAATTTTCGGCCGGGCGCGGTGGCTCAAGCCTGTAATCCCAGCACTTTGGGAGGCCGAGGCGGGCAGATCACAAGGTCAGGAGATTGAGACCACGGTGAAACCCCGTCTCTACTAAAAATACAAAAAATTAGCCGGGCGCGGTGGCGGGCGCCTGTAGTCCCAGCTACTCGGGAGGCTGAGGCAGGAGAATGGCGTGAACCCGGGAGGTGGAGCTTGCAGTGAGCCGAGATCCAGCCACTGCACTCCAGCCTGGGCGACAGAACGAGACTCTGTCTCAAAAAAAAAAAAAAAAAAAAAATTTCATCTGGGTGTGGTGGCACATGCCTGGAGCCCCAGCCACTCTGGAGGCTGAGGTGGGAGTATTGTTTGAGCCCAGGAATTCTGGGCTGTACTGCACTATGCCAATAAGTATGGTGTCAACATGATGATTTCCCTGGAACAGGGGGCTATAAGTTTCCTAAAGAGGGGTGAAGCAGCCCAGGGTGGAAACAGAGCAGGTCAAAACTCCTGTGCTAATCAAATGTGCAATTGTGCCTGTGAATAGCCACTGCACTCAGTCTGGGTGACATAGTGAGACCCCATATCTTAAATTAAAAGTAAAGAAAAAAAGTATGCTTAGAAATATATTTCTCATTTTCACAATCAGCACAAAAAGCTGGAGACCCTATCAGTGGTACCTCCTTTTAGGTGAGTCTTTTAAATATATCGGGGACTGAATTTCCTGTCCCTCTCAGACTAACACTCATAACAGTATTTGTTAGGTGCCATCACCTTTAACAGAAAGATCACATCAATTTACATATGTCCAGCTAACAATAAAACCAGAGGTTCACATTTCTGTAAAATAAATTATTTGTGAGTAATTAGTTAATGACTCTTCTTAGTTATTAAGGCATCTGTTAAGGAGGAGTGAAGTTACTTTACCTGATTAATATACTAGATAATACTACTCACTCTCACTTGTATATATTACTGTAGTGATTTGAGATTATTGGATTCTAGATAACTTTATATTTTATATAACCTGACTTCTACTGGATTTGTGTTTAATGGGTACACATTGTACTTATCCTGTACTTATACTTAATTTACTATACTGATTGTACTTATTCTATACCTAATTTATTGTATTTCTTACCCAAAGGAACTCAGAATGGCATCTCAGATATTTTATTAATCCTCATTGCATTTCAATAAAGTGGCAAACATTGTGATGTTAATTTTGGCTTTAGGTACTGAAGGCAAAAAGAAGTTAGATTATTTATCATAGATCAGTCAGGTCAGGTATTCATTCATTCAGTACTCAAAAACCATTTCTGATATATGCCCAGTACACATCAGAGTAGGAAAAAGTAGAAAAAGAAAACAGAACAGAAAACATGCTTCAAGTTCCTGTGCCCTCTTTCTCTAGCAATATTCATGTGATGAATATTTATAACTTTACTAGTTAGGATAATGGTAGTTGTATTAGTGAGGGCAATGCTAACTGTTCTAAGTAGGTGCTAAAATGCATAAGGCCTTACACACAATATAAGTTTCTTCCTTTTTTATTTATTTATTTTTATTCTTTTGAGACGGAGTCTCGCTTTGTCACTAGGCCAGAGTGCAGTAGTGCAATCTCGGCTCACTGCAACCTCTGCCTTCCGGGTTCAAGCGATTCTCCTGCTTCAGCCTCCCAAGTAGCTGGGACTACAGGCACGTGCCACCATACCTGGCTAATTTTTTGTGTTTTTAGTAGAGACAGGGTTTCGCCGTGTTAGCCAGGATGGTCTTGATCTCCTGACCTGGTGATCCACCCGCCTCCGCCTCCCAAAGTATTGGGATTACTGGCGTGAGCCACCACGCCCAGCCCATGTTTATTTCTTACCTGTAAAATGTCTTGAGTCATTTAAGGGGGAGTGGGAAGGAGGGGATGTACCAGTCATTCAGGGATGCAGGCTGCTCGAGGCTCTGCAGTCTTCAGCATTTAGCTTCCAAGGTCACTATGATTATCTGTGTTTGGTGGCTGGAGGAGGATAGTGTAGTGGAGAAAGTTTGGGAGAGTCTATGAGCTGAGTCTGGATGTGGCATCCATCACTTCTCCTATCCCATTGGCTAGAACTCAGGCTTACAGCATTGCTAAGGTGCAGTGGGGCTTAGAAATTATAGTCCTGGCTGAACAGCTTATTTTACCCAACTTTGTGCCATAAACAGGAAACAATTTGGTAACTGTTAACTGTCACTGCCTGATAGCCTAAGTCATAGTTAGGCTTTTCTGATCTTATCCTTTAGAGATTTTAACTTGTCTTGTCCTCTCGCACTGAGGTCATCAAGGCAATGATTTGATGTCAGAGCAACCTGGGCTCTGATGAACAACAGTAGCCACTCTGAATGTCACGGTATGCATGTGTTTGCTCCTTGATCAATTTCTGTTGTTTAAGTCTGACTTTTCTTAGGCCTTTAGCTGATGCTAATTTAATGCCTAGGTCTATGTAACTGCGATTCAAACTCACTGTAGTAATTCTGCGGAATTCCTAGGGCATTGCCACCAGCTCCACACTGGCTTGTATCCCTGTCTGTGTTGTGCTGGTGGGCCCAGTGGTGTTTGTGGTACATCGTTTAAAATATTTTATAAATAGCTATCTCTTCCATAAAGCATAATCATCTTCTACTTTTTGCTGTTTATTGTTGGAAAGTCTCCTGGGAGCTGGAAAATAACAGTTCTTCATTTTGAAAAATGATTTTTTTCTACTTTTAGCTCTGTTTCTTCTTCTTTCATATTATACCTTCTGAGGGTCTGCTTTGATGATACCAATGAGCCAAAAAGGAGTTTTGCCAGGATGTTGAGTGGCTAGATAAATATGTTATGGAAGAAAAACTCACCTCTGTGGAAGATGTCAATAACAATGGCTCATACATTGAAAATGTGTCAATTTGAATGAGACACAAAGTGCCCAGATTAAACATTATTTCTGAATGTGTCCATGAGGGTGTTCCTGGATAAGGTCAGTATTTGAATCAGTGGACTCAGTATGGTAGATTGCCCTCACCCATGTAGGTGGACATCATCCAACGGACTGAGGATTGGAATAGAACAAAAAATGGAAAAAAGAGGAATGTGCTCATTTTCCCCCTGCCTTACTGTTTGAACTGCTCCTCCGCTTGGACTGAGACTTATACCATAGGCTCCACCAGCTCTCAGGCCTTCAAACTCAGACTGAATTACACCACAACCACCACCACCTGCTTTCTTGAGTCTCCAGCTTGCAGACGGCAGATAGGACTTCCTAGCCCCCATAGTCATGTGAGCCAATTTTGCATAATAAATATTTCTGTCTCCCTCTCTATATACATCTTATTGGTTCTGTTTCTCTGAAGATCCATGACTAACACAGCAGACAAGATGCTGAACTTTCTATAGACATAATTTCATTTAATTTTCATAATCTTTAGAGGTTGATATGTTATTCCTATTTTATACATGATGAACCTGAGATAGAGCAGGGTTGAGTAACTTGTCTAGACTGCACCAGAAGTAAGTGGCGGTGCTGTGAATGAAACCAGTATTTATTTAACTCCAAGTCTGTATTTGCCATCATTTCAGTGTCCTGGCAATGGGTTTACATCCTCAAAGTTTCTATTTTCCATAGGCTCTCCATATATACAATCTCCATATCCCATTAGTGCTCTTGGCAAATAAATGGTGCACTAAATAAAAATAGATATTTCAAGACATTTTTCTTGTCTTGTTCCTCCCACTAAATTATATACACTGAGGAAGGAGCAGGCTTCTTAGAATCCAGAGTACGTTTCCCACCAGATGAACCACGATTTGCAGCTTCAACTGCAGTACTTGACAGCATTGCTTAATAAAAAGATTCAAATCCACCTACAACTTTATACTCAAAAACAGATTATGCCAACCTTTAAAGGCAAATAGTATGAGAAAAATGATAATGTAACCATTCCCTGGTATATATTGATCAAATGTGAGCATTATGGTTTCATTATGTCAGTTAATTTAGATTGAGATTAATTCAAGTTAGGTTTAATTTGGTACCAGTGACAAAAAAAAAAAAAAAAAAAAAAAAAAAAAAATCCAGGAATATGAATGGGAAGAATAAATGACACACACCAGCCACAATTTTAAGCCTTGACTTACCTTAAAGATATTTTAACTTATTTTAATTTACTTAATATACTATCCATCTGGAATCAGAGGGCTCTGACACTGTGACTCTCGGAAAGTTGTTCATCCTTTCTAAGCCTCAGTTTACTAATATTTAAAATGGGAATAATAATAGTGTCTACCTCATAGAATTGTTGTAAAGATTAAATGAGATAATGTATATGAAGCACTTGGGGATCAGCAAGCACTAGGAAGCACTTATCAGTCTGCTTGGGCTACCGTAATAACAGAATATCACAGACTGGGTGGCTTAAACAACAGAATGTAATGTTCTCACCATTCTGGAGACCAGAAGTCCAAGATCAGATCGAGGTGCTGTTGGGGTGGGTTTCTGGCGAGTCTTCTCCTCCTGGCTTAAAGATGGCTGCCCTCTTGTTGTGCTCGCGCATGGACTTTCCTCTCTGTGTGCCTGGAGAGACAGCGACCTCTCCAGTATCTCTTCTTCTTCTTATAAGGACACCAGTTTCATTGGATAAAGGCTCTACCCTTACAACCTGTCTTAACTTTTATTACCTTCTTACAGACCCTCTCTCCAAATACAGTCACATTCAGGTTTAGTGCTTCAACATATGAATTTGAGGGAGGAGGGGGACAGAATTCAGAAGATAACGATGCTCAAAAACAGTAAATTTAAAAATTATTTCATTGTATTACATGTCCACTCAGTACACTGGTTTATCTTATGTGGATATAAGACCTTGTAAGTGATTCCAAAGTTAAGCTCAATTGAGATTTCTTGAGGGAATCTCCAGAGCAAAAGTAGCTTAGGTATTGATCGGAGCTCCTTGTAGAGGCTCATATTAATTTAATCCCTGGAGACATGTGGTAGTGGTGTGTATGTGGAGAGAGGGAATGTTATCCAGAGAGCACACTGCAAATAGAAGTAGCTTAAGTCTGGAAAATGTCATTAGAATCAAAACGTTAAGACATCTTGCATAATAAAGGCTCTTGTAAAAAAACCTAATGCTTCTTTCATTTTCTTTCACAATTTTTCTGCTAATTAAAATTGAGTCAAGACTGTGAGTGTCCATTTTGGCTGAAACAGAAATCTGGAGTCCATGTTCAGCGAAATGTTTTTTGTTTTTGTTTTTGTTTTGCATTTTGTACACTGCCGTCTACTTTCTGCCTTATCCCATTCCAAGCATCTGACAGGTGTTAAGGGTTCCTATCTTGAAGAATTAAGCATCTATTTTAATGTTCAACGACTGAATTATTCATTTGAATTCTGACATTTGGGGGTCATTTTGCTGACCACCAAAGATTGACAACGCAGAGCAAATGTTCGCAAGACAACAGGCTTTGTCTTCTTAGTCTAAGCAATTTTGAAAGTAACTCCCAATCTTAAAAGAGCTGTTTCCAAGGCTTAGAAGTAACAAGCTGTCTAAGAGGGGTAAGCGCGGGGGTGGGTTGGGGGGTGCAGATCTCTGTGGGACAGTGCCACCTGCGTTTCCAGAATAACTTGAAGGGGTTTTTCCCCCCTTATTTTGGCAGGACATTAGTCATCATACTAAAGATCTGGTATTTACCAGATCCTTTTAAACAAACAATCTGGAAGCAACAGGAGGAAATCTGTAATAACTTATAATACACTCCTAATTTAGGACTGTTTAGATTTTTTGACAGTATGCCTGAAATGAACGATGTTTATATGAAGTTCAAGACTTCTACAAGCAAATCTACTCCCCTGAAGGTGATGGCTTGCTCCCAACACTCAGAAACTAAGACCCGGGATTTCATGTCATGTTCTAAGAATGTTATAAGAACAGAATCTTGACAGTAGGTCTATGGCTTTATAGAGGGCTTATGGGAAAAAGACCACTCTGGAGAAAATGACTTCTCCCCAAAGCTAATATTTCTGTTACACTGGCTTTAAGACAAGTGAATCCAGATCTATGCTGAGTTGAGAGTTTGGATAAAACAATGAGTAGAAAACAATTTCAATATGCACAGCATATTAATGAATTAAGATGGCATGACCTGACTGAAGGCATCAAGACCACACAATAGAGTGCTGTGCCATGTGAATGCAGAATTTACTTCAAGTGCTTTATCAAGCCAGAAAGTCAAAGGTCACTGTGGACTGAAATGGAAAAGGTGAACTTCAGCTATGTTTTTCATTCATTCAACAAATATTTATCAACTACCTTCTATATACTGGTCATTGAGCTGAGTGGAGTATAGTAATGAAGAAGATATGGTTTCTAATCTAAAAAAGCTTGTGTTCAAATGAGGGAGAGAGACATTAAACAATTAAAAAGAGTTACAGATTAGGAAAAGGGCAATGAGGGAAATAAAATATGTGCAGACTAGAAAAGAGAGGCAAGCAATACTTTAGACAGTGTGGCCAGGAAGAGTCTCTATTAGGAGGTGACATTTTAGCTCCTATTGGATGATAGGAAAGATCCAGCCATAAAGGCATTCAGGGAAAGAGCACTGTTAAATAGAAAACCGCCCATGTGAAGGGCAAATGTAATGAAGCCACAGGTGACTGAGCAGACAGAGAGTTCCAGGAGACCACCCAGGATGACTGATGCTGAGGGGATGGTGGGGGTGTGTGGGGATGGGAGTAGGGTAGAGAAGGGGTGATTTTTAAGGTACTGATATACCTTCTCCTGTAGAGGCAGGCTAAGTAACATGCTCAGAGCTTCCTGAAGCACAACAAATACAGTGAAACCGAAAACTGGGAAAGCTGGCCGTGGCCATCACCTGATCATCCACAGAGCACCCTCAGACCTGGGAATCCAGGTCTCTATTCTTCTTTGTTCCTTCCAGAGTTTTCATCTTTCCCATCTCTAGAAGAAGAGGAGGCAATTTACTGTTACAAGTTTTGCTTATCATTAAAATGTGAAATATGCCTTCCTAAGACAGTGAATATCTGTGTGTGCACACATATGTGTGTGACAATCTTGCATCTCCGAAGTCTGACTTGGGGTGGGCCCCAGCTTCCTTCCCTTGCCTCCTGCCATTCGCCTATGTGTCAGTTGAGATCTGCCAGAGCCTCTCTTTAATGGTTCCCAGGGCTGTGCTTGGGGCCATGAAGCCAGGGCAGATTTTTCCATAGGCGCTCATCGCTGGAAGTCCTTTCTCTTGCTGCTCTGTGAAAGTATGACTTTGTTTTAGTGTTTCTGGCTCCCATTCTTTGGAAACCATTGTGAAGGGCTTTCATCATAGTACTCAGTGCTGGCCCACCCAACTCGGCATAGAATCAGCGGAAATTCTGCCCCTGAATCAAGGGTGGTGTATTATTTCAGATAGGTCATTAATGGACAGATTCCGTAGTTCCCCTCATTGTTCCTATCTTGGGCAGAATGTCACTTTGGTCTGGGTTTATTTGTAAACAGACTCAGGCTCTGACGTAAAAGAAAGCCTTGTGCCCATTAGACTGTGCAGGATCAGGCCCACATATCCTCCATAGCTTACCGTGGAAAGATATCTTGGTACATTTTTCTGCACAGACCACAATCTCTGTTCATAGACAAATTGCTTCTCAGACTGCTTCCTACAAGTTAATGTGCATCTCAGAAAAGAATCCATTGTTGTTTTGCTTTTTCCTAAACAAAGAAGAGCAAAAATAAAATAAAATAAAAGGCATGCCAAATCTTTATAAAAAATAACTCCTTCGTGATAAAATATTTAGAAAATAAGCCCTAAAGATGAGAAGAGGTAAATCATCTGATCTCTCTCACTCACAAAAAAGGGGGCATGCTAATGTTATCATGACACTAGGCACAAATATAAACTTTCTCATTGATATATTTGAAAGGATAAACATAAACACCAAAGTCCAACTGTGAAAAATCTAAAATATAACTATATATAGTCAATATTTCAGGAAGTCCATCTTTCTTTTTTCTTCTTCTTCTTTTTTTTTTTTAAGACGGAGTCTCACTCTGTCGCCCAGTCTGGAGTGCAGTGGCACGATCTCGGCTCACTGAAACCTCCGCCTCCCTGGTTCAAGCAATTCTCTGCCTCAGCCTCCTGAGTAGCTGGGATTACAGGTGTGTGCCACCATGCCCAGCTAATTTTTTTTGTATTTTTAGTAGAGATGGGCTTTCACCATGTTGGCTAGGCTGGTCTTGAACTCCTGACCTTGTGATCCATCTTTCTCAGCCTCCCAAAGTGCTGGGATTACAGGCGTGAGCCACCACGCCTGGCCCATCTTTCTTGTCTCTATGCTTGGAAACATAAAATAGTTTCAATGAAAATTAAATTTATTATATTTTGGTTATATTGTTGGGGATATAGCTTCTCTGCAAATATTTGCTTCTCCCAGTGCCTTTTTAAATTTTGAGTTTGGAACTTACAATATCACTTTGAACAATACACATGTCCTTCCTTTGAGGAACATCATACATTTATGGAGAATTAGTACATCCTGGGAGTCAAGAATGAAGAGGGCATTCCATTTAACTTCTCAGGTGAGATTCAGTGAGGTGTTTCTGACTCACCGCAGCAATCATCTGTTTTAGGAACAGAATTGGACTTGGCAATGTCCAGTCCAGGGCCTTAGCCAGTGGTCAAAGAGGAGCTGAGCAGTAAATGAGTGTAGCAAGCTCCATGAGGAGGGATGGATGGGGAAGGTGACCTGGCCTGCCACCATGCTGCCCTACTCAGCTCTGTATTGTCAATTACGACTTCCCGCTGGGCACCTGAGGCTGAGGCAGCGTTGCCTAAACTGCACCCAGTATTTAATAGAGTACACATGCTTTGCTCATCAATGGGAGATTACCGGATTACTAGGGATAAAAAGGGGAAGGTCATTGGATCAGCTGACACCAGGCCCAATTTAGGCTTTAAAACTGTAACAACTTCTTGACTTTTAAACAAGCCTATCAGCAACTTTTTCTTTCTCAAGGCTAAAACCACCTTTTCAAGGGCTTCTCGGCGTTAGAAGGCAATGAACTTTCAAATGTTCCTAAGAGTTTGCAGTGGGTAGGTATTAAAGTTTCAGTTTCCTTGCTTGTAAAATCAGGATAGTAATATCTACTTCTTAGGGTTGCTGTTGGATTCAGATAAGAAAAACTCATAATACTGTCTAGGATATAGTGAACCTTCAATAAAAATAAGTGGTTATTATGTACCAGGAATATTTGGTGCTTTTGTTTTTTTATTTTTTCCTTCAACTTTTATTTTAAGTTCCGGGGTGCATGTGCAGGATATGCAGGTTTGTTACATAGGTAAATGGGTGCCATGGTGGTTTGCTGCGCAGATCAACCCATCACCTAGGTATTAAGCCTAGTATCCATTAGCTATTCTTCCTGATGCTCTCCTTCCCCTGCCCCTGCTATAGTCCCTTGTGTGTGTTGTTCCCTATCATGTGTCCATGTGTTCTCATCGTTCAGCTCCCACTTGAAAAGATAACATGCAGTGTTTGGTTTTCTATTCCTGTGTTAGTTTGCTGAGGATAATGGCTTCTAGCTCCGTCCGTGTCCCTGCAAAGGACACGATCTCATTCCTTTTTATGGCTGCGTAGTATTCCATGGTGTATATGTACCCCATTTTCTGTATTCAGTCTATCATTCATGGGCATTTGGGTTGACTCAGTGTCTTTGCTGTTGTGAATAGTGCTTCAGTGAACATACATGTGCATGTATCTTTATAATAGAATGATTTATATTCCTTTGGGTATATACCCAGTAATAGGATTGCTGAGTCAAATGATATTTCTGCCTCTAGATCTTTTAGGAATCACCACACTGTCTTCCACAATGGTTGAACTAATTTACACTCCCACCAACAGTGTAAAAGCATTCCTTTTTCTCCACAACCTTGTCAGCATCTGTTGTTTCTAGACTTGTTAATAGTTGCAATTCTGACTGGCATGAGGTGGTATCTCATTGTGGGTTTGATTTCATTTCTCTAATGATCAATGATGTTGAGCTTTTTTCATACATTTCTTGGCTGCATAAATGTCTTATTTTAAGAAGTGTCTGTTCATGTCCTTTTCTCACTTTTTAATGGGGTTGTTTGTTTTTTTCTTGTAAATTTATTTGTGTTCCTTGTGGACTCTGGATATTAGACCTTTGTCAGATGTATTTGGTGCATCTAATACATTGTCTCCTTTTTCTGGAAATGTAAGTGTTTTCTAAGAAACTGAACTTGGTACCATTTAAATTGTCTTAGACCATGCTATAAACAGATATATATATTCATCCATGCAACAAATATTTATTGAGTCCCTGTTATGTTTATTGTATGCCAGATAGTTCCTGGTGCTAGAGCTATAACTAAAAAGACACCAGAAAAGGTTTTTGCTCCCATACAATGTAAACTCTTGTGAAAGAGACAGACTAAACAACAAAAAAGAGATATATAATGTAAGGAAATAATAAATGATCAGAGAAAAAAATGAGGATAGAGACTGGTAAAGATGGAGATTTGTCTCACTCTGATAGAGTAGCTGGGGAAAGCCTCCATGCAAGTGGTATTTAGATCAAAACTAGAATAAATAGAGGGAGACAGGCATTTGATGATCAGTGTTCAAGACCAAGGATAGAGTAACATCAAATTTCTTCAGGTAGAAAAGGACCTTTGAATTTTTGAGGAAAAGGAAGAGATTCTCAAGGTTTTTGTTCACCTCTATTGCCATAGCAGCTTCCTAACTGATCTCCTTGCTTTGCCTCTTACTATGGTCAACTCCCCAAGGAGCAACCAGCGGGCTTTAAAAAAACACTCAAAAAACTTAGATCATGTTATTTCCCAGATCACAGCTTTACAGCAGTTTCCTATCCCACTTAGAAAAAAGTCCAGACTCCTCATGTGGCTTTCGAGGATACCCAAGATCATCTGGCCCTTGCCTATCTTTCCACCGCCATGCTCAGCTCATCCATAGGAGGGAATGAGTGGAGCTGGTAAGATGCCCATTAGGAGGCTGTGGTAGTTGTCAAGGTGAGAATTGAAGGCTTGATTAGTAGTGTTGAGGTGGGGCAAAGTGGTTAGACTGGGGATATATTTGAGGGAAATGCTGATAGGACTTAAGGAAGGATTGGCTGTAGGCTCTGACTTTATATCTCCTCGGCTTCTCCAAGTTGTCAAGTGTTGTTAATGGCTATTCCTAGCTAGGACCTTCTGTTTCTCTGGAGGCATTATTCTTCCATGGCAAACTAAAAGGCTACACATGTAAAACTTTATTTTTTAAACGATCAAAATCGTCCCATGAAATTTCATCTCAGCATGGCCTCAGAATTGAAGCCAATTCTCCAGAACTAGAGTGAAACATTAGCTCTATGGGGTGGACATTCTGCCAGTGGGCCATTTAGGGTTCTGATAGGAGGGGTAGAATGGAAAAAGAGATAAATGTCAAGTTACCTTTATCAGCATTATTTATACATCACTGTTTGGACATAGCTTTCATTGACACTATTGGTTAAAAAAGAGTTCTGGATCATCTATGAGTCCATTATTTCTACTGTGGAATTCATTTTACAGGATCGAGGCAACTAGAGGATGGGAATATATTTTGCAAACAACAAATGCCCTGGACCTGGTAATGGCCTCCAAGGCATCATCTAATCTGGCTCCCATTCCCTCTTTGCCTTCCCCATTCTTACTCCATACATATTGGTCTCATTGCCATTTATAGAACATGCCCCCTTAAGTATTTTGCACTGGCTTAAGTATTTTGCTCTTCTCCCGCAGGCTAACTCACTCACTTCATTCTAGTGCTACTGGAATGCCACCTTCTTAGTAAGTCTACTCTGCCCATTCTATTTAAATTGCACCCAGCTCCCCACATCTGCTGTCACGCCTGTTCCCCCTCAAACAGGTCTATCCTATGCATTCTAAACTACTATATCATTTACTTTTGCATTTTTTTCTTGTTTTCCTCACTAGGATGAAGCTCTATGAGGGCAAAGATTTTTAATGTTTGGTTCTCCGACACAGCCTCAGCACCTAGAACAGTGGCTGACATATACTAAGGACTCATAAAAGATTTGTTGAATGAATGAATGAATGAATGAATGAATGAAGTTATTATTTTTGTTGTAAATGAAGTGGGGAGTAGAATGAAAGAAACCACAGGATGAAGACCTGAGCTATACGCCTACCACAAATTCAGATACAGCGATATGTTGTTTATTGACCACGATACATTCTGAGAAAGGCATCCTTTGGTGAGTTCATTGCTATGCAAACATCACAGATTGTACTTACACAAACATAGATGGGGTAGCCAACTACAAACCTATGCTAGATGGTATGTAGTCTATTGCTCCTAGGCTACAAACCTATATGGATGCCACTATACTGAATCCTGTAAGCAATTGTAACACAGTGGTAAGTATTTGTGTATCCAAACATAGAAAAGGCACAGTACAAATATGGTACAAAAGATAAAAAATGGTACACCCATAAGGGTACTTACTATGAATGGAGCTTACAGGCCTAGAAGTTGCTCTGGGTGAGTCGGTGAGTGAGTGGTGAGTGAATGTGAAGGCTTAGGACATTATTATATACTACTATAGACTTTGTAAATACTGTACACTTAGGCAACACTAAATTTATTTATAAAATTTTCTTTCTTCAATAATAAATTAACTTTAGCTTACTGTAACATTTATAAACTTTAACAATTCTTAAGCATTTGACTCTTTTGTAATAACACAGATTAAAACACACACTGTACAACTGTGCAAATTTTTTTAATATCTTTATTCCATAAACTTTTTTATTTTTAAAATGTCTAATTCTTTTTTTTTACTTTTCAAACTTTTTGGTTGAAAATGAAGACACACATACACACATATTAGTCTAGGCCTACATAGAGTCAGGATTATAAATATCACTGTCTTCTACCTCCACATCTTGTCCCACTGGAAGGAAGTCAGGGGCAATAACACGCATGTAGCTGTCACTCCCTAAGATAACAATGCCTTCTTCTGGAATACCTCCTGAAGGGTCTGCCTGAGGCTATTTTACTGTTGATTTCTTTCTTAATAAGTAGAAAGAGTACACTCTAAAATAACAATAAAAAGGGCAGTGTGGTAAATACATTAACCAATAGCATAGTCATTTATTATCATTATCAAGTATTATGTACTGTACATAATTGCATGTGCGATGACTGGCAGCACAGTAGGTTTATTTACACCAGCATCACCACAAACATGCATGTAATGCATTGCGCTGAGACATTACGACAGCTACCACGTCCCTAGGCGACAATAATTTTTCAGCTCCATTATAGTCCTATGGGACTACCGTCATATATCAGCCTGTTGTTGACCAAAACATTGTTATGCGGCATGTGACTGTATATATTCCCATGAGTAGTCTTCCTAAAACCCAAAACACTCTCATGGGAAGGAGAAATGGCTGGGTAGAGCTACCTAGCAGATCCTCAGCCTCCCAGCCTTAAATTGCTAGGGGCTAAGGATCACCCTCAAGCCTTGCTACAGTATTCTAAATGACAAAGTAACTCATCTTGGGAAGAAATGTCTAAAACAAGTTCAGCAAAGGAAGCTGGCACCCTTATTGCTTCTGACCCCTCCCGCTTTGGACCTAGGCAAGTGTCCTAGGACATAGGGTTGGAAAAATAGTAGGGCTAATGAAAAAACAAGTTACATAGCAGCACTGTTTTGTGGCCTAATAATAGGGTGTGATGCTGTCAGGGGAGGATATTTCCCTACACACTCACGTCAGTTTGGGAACTATTGGCATATCAAGGGAAAATGGCCTCATAGGAAATAGCAGAGTAGTGGCTCCAAGAATTTCTTCTGGTAGCTGTGTCTTAAGGAGGGCTGCAGGGAATTGATTTGTGCAGTTGTACAAGGATTCTCCCCTAGGACTACAGAGTTATTGTTAGGAGTGGAAGGATTTAGGTTGAACAGTCTACCAGCCATGTAACTGGTGTGGGGAAGATTCAAGAACTGGTATATTATTTTTCTTGGTAGGGCTTTGTTATACCAAGAATGGTGTACTCTGAGAAAGTACCATTGGGTCATGCATATTGCTGTTGGTCACTGTCAGAATGGGGAGAAAATAAGAGTCCTGAACCCACTTAAAATAAAGGATTTCCAAGCCAAGGAAGGCCTTTCCAGGGTCTACATCATGTAGCTCCTGCTTCTGTATTAACAAGCAGCACTGGAGGAAATGAGCTCCTTTCCTGAGTGGTGTGATTGGGATTCCTGGTCACTCTGCAAGAAGAACAATCCAAAATCCCATGGACTTGGGAATTCCAAGAAAGAGTCAAGGGTGTGGTGGTGTAGGTGGAGGTCTTCCAGCTGAACTGTGAAAATCACAGTGGCAAACTCAGGCTGGTAGCACCAAAAGGAAGAAAAAAGAATTGAGCAGCTCAATTTCTTGGAGATTTCTCATCTTTTCCTTTTCTAGACTGCCTGAAAATAATACAGAAAGCAACCCCCTTGCTAGAACTTTGCCACCTTTGTTCCTTCTGGAGAAAATAAAGAAATAATGAGGCAGGAGCCAACACTGTTTGGGATTTCTGAATGTCTAATACAACTGAAGTAAAACTACATTCTTCCTTTACTCCATTGAAGAAAGACCCTGGAAGTGAAATAAATGGAGAAATGAAAAATACTGGGAACTTAACCCTTTCTTGAGTGTTCAGGCAGAAAATTAGAGGTGATTTCCAGACTGCAAGTGGGAGAAACCCAAAAACTGGTTTAGTTATTTTAAAAAATAAATACTAATTTATTTTGAGCTGCTATAAGCTAAAAAGAACAGGTGCCAAATCTAACTGACATTAAGAACCCCCCCCCCCCAAAAAAAAACCCAAACAAAACAAAACAAAAACAAAAAACCTGCCAGTCCCTATTAGTTCTAGTACCTTTCCCTCTTCTTCCCATAGTACTTTTGCCTGACTGACATTGTATCAGTGTAAGGGATGTCATTGGAAATGCAAACTGACAGCATGAGAAACACCCGAGTTTCCTTGGAGGATCATGAGCCCCAAAGTTGTGCAGCTCCCTGAGGGATGTCAGGAAAGGGAGACTCAACATTGCAGAAGGACCCCCTTCAAAATCACAGGAAACACATTCTTTAGATTAGGAAGGACTGGTTATCTGTTGAATACAGATTTTGTGAGGTTTCATAGTTTTCCATTTGTTGACAGAGAGAATACTATTGCCCTAGGGCACCCTAAACTGTTATGGAGCAACACAGGTATAAATAAGTATATCAATAAAAATACAAACTTTCTTTTTTGTTTCTCTCCCCCTGGCAACAACAGCATGCTTGGCTTATTGTTGAGTTGGCTCTTGGGAAGGGGTCAGAGATTGAACAGTGTTTCTTTTTGTCCTTTGGAACTAAAAGTTTGGCCTGTGAGTAGTAGTTCCCAACCCTGGAAGATCTGCTGAATTACTTTGGGGACTGCTTTTGAAAACTATAACCATTGTGTCCCACCTTACACTTCCTGGGGGATGGGGGTGAGGCACAGACATCTGAGTCTTAAAAAGTTCCCCAAGTGACTCTATGGAAATCCAAGGGTTCAAATATCTAGAGGTGTCATGGAAGGGTAGATTAGTTCAAGGGACCCCTCTGAGATGCTAGTGATACTTCTATGGAATGTGGTGTGTGCGTGTGTGTGTGTGTGTGTGTGTGTGTAGAGACAGGTGAGAAGAAAAAAGAATGGAAAGTAGTCAGTTATGTCCCGGGATGTATAAAAGAAAGATAAAACTTCACCTCACACCTCACAGAAGTCCTTGCCAAACAATTACCAGTTCAGAAATCTCTCTCTCTCTCTTTTTTTGAGAGTCTCATTCTGTCGCCCAGGCTGGAGTGCAATGGTGTGATCTAAGCTCACTGCAGCCTCTACCTCCTGGGTTCAAGTGATTCTCCTGCCTCAGCTTCCTGAGTAGCTGAGAGTACAGGTGCCCACCACCATGCCTGGCTAATATTTGTATTTTTAGTAGAGATGGGTGTTTCAACATATTGGCCAGGCTGGTCTCGAACTCCCAGCCTCAAGTGATCCACCCGCATCAGCCTCCCAAAGTGCTGGGATTACAGGTGTGAGTCACCATGCCCGCCCTCATTTCAGAAATCTCTTGATTCTGGACTTGATCTGAGAAAGAAGGAAAGGAAACCCACCTAGCTATTATGGAATGCCTACAATGCATCTAATACTATGCTAGGTGTATGAGTTCATTCATTTATTCGTTCAGTCATGAAACACATCCTTCATGCAAAGTACTGTGCTAGCTCTTGAGGTTACAAAGACCATAAAGACAGTCCTTATCCTTAAGGAGCCCACAGATAATTACTACCCAGAGAAACATGTGCTATGTTGAAAGGCGCTTGGGAGACTTTGGAAGAAGCTCGCAACTCAGACTAGGTGGGATGAGAGGGTGAGTCTAGGAAAATCTCCAAGAAGAGGTAGCACTTAAACTAAATCTTAAATAATTCTGATTCTCATATTTGCTGCTGCAAAATAGTTTAGTATGGTTGGGCAGAGAGAGCTAGAGAAAGGATAGAAAGGGGTTGGGGTAAGGGGGAGGAGCCAGAGATGAGACTGGAGAGGCAGGTGTGCTGGAACCAGGTAATAAGTTGCCTTGACTTTTTCCCCAGATGCAGTAGGAGATACTGGAGTCAAAGCATGCAGTGACAGCATCACATTTGTGGCTGAGAAAGCATGATATGGTGGCAGCAAAGGGAACACATTAGTACAGGGTGAGGCTGGACATGGAAGCCTGATAATCTGAGATGAAGCAGTGGAAATGAGAATAGAGAGGAAGGGTTTGATGAGACTTGATGGCCAGTTGTTTGTGAATAGGAGAAAGGAGGAGAAGTCAAGGATGGTGTCCAAGTTTCTTTTTTGGCAGCTGGATGAATCATGGTACAATTCATCATTTATTATTTGCTTTAACATAGTTCTTTGTTTAGACTTTATAATAACCTTATGCCTTATCTATCTATCTATCTATCTATCTATCTATCTATCTATCTACCTACTTAGGAGCAGGGTCTTGCTCTGTCACCAAGCTGGAGTGCAGTGACATGATCATAGCTCACGGTAGCCTTGAACTCCTGGGCTCAAGCAATCCTCCTGCCTCACCCTACCAAGTAGCTGGGACTACAGGCATGCGGTAATTTTTTAATTTTTATTTTTTGTAGAGATAGGGTCTTGCTTTGCTGCCCAGGTTAATCTCGAACTACTGGCCTCAAGTGATTCTCTCACCTCAGCCTCCCAAAGCACTGGGATTACAGGCATGAGCCAGCATACCTGGCCCCTTATGCCATTTTTAATAAAGATAGGAAAGTTCTGAGAGATCAAAGAGAGAAAAGGAGGAAAGTTCCAGCTCTCCAGCTTGTAAATTGGGAGCTAGGATCCAAATTCAGGTCAGCCCGAGTTCTCAGACCATGCCTCCAATGCCCCAGGCAAAGCAAAACTTAATAAGGCTAAACAGAAAGAAAACGGCTTTGAGTAGGCTACATTCACAATAGAACAACATGAGCTAAGATCCAAAAAGTAGAATCCCAGCACCTGAAATGTGTTCTTGACCACAGTTAGCATGGTGAGATATGACCTCCTTTCACAAGGTAGTCAATGTTTTTTTTTTTTTTTTTTTTTTTTTTTCCCAATGCTGTGCAACCTTTTTATATCTCACTGATGGCAAGTAAGATTGAACTAAGATTTTTAAAAAGAAAAAAAGTTTCTGTTAAAAATGTCCTCATAAAAAAAGTAAAATGAAGCCTCTCAACCTTTGCTTCAGAGGTTTGCTTATTCTGCCTCTGAAAATAATTTGTTTAAAAACAGTCATCTCACTGGGGGAGTTTAATAAATATTTAAAAGTTTTCATGGAAAACTAGATTTTTACCTAGAATCTTCTATGATAGCAATGAGACATGATACTTTAAAGAGAGTAAATTGTGTATCTATGCTTTCTGAGCCAAACGGTTATGCAGAAGATTCCATGACATCTGGCCATTGACAAATATTCCTCCATTTATACCTACTGGGACAATGTATAGCTCATCCCTGTAGCCCCCAGGTACACATTTGGCTGTTTCATGGTATGATCTAACCTTGAACTTCTGCTGTTTCTTTGGCTGACATTGAATTTAGTCTATGTGTCTAGTATCTTTGAAATTACTTTTGCTTTTTAGTTTTGGAAGAAACAGCTTCCTTTTTAGTGGAATAGGATATTGCTCCTTTGTAATATTCTTAGGATCCACTTATTCATGCTTTGAGTTGGCTGCATACTAAAGATAGGTTTAATTTAGATTTGCCTCCTGTATTTATTCCCGTGAAACTTATCTTTATCCAATTTGTCTCCCTAACTATACGTTCCCTCTCCCACTCAAAAAGAGACAATCCCCATTCAAGAATTAAATGTGTTGGTTTGAACAGTTTGTTGGTTTGTCACTCCATCTCTTGAGGCTTCAACATGCCAGGGCCTGCACCGGGGCTCCCAACACTTCAGTTTCCCCATATGTTGGATTGCCTTCACTCACCTTGAGAGATGACTGTGAGGCATAGCTCATAAATGTCATCATAAACTGCCCTGCAAAAGTACATCTCAACGTCTGTGATGCCAGATTCAGAAGGGCTCAATTGTGTGTAGCTGGTCAAAAAAAAAAAAAAAAAAAAAAAAAAAAAAAGCACCCAACAACAAAACAAACAAAACAAAACAAAGGTGGAGGGTGGCCTTTTGATGCTGAACAGCATGGTGAGGAACTACCAATCTTCAAGTTTCCTATGACGATCTGAACTGCAGTTTTTGCAGTTGTCCTTGCTAGCAGCAAATGTTCTGGCATTCTTTTCTATTAACAGAAGTCAGCAGGCTTGAAGGTCAGTACTTTTTCTTTTACTTTAGTTAGTTGGAAGCAGCCTTTCCCCCCACTTTCAGGAGCGGGAATTTTGAGACAGTAACCCCACCCTTCCATAGCAGGTCACATAAAATGCCTAGACGCTACCCTCCCCCATGGGCAGGTGGCCTATTTATGCAAGAGAACAATAAGGAGATGGTTTCTTTGCTTCTATTTCTTTGGCAATGCGAGAGAAGGAGGTGGCTGAAGCCAGACACATTGGCTCCACGCACATGCCCAAGCCTTTTTCAAAGTCTCACCCTATTGAGTAACAAGAAGGCAACTGTCTCCATATTCACACCACCAATGACGATGTCGTAACTGGATTGGCTAGTTTTCTTTCATTGAAACCCTGGCTTAACGGGTGTGTCTCTGTGTCTGAAAAACATAAATGGAAAGAACTGAAAGGGAAAAGAGACAAAAGTGAAATCATTGCTTTCTTTCTTGGCAAGGAAAACAAAAATATTGCACTTTAATGAACAAAGGCAATTGCCGCTATAGCTGAACAAGGAGCTATTAATAGTTTGAGACACTATCATTTAAATGTAGGGGTCTTTGAATCTGTAAAACTTAGCCACATGAAAACTGAACTATCCAAGTAACTGTTAATTGTCATTCAGGTCAAATGCACTTTCCACCTTTACTTCCAAATTCTTCTGCGGAGCAGGAACTTTTGCCACACCTACTATTGCAGGAACTTTTCTGCGTCCTTATCTTTTTGCTGGCTAATCTGCTTACTCGAAATGCCTTTCCAGTCTTTTTATACCTGAGGGATGCATACTCACTTTCTAAATTCCACGTTTAGGTTCTTCCCCTCCTTTTCTGTGTCCTCAGGCAGAACTGATTACTCGTGAGGAGCTTTGTTTAAATTAAGACTAACATTGGCACATTCGATGTCCCCTTGGGATTGTGACTTTCTCAAGTTTAGAAACTGTTTTTTGTTCATTTCTGTATTCCCAGTGCTTTTTGTGGTTCTACACAGTGATAGGTATAGAATAAACTTTGCTCTAGCCATATGGTGGCAACCTTTATATGTCTGGATTTTAGCTATGATGATATTTCTTAAGGATGAAATCTGATTTTTAACACATGCTCTGGATTTTTGGCTTCATTTGGTTTTCCTGTTATGGTACAACCTAAGGGTGAATGCAAGGCATCTATATTGCTTCAAAAAAGTTGTACTTAAGTCAGTAATATCTTCCTTTTGAGTAGAATATAAGACTTTTTACATTTTACCATGTAGGTGAAGGGAGAGAGAAGTTCAGACATGGCTGAGAAAGCCAGTGTAGGTTGACAACAAGGAAGAATGGGATCAAAAATAGAGAAAAGAGAGAGAGAGAAAGAGGAGAAAGAAACAGAAGAAGGAAGGAAGGAAGGAAGGAAGGAAGGAAGAAGGAAGGAAGGAAGGAAGGAAGGAAGGAAGGAAGGAAGGAAGGAGGGAAGGAAGACGTAAATCAGCAAAACATAGACAATCATCCATAATACTGATACCTGGAGATAATCACTGTTACCATATTCATTGACTCATTCACTCAAGAAATATTTGTTGGTATATTCATTTTATTTCCTGAGTCTTTTATTGCATCTAGATACCCATATCCACACTTATGTGTTTATAGGAATTAAATCATATCTTTATTATACTGTGACTTGCACACAATTTTTCATATGGATGACCATTATTTATTTTTAAAAATTCATTATTATTAGGTACTTCGGCTGTTTCTAATATTTTGCTATTATAAACAAGGCTGCAAGAAATGTTCTGTAACTATTTCTTTGTCTGCTTGTCTAATTGTTTCCTTAGAAAAAATTTTAAAAAAATCCTGGCAAAAAATTGCAACTTTAAAAAGTTTTGGTATATTTGGGTAATTTTTGCCTGGAAACATTGTGTCACTCTTTGGAGTGCCTTCCTCCCAACCCTATACTTTTTTATTTGTAAAGTATTACCATTCTTTATAAGTTTTGCTAATCTGATATGTAAAAACTGACACATTATTTTAGTTTTTTTATTGACTTGTTAGTTGTGTTGAACATGACTTTGTGTTTGATGTACATTTTTTCTTCCTTCATGAATAACCTATACAGTTTTTGTCTTATTTTAAAAACTTGTGTTATTTTTTTCTTATTGATTTATAAAAATTCATTATATATTAAAAATATTCAGCATGCTGTATAGTAAAGATATTCATGAGATGTTAACTTTTCCTTTTGTTGATTGTTTTCCACTTCTTCCATTTCTTGTTTAGCACAGGGGAACTTTCATGACATATAATGTTGCTTTCGTTTTCTTCTGAAGGCTTCTGAGTCCTCTGAAAATGTGTACATTGAGAGCCATAAAAGGGATTTATCAAACTGAAGATCTGGATACAGAATACCAAAAAGCAATGTGACTCTGCTCCTTTTCTAACTAAAGGACTTCATTTTTACCCCTATGCCTGCTTTTGGTACCATGTGGCATCATGTAAAAATATTTTTTTAAAAAATAAATGTCTATATAACAAAGGTATATTCTCACAGTTCCAGAGTTTGTTGGATTTTTAAGAAACAAATTGTCATGATACATAATTAATAGGTTTGGAAAGAACCATTTATTGACAGCACTGGATTAAGAATGCATACCCAAGTAGCACTATAACCCAGGGAGAATAATGGACCCTTTCTGTAGATAAGAAGAGATTATTTTAGGGCACAATCTTCCCCATCAGGCTTTGAGATAGCAGTAGATTTTTCTCTATTACTTTTCATCCAAATGAAATATTTCATCTCAATCTTTTTGTTATTGATATGAATTTGTTTAAAGTAATAAATATTCTTCTCCATCCTAGTTCTTTGTTTTCTAGATGTGAACGATCCTTCAGTTAAATAAAATTATTACCAGATTGAAAGTGGTTTCAATAAGAATAGAGTTATTAGTAAGGAAATATTGCATGTTTTGACCTTTAAAACGTTAAACTTTCCCATCATCCACATTTGGATTCGAATTATTGGGGAAGGCCCACTGTGTCTGAGCAACATCTGAAGTCCCAAAGGAAACCACCAAGGATAGGCAGTTTTGTTTCTTCAACCTGGAAGAAAGGCTGATATTCTATGACAACATTTTGGAAATAGAACCTCCAATAAAACTTGTGTCAAAAATGGTAGTTATCACAATGAACAGAGAGAGAAAATGCATGGAATGATTTGGGGGGAAATAATACTTAACCAGCTATCTTTCTGCAGAATATTTGGTTTAATTCTTAGTGAATTCTACTTTTTGTCCTTCAAAATATTTTATGCAAAATTTCAAACCAGTATTAAGTAGTTCACTTAATACAAGGAAAACTTTTACTTTTTTCTCTTTACAAAAGTTTCTAAATTAGAACAATAATCCATACTGGTTTGGTACTATGTCCCACTCATGACCTAAGCCCAGTATTTCTAAATTTCTATCAGATAATAATCTATAGGATATGAAAGCAAGAAAGCCATATTCCCAGGAAATCTCAATAATTTCTTAAATCATAAGCTGTTTTTGTCTTTAAAATACTTCCAACCCTCTTCATATTCTTTAAATATTATTTTGTATGGTTTAGTTTGTTTTGTGCTACAGAATACCACAGACTGGGTAATTTATAATGGACAGAAATTTATTGGCTTATGATTATGAAGTTTGGAAATCCAGGTTCAAGGGGCTAGCATCTGGTGAGTGCCTTCTTGCTGCATCATCCTATGGGCAAAGAGAGGGTGAGAGAAAGCAAGAGGGGGCCAAATTCATCCTTTTATAGGAATTATCTCTCAATATAAGAAACTCAATCCTGTATAATGGCGGCATTAATTCATTCATGAAGGTAGAGCTTAATCACCTCTTCAAGGTTTCACCTCTTAATACTATTACAATGGTAATTAAATTTTAGCATAAGTTTGAGAGAAAACAAACATTGAAATCATAGCCATAGATTGGGCTGGGCGCAGTGGCTCACGCCTGTAATCCCAGCACTTTGGGAGGCCAAGGCAGGCAGATCACAAGGTCAGGAGATCGAGACCATCCTGGCTAACACGGTGAAACCCCGTCTGTATTAAAAATACAAAAAATTAGCCGGGCATGGTGGTGGGCGCCTGTAGTCCCAGCTACTCAGGAGGCTGAGGCAGGAGAATGGCATGAACCTGGGAGGTGGAGCTTGCAGTGAGCCGAAATCGGGCTCCACTGCACTTCAGCCTGGGCGATAGAGCAAGACTCCATTTCAAAAAAAAAAAAAAAAAGAAATCATAGCCATAGATATCTCAAAAGGGTTTTTTTTTTAACAAATAAATATTATTTTTCGTAGTATTTATAAATTTTTTTTCCCATAGCAAATATTCAAATGCTGTAAAATGTCAGCAGAGATTATTGGGTAGTATTTGATTAATATAACAGTTCAGATCTCTTGGCACTATGCAGAATTATGCCTCAAAATTGCCAATTAAAAAACTTGTATTGCTTCTAAAACTTGTTATTTCTTGGAATACCACTCATAGGATTTGTTTAAAATATTCTATTTGTATAGACATACTAATAATTATTTTATTTGCAAGCTTGACTTACTGTTAGTACTAGCTATGGCTATGAACACTCAGTTATAACATTGCAACAGCTATAGACAAGACTGACCCATAATATAGTGACCACTTCTCTTTTCTGTGCTCCTGTCTCAATTCCTAGACATGCTGGTCAACCTTAACCTCCACTTTGTGTGTTCATATTTCCTTCTGTTGCTTTCCACCTGATGTCAGTGGAGCCCTTCAAATCAGCAACATCTCTACATTGATTGCTGTGTTTTAGCAATCAATGTTTTAATTCTTGCAGGCAAATGTTAAAGATTTTTCCCGTCTTTAAAATGTCTTGAGAGTTTTCTTCTTGGGATTTTGAAAAACACAGCAATTTCCCAAGAAATACTAGGAAGGCATTCCCACATGGAACCGCTATCCAAGCCTGACCCCTTTGGGGCTGACCAGCGCTGCTGCTTGTAGATTTAAGCTGGGTGGAAGGCAGTGTGACATGACAGAGTCCCCAGGACCAGAGTTCAGGAGCCGTGGGTTTTAATCCTGTCTGCCTCACTAACTATAGTTGTATAACCTGAAGTCAGTTCCCTAACTTCTCAGGGCTTCCTCTCATACATAATGAGTTTAAGAGAAGATAAAAGTTCTTTTCATCAATGTTTTATAGTGTTCAGTGTACAGGTTTTCACCTCCTAGTTAAGTTTGTTCCTAAGTATTTTATTATTTTGATGCTATTTTAAATGTGACTGTTCTCTTACTTTATTTTTGGGTAGTTTGTTATTAGTGTACAAAAATACAACTGATTTTTTATGTGTTGATTTTGTATCCTGCAACTTGACTGAATTCATTTATTAGTTCTAACAGTTTTTTTGGTGGTGTCTTTAGGATTTTCTACGTTTAAGATCAAGTCATCTACAAACAGAGATCATTTTACTTATCCTTTTCTGATTTAGATGCCTTTTGTTTCTTTTTCTTACCTCATTGTTAAGACTTAGAGTCCTATGTTGAATAGAAGGGGTGAGATGGGCATCCTTGCAGTGTTTCAGATCTTAAAGGAAAAGTTTTCAGTTTTTCACCATTGAGTGTGATGTTAGCTGTGAGCTGTATGTATGTGTGTATATATTGAGATGGACTTTCCCTCTCGTTGTTCAGGCTGGAGTACAGTGGCGCGATCTCAGCTCACTGCAACCTCTGCCCCCTGAATTCAAGTGATTCTTCCGCCTCAGCCTCCGAGTAGCTGGGATTACAGGTATGCACCACCACACCCTACTAATTTTGTATTTTTAGTAGAGACCGGGTTTCTCCATGTTTGTCAGGCTGGTCTCAAACTCTCGACCTCAGGTGATCTGCCCGCCTTGCCCTCCCAAAGTGCTGGGCTTACAGGCGTGAGCCACTGTGCCCGGCCGAGCTTTATTTTTATTTACTTGGCTTTTATTGTGTTGAGGTAAGTTCCTTTTCAACCTAATTTGTTGAGAGTTTTTATCATAAAAGGGTGTTGAAGTCTGTCAAATGCTTTTTCTCCGATCTATTGAGATAATCATGTGATTTGTATCCTTCTTTCTGCTAATGTACCACGTATGTGAGGAATCTAAAAAATTCAAACTCATAGAGACAGAGAGTAGAATAGTGGTTGCCAGGTGCTGGGGTGAGAAGGAAATGGAAGTATTAGTCAAATGGTAAAAAATTTTGGTTATACAAATAAATAAGTCCCGGAGATCTACTGTACGGCATAATGCCTATAATTAACAATATTGCATTGTACACTTAAAATTTTGCTGAGAGGGTAGATCTTATGTTCTGTTCCTATCACAAACAAATTACTGATTATAAAAGAAGAGGGTGGGAGGAAACTTTTTGAAGTGATGGACATGTTTATGGCATAGATTGTGGTAAGAGTTTCATGGATATATACTTGTCACCAAACTCAGCAAGTTGTGTATATTAAATATGTACAGCCTTTTATATGTCAATTATACCTCAATAAAATGTTTTATTCTTTTTTTATAAGCTGAAAGCCTATGAGAAGAAGTAACATTTTATTTCTGAGAGGTGTCAATGTCACTGTGAGGAGCAGAAAAACAAAGGTCTGCCAGGAAGTTTCCCTTGGGTGGGAGAGTGGATTCTGACAGTCCCCAAAGGAGAGGCCAGTGGCTGCTGTTTGCTTTTTTGTACTGCAATAGTGGGCTCCAGCCACCTGTGCTGATGGGAATCGGGGGCTGCAGCTAGTTGGGGAACCCCAGCACACCCAACTGGCGAATTTCCAACCTGCCTTTGCATTCAGACATTTTAAGATACTTTGTGCTAAATCCAAATCCAAAGGCACTTTATTGGTTGTCATATGAAATATTAATAAAATAATAAAAATCTCTCTCATTAGGGCTAAGTTTCTAGCTTAAAACCAGCAACAATTATTATCACTTCAGATATTTATATAAGTTGGACAGGCCTGGGGTGGGTTGCAGAGCAATATGTTTTTTCTTCTAGAGGTAAAGGGGTTGGCCGTTAGCGTATTTCATTGTAAATTAATAATAAATACATTCATTTACTTCTGGGATCAATGTGTTCTTTACTGAAATAAGGTAGGATTTTCTAATTCTAGGTTGGTCAAATTAACTCGTTTTGAGTCAGAGGAGCCCTGGACAATGTGGGAGGAGCTAAACTAGAACAACACTTTGGGAAAGGGTATTTAGTTATGCCACATTTGAATGTTTAAGTTGCTATAAAACGTTTACCATCCGCAGAGGAATTAAAACTTTCTGGTGAACGGCACTGAATTTTACATGTATAACTACAGCAGATTATGCACAACACAGCCATAGACTCACACACACTCATATCATATCTGTCATCTAACCTAGTTTTTCTCATCCTTCCAATCTCTGAAATCTGCCCAGAGTCCATAGGTCCACATTAGGAAGCCTCCTGACCTGCAACACTTTGTCCCTTGTCCTTCAGAGCCTGAATCCCACTAGACCTTGTGCTCCCTGAGAGAAGGGGCCACATGGCCATCTATTTCATAGCTATACCCTCAGCACCAAGCACAGAGATTGACATAGAGAGTGAACTCAGTACATATTTATCATGGACCAGATGCTGAGCCAGGTATTTCACATACAAAACTTTATTCAATCCTCTCAACAACTTTATAGGATAGTGATTATCATTCTAATTTAACTGATGAAGAAACCAAGTTCTAGAGGGACCAAGTAACTAATTGAAGATAACAGGGCTAGCAGGTGCTGGAGTCAGCTTTTGAATAAGGTCCATTAATTATGTGAGTTTATTAACTGCATTTATTTAAATACACCAAGGACACATTCACTGACCCCAAATAATTTATTCTTGAGTGAAAGAGATTATATATAACCATTCTGTCATAGTTAATAATTCTTAGGAATAAAATACAACACCTGCTTTGTTCCTGAGAGATTTTTAAAGAGGCAGTCATTAGAAACATTTAGCACAATAAAGTTTTTTCATAGGTTTCCTGCAGTTTGGGTAAAAGTTGCCTTTGTAATTTTGTTATACATTTTTCAAGAGGATACTTATGTATTTGGGCTTGGTTGGTTGGCTGATTCTTTAAAGCTCATTGACATTTACTGTTTTTTCTTAAAATCAATATCTTTAGATTTTGCCTTTATCAAAACTTGCTCAAACCAACTAAATTAACAAGACTAGAATGGTCTAGTCACACCTGAGAACATGTGCTAGCAACTACATTATGAGTTGAGTGATTATTTAGTAATTACTTTTTGCAGTAGCTGTTGAAGGTAGCTTTTAAAAGTGATATAATAAGTTGCAGAAATCAACAGCATTTTGGAAAGGAGGTATTTTTCAAGATCTAGTTTAGCAAGTGGGGAGATTTATTGGCTCAGGAACCAAGAGCGAATAGAAGAGGGCTTAGAGATAACCCTATTTCCTGGGGAGGTAAAAGTAATATCTGTCAGGGAATCAAAATGGCAAAGAAATAACAAAAACATTTCTTTGGTTGTCCAGAGAAGATAGTTAAGCGAGACTGATGGAGAGAGAAGCAGGTCAGGAAAAATGATGAAGAGGCCATTCTGGGATAATGATTGGAGATTAAAAAAAGGCAGATATGTATTTCCAAAGACCTGTCTTTTGAATGTGGAACAGAACTTCTGCCCTTCATAAGTCTTCCTTCATGACAAGAGCTATGTGCATCAATTCAGCTAGCCATTTTTTGGCCCTAGCTACTGTGCCTTGCTTCTTGTAAATCCATGTGGGTTTGAATTGGATTTTCCACTTATGAGTTTGCTTTGGGCTCTGCTATTCTAGGCTTTTTAGAGGTGAAGTAACCTAATGATTTAACCTGGTATAGTCCTCTCAAGGGTACCATGATTGGATGGAACACATTTTCTCACACATGTTTGACTTCAAGCCATTGATCCAGGCCTTTTTCTGTGTTAAACAGAAAATCTCTACTGTCTTGCAGCAGACATGCTCTTAGATATTTCATTCTATGATGTTGACCATGATGGAGCAGTGCAGGTCTGAAGAGGGGTGTCAGCATCTAAAATGGAAGGAAAAGGTTGAAAGTAAGTAGCATTCTAAATGAAAACTTAGGATATTGTAACTAACTAGATGGTGATAGAAGACTGTAAAAAGGTTTTGAGCCTAAGAGATTGTAGAAATGGTGCTACCTATAATAAGATGAGAGAAGTAAGAAGGAGGGATGAAATCTATTGACCTTGGGATGTCAATGGGACTTTTCAGGTAGGTATAGCAGGAATCTGTTGCTTTACAACAGAAGCATGAAAGAGGCAGGTTTGGGGATAGAGTGGTGATTGCTGAAGTTCTGTGAGTGAAAGAGATTTCAACTAAAAGAGAGGAGAAGACAGGATGGAGCCTTGTGTCATGCTCATACAAAGGGATGGAAAGAGGACAGGAGCTCTGAAAGGAGATAGTTAAGCTTATGAGAAATAAAACAGGAGAACCAGATGAAGGCTTTGTAAGGGAATCCAAAGGAAAAAACAGATGGTCAGCCAACTTCAAAAAACTTGAGCAGGAGCAGGACCATTGTATCTAACGATGGGGAAAGTACTGATCAGCCAGGGAGAGTACTTGAAAGAAAGGGTCTACCTTGTTTATGTTGGTGTCCTGGAGGAATTGGCTCTAACCGGGGTAGTGGGAGGCAAAGAGCTTAGAATGCTACCCTAGTATAAAGCTGAGACTAGCATGGGTGGCCATGAAGAGTGGGGTATCATGTGGTAAAGGGGCTGGCAAACATGGCAATCTCATTATAGACTCGAGATAGAAAGTCCCCAATTCTATAAGGTTAGTATTCTTAAACCGCTAAGCAAAATAAAGAGCACAAAAGTTGGAACCAAAAGAGAAATCGTATGGCCTTATAATATAAAGTTAATCACACATAGTTAGTTTTATGATTTTTAATCTGTGTATTTTAACCCAACAAATCAACACGTTTCCAAGATTCAGCAAAGGCAGTTATGTAAATTTTCATGAATGTAAGATTTAGGGGCAGAGAGTATAGGCTCAAAGACTTCAGTTTGAAAGAATAGTAAATACAAATGTTAATGATGAATGAAAATTATGTGCTGTTAGCCCAAGAAGCATTACTTGACCTTTCCTGCACTAATAGTATGACAGTGATGATGCAACTACCATGAACTGAAGCAGACACACGCAGTAACATTTGACTAGAAGTCTATATCACTGCCTGTAACATGCATGGCTGATTATAGGCATTGACATCAGCAGCACTCATGTTATGATTTGGATGAGTATAAGCAGATTTGATGGCTACAGGAAAAGCACCATGCTTTCCTCCTCTATAGGTAAAAAGAGGTCACACTGTCAACTTTCCCTGGTTTCATTTTCCTCATCAGAAAAAATGAGAAAGTTGGATAACATTATCTCTAGTACCCTTTCAGAAATAAGGTTCTGATTCTCTGACTTCAAGGACCATCTTCTAATATCCATTAAAATATTAAAAATTCAAGAAAAGATGCTTGCTGAGCTCTTGATCGGATGAAGTTTGAGAAAAGGATGGATTACTGCAGGTTTTGCAGGCCAACATTTGTGTAGAATGGTAATCTTCAAAATTATTGATTTTGCACCTCTATTATTAAAAAATTGAGCACAAACTACGAATATATGCATATTTATTTATAAGTTATATACATATATGGTCATATTTATATATACATTATAAAAGAGACACAGAACATAAACTGGGAAAGTATGATACAAGAAAAAGAAATCCAAAGTACTCCATGGGATTAGCACATCCCACTTTGCAGATTATTTAGAGAGACAGGTGTTTGCTACTTTACACTAAAGACCTAATAGTGTGACTAATAACTTTTACATCTTAGCAATCATTTTATTTGATGAGAACGTATTCCTAAAGCCTAAACATGCTAAATTAGGAAATAAATAAAATTAATAAAACATACGTGTTCCTTGCTTTTCAAAATGACAAACTCTTCTAAGAAGCATTTTTGGCAGTAACAATTTGAAGCCTAATCTGATTTGTATCAACATGGTAAATCTGACTTATGCCAACATGAAGCTTGCCCTTGTGTTGTCAGCCATCTCTCTGATGTGGATGTTTACATTT
Source organism: Rhinopithecus roxellana (assembly GCF_007565055.1). Lineage (NCBI taxonomy): Eukaryota > Metazoa > Chordata > Mammalia > Primates > Cercopithecidae > Rhinopithecus > Rhinopithecus roxellana. The sequence continues at coordinate 126,777,466 of NC_044554.1, read as the reverse complement.
GTGGTTTCAGATTATGCAGAATAGATTTGCATTCTATTTTATTATAGACAGGAACAATTATGGAGTCTAAGCTGTCTAAACTATTAAAGCATCTTCAAATCCTTTTTCAGATTCTACTGTCAGAATCAAAGAGGCAAAAATGACTCTGACTAATCAAATACCAACTGTATATGGTGGAAAAGAAGGCTTGGTCTACAGGTCATTTCTTTAAACAAATCTAAATAAACTTACTCAATTCAGAAGTAATTCCTCTCTACTATAACAAACATAGGATGCAGATCTACGCCATCTCAGGAATGGCTTTAACCTGTTGGCCCTTTATTCTAGAAAATAGTAGTTCAACATCAGCTCTATTAAAATAAATTACTTTTTAGCCAATGTTATTCACCAAGCAATTAAATGAATTCATTCAAGTAATTGTTTCTGTATATTAAGATTCATCCCTAAAGCATGACACAACTCACTTGCAGCACAACAGAATTGACAAGAGAGGCTGGAACTGGGTCTGTTGGTTCCAGGGATCTTGTCTTCTGGGCCGAGGAGACAGCAAGGTCAGCTCAGGAACCACAGAGACTCCCAAGGGTTCTATCCTTTATTTGGAACTACCTTGACCCATCCTTACTCACTGCGGTCATCTTCCTCCTTCTCTCTTAAGAAGAAAGATGGTGAGGGCTGGAGTAGCTCAAGTACTTTTCACTTCAGGCAGGATCGATTCAGGAACTGAAGAGGCGACAACACATAACACTTAACATTTTCTAGACAAAATAACATATTTCATTTTCTATGACACAGAACTTAAAGGTCTCAATTGAAGACCTGTCCAAAAACATGAGCATAATTTAATCTCTTTGGAGGGGTATGCTATATACTGTCCTTGGGCATTTGGCATCCATTTATGTCTTGCTCTTTCTCTATCCCTCCCCAATACTGAAAGCCTGGAAGGATGAAATTTGCATTTCTCAGATTCCTTTGCAACTGAGATTCTGAATATATTGTGATAGGCACTTGGAAGAGATTTGAGAAGTGGAAGAAAGTTGAAGGCTGTCTTCCTGCAACAGTGGCAGCTGACAACCAAGGTCTGGACTCCACATTTCTCAGTCTAGTCAGCAGCATCATGAGTGGAAGGCAGCCATGTCCATGGAAGCAGTAGTATTAGCAGTAGCAGTAATTTTCTGAAATCTGGTGCACATCAGACCTTGAAGCCAAGAGACCTGTTGCAATCCCCTGACTTAGGCTTTTCCAGCTCTTCTGCTGAGTGTGTAATCACTTAGTTTCCTGGATTAAATCTCTTTCTACTGGAAATACCCAGAGTGTTTGCTGCACTATGTCTAGACAGAGACAGAAGGACTTTTTACCTACACATTGATACCTCTGAAGGTCACCTCTGCTCCCTCTTAGGGCACACATACAAGCTTCCCAGACAAAATGTCAGTTTCACCACTTCAGATCTTCATTGGGAAATTAAAACTTTGAAGGCATGTTGTCCAGCACCTCTTAAAAGCCAATTTACAAAACAGATATCGAAAAAAAGATATGTTAACTCTTCCTTCCTCTGCATACTTTAAGCTCTGTTTCTGCAATATAATTTCAGTTGGAGTTATTGAAATTTGCATACAGGTCTTTCAAACGACCCTTACATAAGAATCTAAGGGACTGATTTCTACTAGCATTTATTGCCAGAAAGAAACATTTTTTTTTTTGCTCAGTAATCTTGATAATAAGAATGTAATCCATTTTCTTTCCTTGGTTTTGTTCTGATTTTCAGAGGCTCAAAGTCACATTAGGAATAAAGTGTGGCATCTTTCTGGACAAATTATTTTTATCTTCTTTCCTCTTGGTTTCTGATCATTTATTTCTATTTTAATTATACACATTAGAAAATGTGTACATAGAATTTACTTTGAAATAAAGGATATCTGTACAATACATAAATAAAAAATGGAGACATTTCTTCCCTACTTTATATCAATAACTGTTATTAGCCTTAGTGCTGTTTTCTATTATCTATCTATCTATCTATCTATCTATCTATCTATCTATCTATCTATCTATCTTTTGTCTCAAAAATATCTCTCATTTTATATTTCTTAGTCATTGATGCAAAAGCCTCTTGGATGGTGTGTCTTATACACAAAATAATAGCGTCAAAGAAACTCCTTAAAAAAGAATTGATTTCTCAATGCTCTATAATAGTCCTAAGCCTGATTCACAAAAACCAGTGAGCCAAAGCGAAGCAAGCAAGAATACTATAAACAGCAAAGAGTTAACTTTAAAAGTGTGAGTAAAAACAAAACACAAAAATCTCTCTCTGCTTTTTACCTTCTAATATTCTCCTCACGCAATTTCCTGTTAGTCTGTCTGACTTTTCTAAGAGATATTATTTTCCTTTCCAGTACCAATTTCAGCAGTGATGGCCTAAAAGGTTCTGGTGCCCCAAGTGAGACTAGATTATAGGACTCCATATGGGGTCAAAGATAGAAGGGTTCTTAGGGATTTTTACCAACAAAATAAAAGCGGTGGGGTTTCACTTCACTTCAAAGTAAGGATACCAATAGAAGCAAATTCTCTTCTTGTCATATTGATAGAGATGCAGAAAGATCCCTCCTGTCATGTCAGTGGGAACACTGATGGCCTAAGTGGGGAATTGAACTATAAACTGGAGATTTTTGTGAAATTTGGCATCACACACACACACACACACACACACACACACAAAGTGGAGAATATATACATACACACACACACACACATATCTATATGTATAGACACACCCACCGATACCACAGATACTTGAGGTTGAGAAAGAGATTTTGATGTATTAGCAATACATGTCTTGCCTTCTAGTAAGTTTTCTTTACATCCAATAGATCTCCGGGAGATTTAACATAAGCCCAGAGGCTTCCAGGATGAGTTTGACATCAACCTTGGGTTTCTCACATGCTGAGAGAAAGGAGTCAAACCATCTTACTGGGGAGGTCAGGAGCAGTGAGAAACACACTCTCTCCTGTTTTTTATTTTATTTTATTTATTGTTTTTTAGAAGTAGTTATCTGGGAGTCCCAGTATCCTGTTGTCTGGGGACCAGCAAACAAAGGGATTTAGATTTCTTGTGACTTTGTCTTTGTACCTATTGTCTCAACATGTGCAGCCACTTCTAATGATTCTTAGTGATGCCCATTGTTGGACAATAGTCTTGAAGGAGGCAGTAAGTAATTAGTGCTTTTTAGGATGTTGGAGAAGTACCACAGAATATTTGTATTCGGTTTTCCACATTGATGTTCTGAAAGCCACGTAAGAATTCCATTAACTAAGAACTTTCACCTTCATCTACAATTTCATGATCAGTAGAATTAACACTGATTCCGAGAAGGCTTAGTTTCTTTAGAAAATGCTACTTTATGTCTTTGAAACTAGGGGAAATGATGCTTAGTGTAGTAGATCATAGCCTTTCTGGCTGTGCTCTTAGCCAGGACAGCCAGGCTTTGCACTGCAATTACAGATCTATTTGGTTGGAGTTCTGGCCACTTCCAATTCTAAATCTTGATATCCTTATATGAAAAATAGGCACAGTAAGAGAATCTATCTCATATGACTGTGAGGATTAAACAAAATGATGCATGTGAAGTGTTCAACCCAAGGCCTGACATATAAAGAGCTCATTAATTACGAGGTTCTGAGGCAGCCTTAGAAACAAACTCTCCTGCTCCCTCCCAGTGGCTCTCTCCTGGTGTCTCTGGCTCTCCCAGTGCATCTGAGTCATGCTCTTGCCACTACTGACTGTCTAGTTCTCCTGTCTTAGTCTATTTGTGCTGCTGTAACAAAATATCCAAGCCTGGGTAATTTATAAAAAGCAGAAATTTAGTTCTCATAGTTCTGGAGACCAGGAAGTTCAAAACCAAAGCACTAGCAAGTTTTGTGTCTGGTGAGGGCCCTATGTCTGCTTCCAAGACAGTGACTTGTTGCTGCATCCTCCAGATGGGATGAACTCTGTGTGGCCTAACTAGTTCCCTCCAGCCCTTTGAAAAGGTATTAATCCATGAGAGAGAAGCCCTGATGACTTAATCACTTCACCCAGAACTCCACCTGTTAATACCACCACAATGGGGATTTACATGTCGACACATACATTTTGGTGGACATTTGGACCATAGCATTTCCCTCTGTGTTTTATTTGACATTCAGGAAGGAGCTAATATGATTAAATGACTAAGCTAAATACTATCTTCTTATTGAGCAGAGTTCTTTCACACGACATGTCAGCCACGGCTAATCACAAAGGGGAAAGTAATATGAAAATCCATTTATTACAAGATACTTTATTCCAGGACATTGAAGAATGACAATCAGTCATTATTGATTCTTCTATATCTTCCTGTTTAATTAGAACAGTTTTGCATATTCAGGACTTAGATTAGGATGGTAATTTGCACACTTAGATCATTTTAAAGATGGTCTAAGAAAACTCTGTTTCCACTTGGTCATATCTGATTTCAGTGACAATTAGAATGCTCTTCATTGAGGCTAAGTTAGCCAGACTGAAACCATGGATATCAATGCTTTTGTAAACTTCAACATATTCTCTTTTTAGAACTAGCTCTAGCCCAACACTTGAAGGGGAACAATGCCAGACTCTGCTTCCTAATCGTGTGTAATTTCTAATTAGCTGCAGAAAATTTTCCACTCCAAATGGCCCCAAGCACCGAACAACAACAGCAATTCAAACTAGCTTTTGATTTTTTGGAAGTTATGTTAGCAAAGTTCTTGTTATGTCATGTGAAATTGTACCCAGCTATTTGCCAGCGATGTTTAAAGGCAGCCTGCTACTTTTTGGGTGGTTAATACCTGAGGCAAAATTTAGAAAAGAAACATGAAAGTTCTTGTACTACTTGAGGTTAATTACCTGTGTGGTGAGGCTTAAGTATTCAGCTTATGTACAATACTAATCTGTTCATTTCTCCATCTAGAAGGGTGTAACTTGAACTGAAGATACGTTATTTTCAGTGGAGTTTTGGGTACAGATTTCTATGAGTGCATATGAATGAATGAAATTTTATTTTATTTAAAAAATGTATTTTTGTATAATGCAACAGTCAATAAGTCAAATAGGAATCAGTGAAATTTCACATAGGTGAGAAAATTCAAAGCATCTTTATGATAGGGTCAGGATAATTTCCATTTCTCTGAAAGTGAAAAACCCAAATCACAATTTTCTCAATGTACTTAATGTCTACGTGTAATGTATTTAAAGGAATTATGGAAACATATAACAGTCACTTTAATTGCCATTAATTGTTCTTGGTTTTTACTTGAGACAGACATTGATTTTTGGGGGGCATTTATTAGTTTTAAAGTTGAAATGGCTACATTTTAGCTTTAGTTTGGGGTCAGGAGTTAAAACACAGCTGGGCAACTTGTAATCAATTTAAGATAATTTATCAGGTTGCAGGATAATTATGAAACCAATGGATATTTTCATAAAACAGATACAGATTATAAGCTCCTGTAGAAAATTATAAGTAAATATTATCAGGAAGGTTCTGAGTCACCTACAGAGAAAGTATTAATCGAATCAGCACAGAAAGGTCTAGTTTGTTCTCCTTTTCTTATCATGGAGAACTGAACCAGGAATGGCAGCTATGTGGGCACAAACTGGTCCCCCTACTTCCTCCCACCCTGTGGCTAACAATTTATGGACAATATGATATTCAAATGAAAACTAATACAAGTGGTAGTGATTATGTCTCATACCTTTCCTGAAACTCAGTCAACTTCGAGTAAAATGGCCCAAATATTGACTTTGTGAAGAAACAGCAGTGGTCACAGACCTGATGACAATTAGGATTATGCTGAGTGCTCAGAGCTTTCTAGGATTCTGCCTGAAGTATATTGCTTTCACAGCAGGGTGTGCCATGCCATCTGAGTTGGATTTAAATGTACAGTTTGAAATATTCAGAATCAGCCAGGTATGATGTTTCATGCCTCAATACCAGCACTGGGAGGCCAAGGCAGGAGGATCTCTTAAGGCCAAGAGTTCAAGACAGTCTGGACAATATAGCAAGACCCCATCCCTAAAAAGAAAAAAATAACCAGGCATGGGGTGGATGCCTGTACTCTCAGCTAATCAGAAGGCTGATGTGAGAGGATTGCTTGAGCCCAGAAGGTTGAAGCTGCAGTGAGTGGTGATTGCACCATTGCACTCCAGCCTGGGCAGCAGAGTGAGACCCTGTCTGTAAAATAAAAAGTTGAAAAAAAAAAAGAAAAAGAAATATTCAGAATCCTCTTTAGTCTGGATATGGTCTGTGAGAATGTCTCTGATTTGAATAACAGATGGGTGAATACCTGCTCTATTGTTTCGTGTTTATGACAGGTGAACACAGTAACTTCCCATCTTAGTGAAATCCCACCACTGTTCTCTATGGACACTGGTATCACCAAAACATTAGTGCTCAGCTGAAGCGATTGGGGAAAATAGCCAGTGCTATCTAGGGAGTAGGCCTTGGTCAGGAGGGACAGTAGAGCAAATTGAATTTGTTTCTGTGACCTCCAGAAATCCTAGTCACCTGAGGTCTTCAGTGTTAACTTTTCCATTTTCTCTCTCAAGATGTCAAACCTGAGAAGAACCAATTTACAGATGCTCCCGTTAGTACTGATTCCTTTGGCAAAATGTATAAGGTTTTCAGACATAAAAGAGGCTGCCCAGCATGGAATTGCATGGAAAGGGAGGGGAGGGCAGGGAAATATTAGGTATGTCCTTCTGATTCTTCCTGAGTGTTATGAAATAGTCATTTGGATAGAAGTAGTGACAGGCAAGCCTAACAGGGAAACCCAACTGAACCCAAAATAATACATGTAAACACACAGTACCCAAGAATCCACTATCTTTTTTTACTGTGTGTGAAAGAAATATGAAACCAGAAGTCACACAGTCTGATTGTATTTTAAAAAATGAAGCAGAATAAGAAACCACAAATGTATTCTAATTAACAAACTAAAAATAAAATACATGGGAAACCCACAGGAATTAGTACAGATTTTCCTGCTAATCTTTTCTAAGTTTCTTCCAGCTTCTAGGAATGAGGACTATCTAGTCTGAGAGCCTGACTAGATAGATAGCTTGGCTGAAGACACGCTTGAGTGATGGTCCATATCACAGAAAGGAAAGTCCCTCTAGTCTGGCTGTGCATCTATTTTAATTCCCTTAGAGAGGAGGAGCATAGGAGAGCCAACTGCTCCACACTGTTAACCATTATCACTTGATAGTGCCTTTTGAACACCCTCTGTGTGTATGAGGCTCTACTAGGACTTGGTAGAGGTCAGCTTTCTCAGGATCTTTTTGTGTGTGGGGGCCAGGGGCTTACAGAATTTACATTCTAGAAAGTTCACATTAACTAGAATATAGTATCAACCTAATTCCCCTTCTCCTCCCTTCTCCCTTTGCTTTCTCCAGAAAATCCACCCATCAGCATATGGTTGTCCTCACACTACTCCAGTTCCCCAATCTATCCTCACTGAGGTAGGGATTATAGCAGAAGCTCTGTAGTGAAAGAGGGAGGCTTTGTAATGGTAACTTGCACCAGGATCTTGTGGCACAGACTTCAGCCATAGTTGTTATCAACCAAGCTCCCTGGTACCCCACGCCCTCCAAAACACACCCAGATTGTAGTCTTTGAGCCTCCTCCCTGACAATTAGATACAACTGATATTCTTCTAGGCCTGGGACCTCATCTGGACTCCATCACATCTTGAAACTCTACTGCTATGGAATACATTGCCTATTGAAACCTGCTTGTCCTCCTGACTCCTGACCACAGAACTCAGGAGAAACTTCCCTTTCTCTGAATAACCAGGGAACTTGATGTTTTCCTTTCTCATTCAATTTATCACATTATACCTTATAACTATTCAAATTTTAAGATGTCACTTACTTAGTAGCAGTAGTTTTTTCATCTTTGGTTTACATGCAGTACTACAAAGGAAGGAGTTAAAATTCTGAGTCTTCTCTGGCTCTGATCTGAAACTTTCATGAGTAGAGATGCAAAAATAATTGCTAAATAAATTATTTTTTGTGTCCCAGCATTCCTTTAGCCTCTGACCTTCAAGCCTTGCTAGTAGCTATAAGATAGTCCTACATGTAGGGTTGTGAGGAAATAATTAGGTGTTTGAATGCATGCTATGGAAATGAAATGTATTTTCAAACTCTGCAATCAGGTACTATATTGAAGGATTCAAGAGTGAATAGTTGACTGACTGCAGTCAAATCTTGATGCTTTTTTGTTTTTTTTGCAAGAAAAAGTGAAAACACTATAAAATTCACTGTGGTATATATGCACGCATTCATTCACTTAACTACTCATGAAAAATAACATTCACAAGCTACTCATGAAAAATCATATTAGATGGTATTATACAACGTGTTCATCACAAGTTTAGTTTAGCACTTCAGGAAATCCAAGAGTTATTAAATGATTCAACCTGTGCTTCATGTGACAGTTATTTTTCCTAGAAAGGTGCTTTCAAACTTTAACATGCATACATATTATCTGGGGCATCTGGTTAAAATGCAGATTCTGATTCCATTGGTTGGGATGAGGCCTGCGATGCTGTATTTTTGACAAACTCCGGGTGATCCTGATGGCCCATGGATCACACTGTAAGAGTGAAGGCCTTAGGAGACCTTGTTCTTGCTCTGAATGACTGTGCTTAAGAGGTCATGTCTAACAGAAAGACCTATGCATAATCTAGATTCTTCGTTCTCCATGTAGTGCCTTGGGCAAAGGAGCTTCAACATTTTCAGCATTTTAAAAATGGGATTATAATGTCAACTCCACCTCTTTTAAATGAGTTGTTAAGATCATATGAGATGCATGTGAGAGAACTCTGCAAATAAAAAGCAGCATGATTAATATTGATAGTGATAATTACTAATTTCACACTTTAGTTGAAATGCGGAGTCTTGAGTAACAGGAATTTCAAATGGGAAAAGGACAAAAACTTTAAAACACAAATACCTCACTGGTCTGATTACTTGACCTACAGAAGAGTTGGGTGGAATCTAACAGAGGGTGGCACCTGGGTGAGAGAGATATTAAACATGGTTTCCAAGGTGGGAACAATAGATACTAGAAAGGAGAGAGAGGGAGTGGGGCAGGGGCTGAAAAACTACCTATTACGCTCACTTCCTGGGTGATACGATCATTTGAAGGCCAAACCTCAGAGTTATCCAATACACCCATATAACAAACCTGCACATGTAACCACCGAATCTAAAATACAAATTGAAATTAAAGAAAGCAAGAAAAGGAAATATAGTCTACAGAAAACTTTGTTGTGTGTTGAGTGGGAGCGATGCTCTTTTGCTGCCATTTAAATGGGACTTGGTAAAGAAACAAATCCATGCAAAGGCCTTGGTATCTAATTTGCATTTACATTTTTTTATCTCCTTTGACTTGTACATCAACCCTAGGCATTGACATTATTTATTCCCATCTTAAAGATAAGGACCCAGGAGCTCCATGAAGGCAAAACCTGCATTGTTGTCTTCAGCATAGCATTCTCAGCAGTAGTACAATGCTGAAACAGAGTAGGCATCCTAGACCATTTGTTTAATGAATGAATCAAACATGAGGTGTCTTGTTTAAGGTCACACCCTATTAAGCGGTAGAGCAAGGCGTTGTCCCAGATCTTTTTGGCTTCTAAGCCAGATACTGTAAATGGCTTGATCCCAAGATTCACCTGAAGTCTTTGTTAGAAATACAGATCCTTGGCTTCTCCAGACCCCTGGAGTTTCTCGCTCAGCTGTCTAGGCTGAGCCCAGTGATTCATATTTTTAGTAAGTGACCCACTGGATCCCTTTGACTCATTCATGTATTGAACATATATTTATGAAACATGTAATATATATCAGTCAGTGTTCTAGGTGCTGGGTGCTTTCAGCAAACAAAGCAGATCAGAATCCCTGCTGTGGGACATCAAGCCAGTTTAAGCAATCCTGCATTAAACTGTGATGACACTGGTTTCTGTAATTCAGTTAGAATTAGGATCCAAGGGTGATTTCCTTCATCCTTTCACTTAGATTTGTTGTGAGCAGTAAGAGAATCTTGAGCAGATGAAAGCAATTTCAAAAGGTTGTCTTTTGAGAAGGAGCCAGGGCTTTTTGGGTGGGGCAATTTTTCATTGTATGAGCTTGTTTAGCATCCCTGACCCTCGGCACTAAATACCATGAGTACTACCTCACTGGGACAAATGAAAATGTCCCAGGTCCCCCATCCCCTCCTTTTCCTGTTGAGAACCCCTGAAGAGACTGAGGCAGACACATGCCGGCGAGAGGTGCTCCGCTGAGCCTCAGCTCCAACATTTGAGGGCTTTTTAGCTGGTAGAGAGGATTTCTTGGTTTCTTCTTCTGAGGATCAGGCCCTATTTAATTTCATAGAGGTATTTTATCAAGACAATGTTGTATTTTCATTATCTATAATGCTTTCAGAAATCATTCATTTTAGATATTTAAACTATTGCATGAAAAATCTTGATTGCTATCATTTAACATGTGTTGCTCCTCTTTAAAAAAAAAAAAAACATGAATAGAAATTTCAGGTACTTCAAGGAAGGAGGCAAATGACTCCCTGTGTTTAAAATGTCTGCTACTTTAAAAACTTGTATTTACTTACTCACTTAAATGAGTAACCTGCATAATTGCCATATTTTTAGTCCTTAAAAATCTGTTTCTGTAATGGAAATCTTCATGCAATCAGTATAATCAATTGCAAAATTAATACACTAGGGCGATCTACAACACAGCTTTTTCTGCTGTGAGAAATGAGGGGAAAAATACCTCCATGTGTGGTTTAGTCCTGAAAGACTTTTAGTAACAAATTCTGAATTGTATGGCCTTACTTTGAAGTTGCTGATGACGCTCATTTTTCTGTCATTTTCTTAAACGTTTTCTGTGCCAAACTCAGCATTTAAAATGGGCAGAAGGCAGCAACTTAGGGAACCTCTTAGAGGGACAAAGTTTTCTCAAAGAATTTTGCATAAAATGTCTGTAAGCAATTCCCTCTTTTAGAAAAATAGTGAAGCTACTTACATGTTCATGGGAAACATGTAGAGACATGGAAAATAAACCATTTATCTCAAGATTTTCATCTTGCTAGATAAGAGATGTACTCCATTTGCTACCATAATATCAGGAACAAAGTTAGCACAGTTGCCATACAACAATGCAGTGAGCTCAGATTGTTAAGAATCGTGGCTTTCTATTTGCAATTTGAGAAAGCATTTAGTGGGGCTTGTGCTGGATGGGCAACCTATATTGCTCTAAGAAATGCAGTTAGTTGCTGAGGTATGTCTATTCTAATATTCAGAATAACAACTGCCTCAATATGCCTCAATATCTTTTTTTTTTCTAGGAGCGCAATTTTTATTTATGTTATTAGTAATGTCATAATAGGGGCAAGAGATATAAATGTTTAGCCCTTCTTAGGAATTGTCTGTTTTGAGATTACTTAATTTCTTTTTCATTGCATGATATAAAACGAGCCAAGTGTCCCTTAGTGAGGGCTTCCTAGTCTTGTCCCACTGAATTTGCTAGCTATCATCCAGGAGAGGCTGCTTCTAACTAGGTCTACCCCACTTGAAACCATCCTATGGAAGCCAAGTTCAGTAATTCCTAATAGTCCATGTGTGGTCTGAAATCAAAGCCTGCAGAAAATTTTAGATATCTAAATATTATAAACCTAATCAAAATCTATAACATTTTGATTAACGCAATATTTTTAAAGGTCTTTCTTATCCAAGTAACCAACAAAGCATGGTGCACAAATGAAGAACATTTTAATTTTTTTTTAAAAGTTTTTGTTGACTTTTAGTCACTCTCTAAATGCAAGTATAAAACTAAATAGGGAGAGCTACATTTTCTGTTCATAATAAGCCTCATTTTGTTTTGCAAAGCACAGAACTTCCCCCAGTTTAGGTTTTGTTAATGAAAAATAGAGAAATAGAAAATGGCAAACTCAGGAATAATTTGCTGTGGAAAACCTAAGTTAAAATGGGTTTATCTAAAAAAGAGTTGGTTTGTATTTTCTCGGTTATTGAAAAAAAGAGAAAAAAATTAATAACACTAACCTCAAGCTCAGTTGCTGTTAATATTGGTATCATAAAAGTTAAATATCTAAATAGAAGTTCATAATACCTACATATGTAGTTATGATATATTTTACATAGTTGAGATTTAATTTTGAATTACTTTTCTATTTTGTGGCAAATAAAAAACACAGCACATTAATGAACAATAACTTTAAAGAAAATAGTCCTGTGGATTAAAAAAAAAAAGAAACCTGTTCATACCATTGACAACGTGAGAGTAAAAATAAGGTTTTTTACCTTATAGTTTGTTTCTTTATTTCTTTCACATCCTTGAAAGCAGAATTTTTTTTCATGAACAGCAAAGACATAGGCCACAATGAAATACAAGCACTATACAAAGACAGACACACTCATTTAACAACTAGCTGCTATAAAAATAAATTACGCATATGACTCAGGGAAGTTGTTAATAATCCTACTTTGTTTACATTATGCTTAGAAAGCAACATAACTTAATGAGATCAGATATTAAGCTAATGGTGTATCTTGGAATCATAATGTTTTCAAGCTCTGCCAAAACCGTAGGCAGATTGAATGTGGGTAGTTTATACTGATAGTGTTTTCAAAAGAGGAAATAAGGCCGTGCTCAGGATAGAAGCTATGCATTCATTACCTAAGAAAGAATATTAAGTACACATAAATTACTGAGCTGCTTTGAGAGGACACAGCTCAAGTAACAAAAGTGGGGAACAGTTCAAGAATCTTGGAGGGATATTTAAGAACTGTGGATAATAATAATAATAATAAACCTATAGAAAGTCCATAATAACAAGTGACCAAGTTTCCAAAAAATCGTGTGGCCACATTCTAAAGCAGGTGGATGGTGTTTAGAATTCCAAGTTTCTACAAAACCAAGTTCTTTCTACTCCCGGAACTCTTTGAATGGGTTAGTTACAATGAAGTTGGCCATACTCAATGTTACATTTTTATTACTCAGAAAACATTAAACTTTTTAACCTTGGAGTTGCCCATTTGATTTTTAAAACAATATGATATTCAAGTAGGTAATACTCACTCTTATCCACCCTTTTTAAAGGGCACAACTGATTAACATCATAAAGCAATTTCTCCTCATCTTAGTGAAAAATATAAAAGTAAAAGTTATAGATTATGGTTTTACTTGCCACAAACTTGGATGGCAACAATGTATAACATGTAATGAGCACCATCACCCCAGTACAGCAGAACATCTACGAGCAGATTCTTTGCACAGTTGTCTGCAGGCTTGGTTTTGTCCTCTCAAAATTGACTTAGTATCGCTTCCTCTGTTGTCCTACACCCAAGCTTTGCAAAGTGCCAGAAGAGAAAAAAAGAAGCAGCAATCCCAAACCCCCACTTTGCCAAATTAGTCAGAAGGCAGGATCTGGAAAATGTAGAAATTATCTGTTTTGCACCAGTAAAACACACCACTGCCAGGTCAAGCATATGCACTTTTTCTAAGGGAAAGGTACAGCATGTGTTGGTGCATTCAACTTTATATAAAAATAAATACATTTCAAAAGACATAAGACAAGGGCAACAAGAGAAACATATTTTTCAAAGTTTATTGCGAACTAGTGAGAAGAAGACATGATGCTATTTTGCTCTTGCATCTGGAAAGTGACACTATTTCTAAGGGTAGTGGGAACCGATATAGTATAATTAGCTCTAGATCCAATATTGAAAGCATTGCATACCTTGAAGATGATGCTATCAGGTGAACATAAGCTGGCAAAATATTATGCCAAAATAATATGGTTCAATTGGTAGATTATGGAGCCATATTATTTCTCAATTTTTTTCTATGAAACCAATTCAAATTAAAGGAGCAGAAGGAAGTGAGCATCATAGTGGTCAGTCCATCATTCTTCAGTTTTTATCTTGCCAGTGATTACAGAAGTCTCAGGGAAACAAATCCATAGGCTGTTTTTTTTTTTTTTTTTTTTTTTTTTTTTTTTTCTGTCATAGGGAATGGTTTCTGGTTATAACTGCTGCATAACAAATCACCCCCAAAAGTTAGTAGCTTTAAGCAACATTAATCATTATTATCTCATAGTTTCTGTGGATCAGAATTTGGAACAGACTCAGGTACATCTGTCTTGGGGTCTTTTACATGGTTGTAGACAAAAAGTAGCTGGTACTAAAACAGTGGCCTAGAGGGGCTGGAGGCTGGCCAGGCGTATCTCCATATCTACCTACCTATCTATCTATCTATCTATCTATCTATCTATCTATCTATCTATCTATCTATCTATCTATCTATCCATCCATCCACCCACCCACCCATCCACCCACCCACCTACCTAGCTATCCATCTATCTGTGTATCATCTTCATATTGTCTTAGGCTTCTCCGTGTGGTCTCTCCTGGTGGACTAGTTTGGGCTTTCTCATAGCATGGTGGCCTCAGGACAGTCTGACTGTTTATGTGGTGGCTCAGGACTCCAGTACGAATGTTCCATCAAGAAAGGTAGAAGATATAACTTTTTTTCTGACTTAGGCTCAGTAGTCACGCACACTGGCATTACATTTTATTGGAAACAAGGAAGAAGAATTAGACTGAACTGACTCTTAATATGGGAGGTTTACAAGATCTTATGCAACCAGAAATACTGTGGATGGTCATCTGTGGAATGCATTGTCACAGTACTGTTAACTCTGAAATGGTTTGTCAGATTGGTGATATGATATTTTGGGTAAAAATAGATGTATTGTTTGTTAGTAGATGACTAATGATGAACTATTATGCTAAAAAAAAACCTAATAATCTTTTGACTCCTTGAGTCAAGGTATCTCATTTGTCAATGATACCTCCACTGCATGGAAACTCCAGTAATTTACTACAGCATTAGTAGGCCTTTGTTTTTTCTTTAACCTCAGGCCTTCCAGAAGGTCTGGAATTACACCTTTAGTTGAAACAGATTCATTTTTATTACAAAAATCCAGTGACAGTGGGAATAACAGAAAAGTGGAGGTCATTTGGCTCAGTTAGGTGAGAAAAAAGAGAAATGTGATGCCAACACTGAGCAGCCAGGAGGGATGGGCTATATTCTGCTGGCCTGGTACTCTCTCTCGGTATCACTTTCCCCTTCTGTAAAACAGAGAGCAGCACTTCAACCTTGCCTCACCGCAAAGTAAAGCAAAGCTAAGGAAAATGTTTGGGAAGCAATTTTCAAATACATGGTTCTTTCTGAATGCCAACTGGAAGTTGCAATTACGGTACCTGGATTGGCTTGCCCTCATATCTATGGCATGATGGCATGGCGTTTGTCTTCAGAAGGTGAGACCACAGAACTATCAGCCAGACATTTGCTTTGAATTTTTTTTCTTTTTTTCTTTTTTTTCTCTAGTGGATTTCTATTGAGCCACCCACATTCCTACCTGGTCTTTCTCTCCAACAGTACAATGTCCTTGCTTGGTGACTGGCAGGGCTAGCTAAACTTCCACTAAAAGAAAGAAAATACATTAATGTGTAGTACTTTGATGTATTAAAAGCAAATTATAACCAAGAGACAAAAACAAGTCTGATCACAAAGGTCTGCAAAATCTCTTAGGCAAATATTTATTGAAATCTGATGTAAACTCTTGAGAATCTGCAATAAATAATAATTTGTACAATTTTACAATTGTAAATTTGTACAATAAATAATAAATTGTACAAAAAAATTTGTACACTTGAAAATAGAAGTGAGAATCTGATAGTGTAAGCAACATTTTTAGTCAACAGAGATCAGAAGTTTACTTTAAAAGGGTAACCCCAAGGGACAAAGATTGTTTTACTATGGTGAATCAGGATAAGCTCATCCTCTGCAAAAGATTTCTGTGGTATCCAATGACAGGGTCAGCTCACTGGTTTAGTGCCACAGAGTGTTTGATTTGGAAGTAATTTCTCCAGGATCAGTAGGGCTGATAAACTGAGGCCCTTCTGAACATGATCTTCTGAGATGAACATCACTTCAAAATTCAAAACCTATGGGGCATTTAAGGTGTGTTTATTGCAAGGCCTCGGGGACAGGTGTTGGTTGTTGACAGCTCCACGCTGCAAGAGTAGAAAAGGTAATACCCCTTGGTGTTTGGATGGTGATGACCATTTATGTTTGATACTCTCACCTACCAGGATCATTAAATAATTCCTGACTTTTAAGATATTAAGAAGGAATCAAACCCCAACTGATTTTTAAAAAACAGATTAGAAATATAGCAATTATTGCCTGGATAAAGAGATAAGAAAAGTTTCTAACAATCCTTTAAGTCAAATTATTTACTTGAGAGAGGCTCACCTGTATGGCAAGCACAGCTTGATGCTTTTGCAAAGTCCTCTAACTCCCTTCTAAAAGAAGCGGTATTTAAGTAATCATCCATTTATACCATTTATACCGGCAGATAACTGCACACCAAGCAACACTTTGTACTTCTCAGAGAAAATTTGAAAGAAAGAGATTTTCCTAAAATGGGAGTTCAGTGATATTTTGGGTTAAACACAGTGCTTCTATTGTTTCTGTAATTTAGAGTCCTTACTACTAGTGAGCAAAAAAAAAAAAAAAAAGCAACGATTCCAGAGACTTCTGTAAGCCAGATAATATAGATAGTATTTCACACTTTTGCATTGTTCTTGGTGAATAACTTCCACTGGGCTAATTAGTCTTGGAAATAATTTCAGATGTCTGTGTACTACACTGTTGAAAACTGGGCATAACAACAAGCAAACTACCCCTTGAATAAAATAACATTTCATGAACTCAAGGTGCATCAAGGAAGCATAATCCCAGACTGAAAGACTGAGTTGCTCTGGATGGAAAATTGATATAAATGTCAGACTTTGTAACCAAAAACCTGCCCGACTTTTGCTTAGCAATTGCTTAGTGTGGTTTCTCAATGTGATCTTCGTATAAACAGATTAACATTGTTTTCTAAGTGTTTCCAAAGGGCCTAGAAACTAAGAATTACACATTGCTTCTGTCCATCCCTCAAAAACCAACAAACCCTTCCCCAAGCTCAACACCTGTAATTGAAAATCTACCATGCAGTGGCCTTCACCTTCTGTCCCAACAGATGTGAAGATGCCAAGAGGTCCTTCAGATGTTTGTGCTTCTGGGTCTCATGGGGGCACTAGCAAGGGGAGGGAAAATGATCCCGGAATTCTAAAGGTCACTGCTTGACTGAAATAATGAAAATTGCCCACATGTTGGAAAAAATACAGATGTGATTACTGGAGAGTCTGGCAATCAGACCAAGAAGAACTAACGGGGCTAGAATTTCAGAGAGAGAGAGAGAAAGCAAGGGGTACCAGAGTGAGAAAGAAATAATTATATTCCTCAGCCTTTAGGCTACCACAATCAAGTTAAACATAAAATGGAAGAAATATTTACTTGTGCCAAAAGCAATAAAATGTCAACTGCCACCTAAACAAGCACTCATTTCTGGAAACAAATCTAAAAATTTAAGTAATTAGATAAAGTGAAAATTAGAGTTTTTATTAAACAAGAGAAGAAAGGGATATATATATATATGTGAACTTTATATATGAATATATATAAAATAAAGTTCATATATATATTCATACATATATATAACACATATATATGTATAACATACATATAACACATATATATGTATAACATACATATAACACGGATTGTATGTAACTACCATTTCCTTACAACTATTTTATTCTAAGCACAGCTTTTCTTTCTGATGTGTCTCTTCCCACTCTTCACTTGAAGGTACTGGAACTCTCTGTATGGTGATGCTCATGTGATTATATTTGTAAGAAGTTGCACTTTCTGCATGAAATAAGCTTGACAATTAGATGTCACAACCTCTGCTTTGTACTCTTTTTACTTTGGGTGATTTAGTAGGAGACCTAGAGGCAGCATGGGGTAGTGGAGAGCTCAAGGGGTTTAGAGGTTGAGTCAGAGCTCAGCTCCAACCCCAGCTGTATGGTCTGTGGTCATTTATTTTCATTATTTATGTATTCCTTCACACCTAGGGAGCAATAGGCTCTGAATATGTACTGGAATTAGAGATTGACACCTTATCCATACAAAGCTTTTAGGCAAAGAGTCCCCTATCTGAGTTCTGTGGGTAGGATAAGGGGGTGGAAGAGATCAAGGGATGCTCCCCAGAAGGTGTAAAGACTGGCACCAGAGGCTTATGTAGGTGTTAGCCAGTGGAAGGGCAGGCGGTGTTGTGGAAAGAGTGCTGTAGACAGAGATAACGCGTATGTAAAGACCCAGAGGCACTGGATCTGCAAAGACTCATTCCAGTGGTCTTTCAGCCCCATATATATGTGTTTTGAGACAGAGAAAGATATAGGGTTTTGTCTAGAACTAGAATCTTTAAAGACAAACTTCAGAGATAAGATTACCAATGGTATCTGTTACAGTTATCAGTGGGTCTCATTCAAATTTTCTCTTTTTAACCCAAAGCGTTCCTGGTAATGTACACAGGTGGAAGCCTAAGGCTTTACTTAGAGTAAGAAGGAGGAACTTCTTAGGTTACATCAGCACCCTTGAAGCTACTAAGGTTGCAAACCTGGACTTCCCCCACATCAGATACATCTTCCAAAATAAACACATATTTTAACTTGATGCGTCTAGAATGTTGATATGCATAAAAATCACCTGGGGATTTTATTAAAATGCAGATTTTGATTCAGTAGGTCAGGGTGGTCCTGAGATACTCCATTTAAAGCTCCCAGGTGATCCCTATCCCTGTGGTTTGACGACCCCACTTTAGGGACAGTAAGGTCTCAAAGTAGGTAAAGAAGTCTCGATTCAGGGAGATCAATTTCCTGAAAGTTTCAGTATTTTAAATAATTTACTTAAAACACATTCTCTAATTTTCTCTGGGTCTCTATGTCTCTGTCTCACCGTCTGTCCTTGTCTCTGTCACACACACAAACAGGTGTATACAGTTTAAATTCATCCTGCTGGCTATACACAAATGTAACAACTGACCAACCAATAGAGAATGAGGCAACTATTCTGGTTATTATTGTCAGTCTTAAAAATGGATTAAACTAATCCTGTCTACTATCACACTTTTAATGAGCTTATACAGTTTTACTTTTCTTTCTGGTGTGTTCTAGAGTAGTAACGAAATAACAGAGTAAAACACTCAAATACATGTGGCCTCCAAAAACCAAGAAGGTCTACCTGGTGTTGTACCTCTTTCGTTAAGATGGGAAGCCCAAAGTTCAGCAATATGTTTCTCTCCTTTAGAAGGAATATCGCAATATGCTCCAGAACACTGGTTTCATAGAAACTTCCCCATGGAGCAGGGCCCTTAAACTTTCCTCGCTTTATTTGTCTCTCTCCAGCACACATATCTTATTAAGGCATTTGAGGTGCTTGCTTTTGCTCAATCATCAGATCCAATTAGTATAGCATCACAAGATAACGGACCAGGATGTTCTGCGGAAAAACAATTCAATCAAGATCCCTGTGAAAGTAATTCAGAGATATCCGGGGATGCAAAGCTACCAGCCTTGCCTGTGTTTGTCCAAATATCTCATCCCAATCATTAGAAGCCAAATTCTTTTCAACCTGTCTCCAGTCTTAGTAAAAGGAGACCTGGTGGTTGGTATATTTAATGAATTGGCAATTCCAACTCTTACAATCAAACCTTGGCCTGATTCTCAGCCATATCTGCCCTGAAAGTACAGAGATAAGAAAATCTATAAAGCACCACAGAGGATCTCTGGTTCTCCACCTTTTGTGCTAGACCCTTATTGACTCCAATAGGGATGGCACCAGGTTTGAGAAGCCAACTAAGAGACCCAGAGCTAGCCGACAAGACACGGGGTTTGTTGAGGGAAACCTACATATATGTTGGTCCAGTGACAGCAGGCTGGACAAGAGAACTGTTGCCACTTGTAAAAAGCATGCAAATATCTTGTCCATTGTCACACTTTATGTAGCAGTTTATCAAGCACCATCAGTTAGCACTCCCTAACAACCTCCACCTGGCAACCTTCATTTAATCGAAAACATTTAACCTCGATCCCTGTATGAACCACGTTCCACAGGCCAAGCCGCGGCAGAGTGTAAGGGGTTGTGTGTTCTTCATGGATAAGGAATACATCTCCAGCTTGGCCATTGTCTGAACTCTGAACCCAACTTCAGATGTGTCTGCCATACAGGGTCACTCTCAGTGTATGCTTAAGTTATCGCCATCAGGTGCATCTGGCCTATGATACAAACTTAACCCTCAGGTTGGAAATTCAAGCTTTCATGCTTGTCTTTTTCTTTAAATATACTTTTCAGAGCATTCCACCCTATCATTTTTAATAATCACCATTGTCACCATAGCAATTAAGAGCCACTCTGTCTGCTAGAGCCTTGGTCTCTACATTCACTTGATGCCACCTCTGGTGACCATTTGAGTGACCTCTATACCTGAGTGCTACTGTATGCCATGGATTCCCAGTGTTTGCTGTCCTCAGGCAAGGAGGATTTCTGTGCACTCTTCAAATAGGAAAAACTCAATTCCAGAATCCCATTTTGAGGACCTACTTGTCATACCTCATTCCTGGTATCAATTACTACTTTAGTCAAAGTCCCAGCAGAAATCAAGGCATACTCACAAGTTCTAAATTGAAACAAGACTAATCCAGTTGTTTTAAGAGCTGCCCATCAGTGTGTGCTGGCTGGAAAGAACCTATATTTTCTGCTATTCAACCATATAATATTACCTTTCACAGGTAAGTTTTATAAGCCATCTGGAATTCACCTTTTCATATCAGACAAATTAATTTTTTTCCATAGAACAACGGGTCTGCTATCAAGTTTGCTAAAAATTCATTACTTCCCCACCTACTTGTAATGCCACCTTTATCATATGTCACATTCCCACTGTTTCTAGGCTCTGTATTGTATTCCATTGGTCTATTTGTACCGACACTGCTTTTATTACTCCGGCTTTATAGTATGGCTTAATATTTGGTAGTCTATTCATGCACCTTATGTTCATCCATATACATATTAGATTCAGTATATTAAGTCCTTCAAACAATCCAGCATGCTCAATTACCAAATGTGATTTTCAGCTGCCACCCTGGGAGAATGAGTCTTGTTATCTCCAGCATTTCTGTTTTGCTGAGCAAGGTGCGCAATTTGAAGACAAGGTGAATAACTCATTTGTCCCTGGCGGTTTTCATTCTCCACTAATTCCTACACGATGCTCCAAGTCTTCTCCCAATAAACATTGACTGGTGTTATGGGCAGAATTGTGTCCCTCCCAAAATTTATTTGTTGACATTGAACCTCCAAGTACCTCAAAATGGGACTATATTTGGCCATAGGATTTTAAAAGAGTTAAAATCTAAAACATTTAAAACTAAGTTAAAATGAAGCTATTAAGGTTGGTCCTAATTTAATATGACTAGTATCCTTGTAAGAAAAGCACATTTGAACACAGGATCTAGAGGGAGGACCACATGAAGACACAAGGAGAAGACAGCCACCCATAAGCCAAGGAGAGAGGCCTCAGAAGAAGCCAGCATCTTGAGCTTGACTTCTAGCATCCAGAATTGTGAGAAAATAAATTTCTGTTGTTTAAGCCACTGTGGTACTTTGTTATGGCAGCCCTAGAAAGCTAATACAATCAGGTATTAAAAGAATATTGATTTAAAAGAGTGTGCCACAATTTAGCCTAGTTCTCATGCTCATATGCCTTAATCTGGCCCTTCCACGTCTTTGGCTCTAATTTTGGTCATTTTTTTTTCTTTTTCTGGAGAACCGGCCCGCTTGTCAACTGTATTTTTTACCATTACCTATGTATGTCTAACTGGCATCTGGAGTTCAAGTGCTTCAATCTAAGTTGTGATGTTTTCCTTCAAGTCTATCGATCTACAGTGATCCCTATCTTATATAATGGAATCACCCTAGACCTCTGCACCCCCAATGCATCCCGTTGAATACACATTAAGAGTGCCCATTTACCCTGATTATTTCAGTCTCCCAAATGTTTCTTGCCCTGACCTCTTCCCATCTGATTACCATTATGCTGGTTCAGGCCAACATTGCTTCTTGCCTGAGCTTTGCTAAAGATGTGTTCTAATTTTGCTATGATTTGCTAAAGACCAGTTCTAATTCCTTTGCAGGACATCCAAGGCCTTTAATAATCTGGACTAACCTGCTAGCTGCACTTCTTTACTACCACACCTTACTCATGCCAAGCACCCTTTGTTCCTGCCACACCAATCATTTTATGCTTCCTTCAATACAGAACATATTTTCACACCTTCATAGTTTTAGTCATGTTAGCCTCCGTCTGCAATATATTTTACCCCCTATTTTATTGTTAAAAACTCAGCATATCTTTAATTCCCAAATAAACTGATATTTTCTCTAGGAAACTGACATTGGTACCCCCAATTGCGATTGGGAGTTTTACACATGTGACCCCTGCCCCCCAACAGAACCTTTGGAATCCCATTTCTTTCACATTCATCACATTTTGTTTTAGTTTTGTATCACTGGCCTTATCCAATAGGTGGTAATCTCTGTGAAGGAAAAGACAGTAGTTTTGCTCATTTTTCTGTACCCACACAGTATATTAGCATAGGGCTTTGTACATTCTAGGTGATTTTAAAACATTTGGATGAATAAGTTGAGTTTGCTAAGTATCAATTCTATAAGTATTTTGAGTTTGGGAGCCTGTCACCAAGTTTACTTAATTTTAGTATATTCATTTTGTGGAAAATATGGCTTATTCATTTGCAGACCCAAAGTATTAAAAGGCTCATTTCTTTCTTGGCTATGAAATAGCTGTTAGAAAATATTATGAAAGAGGAAGTACGAATTAATCAGATAAGCGAAAATTAAATTTTTCTTGAAATGTCCTCAGAATGAAAACTCAGAGAAACCATTCAGAAAGCAAAAATTTGATTACATTTGCCAAATGTAAAATAGTTTTAGCAATATTTTATGGTGAGTGTCAATCTTCTCAGACCTCAGACACAAACTGTGGAAGTAGCAGGACCACCTTCTTGAATCTAGAGGAAGAGCTGTTTGGAATTGAAAGCGGCCTTAAAATTTGAGAGACTATGTAGCAAAGCATATAGTATTTGAGGAGTGGCCAACACTAAGTAGACTGAAACTTTTCATTCTTTTTATCCTTTCCTCAATTATTTTTGAAATCAAATCGGGTGTAAGTACTATTTACTCTGTGGACAGGATCCTTCAAAATGACAGCCAAGCCCACGAAACATTTCCAAGTTGTGGAAGCATTCGTTCTGTCTTAGATGTTGTTGTTTTTGTTTCTTGCTTTTTTGTTTCGGATTCCATTTCTTGTTGCAGAGTCCAAAACAGAGGCCATTGTGATTGAAATATCTTGTATGACTACAGTGTTTGCTTTTTAAGGACTCTGCAAAGGTGCCTTGGTAGAGCCCTTGGGTCTTCAGAGCCCACGGTTTGAAAACTGCTGACTTAATAACTTAATTCATCTTATGGAGGTATTTGTTCTACTCTAACAGTAGGAATTCTGAGTTTCTCCACTCATTAGTAATTGATAAAACATCTCTTTGATAGATTTCTTGACTCTTAACAAGGAGGATCTCTCTTAGTTGTGGTTAAAAAAATCCAACCAGAAATTTGACAAGAGAAGATGAAATATTTGCCATCATCCATTTACTCACCGCTGGAAGATTCTACTTCCCCACCCTTAGCCCACAACTGTAGAATGAATGAGGAAAATCTTGTTGATTTTCAACTAGGTTCATACTAGAAAGCTAGTTATGCCTGCCTGTAAAGCCTTGTTCTTCTCTATTTTATATTGCTAGGGGAAGAATGCAATTAGATGAAGAGAGAAAGAAGCATGCCTTTTTCTCCCCTGTTCATTGATATAGCAGAGAGATGGGGAGATGTTCCTTGTTGTAGTCATATTTATGAGTCATTAAAACAGATCCAGACTTACACAAATATATTCATTCCAGGTTCCTCTCCTATGAGCTTTAACTGTGCTAAATAAACAATGGTGTTACAACTCTTGATCCATAGGGATAAAATGGCTAAGACATGAACAGCAATGGTTTTAAGATACAAAATGTATTAAGTCATCAAGGCTGCAACTAGCTGGAAGACTCTCACCTTGCCTTTGGGTCATTACGTATATTCTCCCTCTTAGATTGTAAGCTGCTGAAGCACAGGTATCTTTTCTTCTTTGAGATCTCCCTCCCAGTTAGAATAAATGAATAATTACTGACCTTCAAGACAATGGTATCAGGCTGGAAGTGGCGGTAGGCCAACTACAACCAAAAATATTGCTTCCTAGATAGAACTGCTCAATCAAAAAGTTATATCCACATGGCCTAATAATGCCCCTGCTTGGATTAGGGCCTACCAGTGTACTTCATTTCACTAGTTTTGCTTTACTTCTTACAGTGTTGCTTTTTATTTCTTTCTCTTTTAGTTTGGCAACTTCGTAGCTACAGTCAATTCCCTCTACCCCTGCCCCAGTTCTACTAGAATAAAGGCAATTGATTTATGCACCAAAAATCTGATAGTATATAGAAGGTCATTCATGGAGAACTAAGGAGTCTGTTTTAATAGTGGTGGTCATGCAAATTAGTGTGATTGCTGGCCCAGGTCCTGAAAGAAATTAAGTTAAACTGAATAGAAACCAAGCTATGAAAGAATTTGATTTAAAATAAGGTTTGAAAGTATATATTCCCACCCTGGCACCAGATTTTTTTCATGTCACTCTTGGGCATTTTTATCAGTTGCATGACATTAATAAATGTGTATAATAGAACTATAGAGATTGGTTCAGTTTGGGGAGGGTGAGCTTGTGATAGTAGCATTGTTGGCAGACCGATAGATGTTTTGAATTTATTTTATTAGACAATGAAACTACTTTGAGACATAACTTTATATATTTTTTAAATGTCCTGCATCGGCTTCTCCGACTTCATAAGGAACCCTGACATCAAGACAAGGAGCATTAGGGGAAAACCTTCTCTGGGGCCAGGATCCCTGTGACCTTGTCTCTCTGTGCTGGTTTGACCAGAGTTATTTTTAAAGGTGGTGGATCATTTCCTTTTAAACTGATCTTTCTCTGCCTTTGGCCGTTTTGCCCTACCTATTTCAACAATGAACAACTTGGGGAATTGATAGGGAGAAGCTCAAGAAGTTCTGGAGTTGGATAGTGAATAACAGGAAGTGGTGCAAGATGCCTTCTGATAATCCCTTCTGATAATGAAGTCTCAGCTCCATTCCATTAATTTCCTTGTCTTATTTCTACTAGGCAGTCACTGCTCACCTTACCAGGGAAATGGTAGTTGGATTTCGTGGGACTTCCCTAAGGCTCGCTATCATGGTATCATTAAGCTCTCAGGATTTTATTTCCACTTATACTTACCCTTCATTTTCAGTGTAGGATGAAATTAATTAATAACACTACAATAATCTCTGTATTGGATCAGCTATGGAGAATATGAGGAAAAATGACAGCCATTAAGCTCCTACTGAATGGATGCCCCCCTTTTGTAAGATGACTTTTAATTTTTGAAATAAATGAAGAGTGCATGCAATGTAAATATGCAGGAAAAATAAGAAAATAAACAGCCATGTACCCACTGCCTTGCTAAAGAGA
This sequence comes from Rhinopithecus roxellana, assembly GCF_007565055.1. Classification (NCBI taxonomy): domain Eukaryota; kingdom Metazoa; phylum Chordata; class Mammalia; order Primates; family Cercopithecidae; genus Rhinopithecus; species Rhinopithecus roxellana. The sequence continues at coordinate 126,751,755 of NC_044554.1, read as the reverse complement.
TAGCAAGCAATACCTTGAAATTTCCCGATACTGTAAGCCTTTTCTCAATCCCATCTCTTGTCTCTCAGAGGTAATCACATTCCTGAATATTGTGTTATTAATTTCCTTGTTTTCCTTTATGGTTATACCACATACTGTATGTATCCTTAAGTAATAAATCACCTAGTTTGTGAGCTTATAAATTTGATATAAACTGAATTATATCTTCATGTATGCTTCTGCAACTTGCTTTTTTCTGGATCAACTTTATGTTTTTAAGACTAATTTTGTTGCTGTGTATAGCTGAGGTTCAGTTATTTTTTATTATGTATAGTTTTCTATTATTCGACCTCAATTTTTCTCCTGTTGATGGATGCCTGGATTGTTTCCAGTTTTTTAAAATATTAGAAACAATGCTACCATAAATATTTACATGCTCTGAATTTCTGGGGCACACCCACAAGTATTTCTTAAACATATATTCCTAAGAGTGGATATACTGGGTTATAGAATATGCACATTCTAAATTTGAGCCAAATATTTTTAATAATGTTTATGTTATTTTGCATTCTCACCAGTAGTTTATGAGATTTGCTGTTGTCCGCATCCTCGTCGACATACCTCTTGATTTTTATTGTTCTGTTTAGTGTGAAATGGTATCTCACTGTGGTTTGAATTTGCATTTTCTTGATTAGTAATGATGCTAAGTGTTTTTTCATGTTTGCGAGTCATTCATGTTTCTTCTTTTTTGAGATGCCTATTCATGTCTTTTGCTCATTTTTAATTGGGCTGTTCATTTTATCTTTATTGCTTTATATTTTGGATATAATCCTTTGTTGATTACATGTTTTATAAATCTCTGGGCCTAGTTTGTGGCTTGTATTTTAATTTACTCTATGGTGTCTTTTGATGAACAGTGTTCCCCGCAAGCCTGCTACCCTTCCCAGCCTCTGGTAACCATCATTCTGCTCTCTATCTCCATGAGTTCAACTGTTTTAGTTTTTTAGCTCCCACAAATTAGTGTAAACATGCAAAGTTTGTCTTTCTGAGCCTGGCTCGTTTGACTTAACATAATGTCCTGTAGTTCCACTCATGTTGTTGCAAATGACAGGATCCCATTCTCTTTTATGGATGACTAATACTCCATTGTGTGTCTATACCACATTTTCTTTATCCATTCATTTGCTGATGGATGCTTGGGTTGCTTCCAAACCTTGTACACTGTGAATAGTGCTGCAATAAACATGAGAGTGCAGATATCTCTTTAATATACTCCTTCTTCCCTCCCTCCCTCCCTCCCTCCCTCCCTCCCTCCCTTCCCTCCTTCCTTCCTTCCTTCCTTCCTTCCTTCCTTCCTTCCTTCCTTCCTTCCTTCCTTCCTTTTCTTTCTTACTTTCGCAGGGTCTCATTCTGTTGCTTAGGCTACAGTACAACGCCATGATCATGGTTCACTGCAGCCTCGACTTCTGGGCTCAAGCAAAATTCTCCCTCTTTAGCTTCCCAAGTAGCTGGGGCCACAGGTGCACATAACCATGTCCAGCTGATTATTCTGTTTTTATATTGTAGAGATGAAGTTTCCCTATATTGGCCATGCTGGTCTCTAACTCCTGAGCCCAAGCTATCCTCCTGCCTCAGCCTGCAAGTGTGAGCCACTGCACTGGGCCTTGATTTCCTTTCTTTCTGGTATATACCTAGCAGTGGGATTGCTGAATCATCTGATAGTTTTATTTTTAGTTTTTTGAGGAACCTCTATTCTATTCTCCACAGTGGCTGTGTGAATTTACATTCCCACCAATAGTGTATAAGAGTTCCCTTTTCCCCATATCCTTGCCAGCATTCGTTATTGCATGTTTTTTGGACAAAAGCCATTTTAACTGGGATGAGAGGATACCTCATTGTAGTTTTGATTTGCATTACTCTGATGATCAATGACATGGAGCATATTTTCATATACCTGTTTGTCATTTGTATGTCTTCTTTAAAAATGTCTATTCAGATCTTTTGCCCATTTTAAAATCAAATTATTATGTTTATTTTCCTATTGTGTTGTTTGAGCTCCTTATATGTTCTGGTCAGATGGATAGTTAGCAAATATTTTCTCCCCTTCTGTGGGTTGCCTCTTTACTTTGCTGATTACTTCCTTTGCAGTGTGGAAGCTTTTTAACTTGATGTGATCTCATTTGTCCATTTTTGCTTTGGGTGCCTGTGCTTTTACAAAAGATTTTGGAACACAAAAATCTTTTGCCCAAACCAATGTTCTGGAGAGTTTCTCCAATGTTTTCTTTTAATAGTTTTATAGTTTCTGGTCTTAGATTTAAGCCTTTGATCCATTTTCATTTGACTTTTGTTTATGGTGAGAGACATGGGTCTAGTTTCATTCTCTGCATATAGATATCCAGTTTTCCCAGCACCATTAATTGAAGAGATTGTCCTTTCTCCAATGTTCTTGACGTCTTTATGGAAAACCAGTTCGCTGTAGGTGTATGGATTTGTTTCTGGGTTCTCTATTCTGTTCCACTGATCTTTGTGTCTGTTCTTATGCCAAACCATGCTGTTTTGGTTACTATAGATCTCTAGTATAATTTGAAGTCAGGTAATGTCATCCCTCTAGTTTCATTCTTTTTTCTCAGGATGACTTTGGCTATTCTGAGTCTTTTGTGGTTCTATATAACTTTTAGGATTATTTTTTCCATTTCTGTGAAAAATGCCATTGGTATTTTGATAGGGATTGCATCAAACCTGTAGATAGCTTTGGGTACTATGGACATTTAAAAAATATTTTTTCTTTCAATCCATGAACATATAATATTTTTCCATGTTTTGTGTCCTCTTCAATTTCTTGCATCAGTGTTTTACAGTTTTAATTGTAGAAAACTTTCACTTCTTTGGCTAAGTTTATTCCCAGGTATTTTATTTTATTTGTGGCTATTGTAAATGTGATTATTTTCTTGATTTCTTTTTCAGATTGTTTGCTGTTAGCATATAGAAATACTACTAATTTTTGTATGTTGATTTTGTATAATGCAATGTTACTGAGTTGGTTTATTAGTTCAAATAGCTTTTTGGTGGAGTCTTTAGGTTTTTCCAAGTATAAGATTATATTATTCACAAACAAGGACAATTTGACTTTTTCCTTTGCAATTTGGATGCCCTTTATTTATTCCTTTTGTTCTATTGCTCTAGCTAGGACTTCCACTACTATGGTGAATAACAGTGTTGAGAGTGGGCATCCTTGTATTGCTGATCTTAGAAGAAAGGCTTTCATTTTTTCCCCATGAAGTGTGATACCAGCTGTGGGTCTGTCATATATGGCTTTTATTGTTTTGAGGTATGTTCTTTCTATACTCAGATTTTTAAGGGGTTTTATCATGAAGGTTGTTGAATTTTATCAAATGCTTTTTCAGTTTCAATTGAAATGATCACTTTTTTTTTCTTTTTTTCGAGACAGAATCTTGCTTTGTTACCCAGGCTGGAGTGGAGTGACATGATCTTGACTCACTGCAACCTCTGCTTCCTGGATTCAAGTGATTCTCATGCCTCAGCCCCCTGAGTACCTGGGACTACAGGCATGTGCCATATGCCTGGTTAACTTTTGTATTTTTTGGTAGAGATGGGGTTTTGCCATGTTAGCCAGCTGGTCTTGAACTCTTGGCCTCATATGATCCACCCACTTTGGCCTCCCAAAGTGCTGGGATTACAGGTGTGAGTCCCTGCGCCAACCTTGAAATGATCATATGGTTTTTATCCTTCATTCTGTTGATATGATGTATCACATTGATTGATTTGGTTATGCTGAACCATCCTTGCATCCCTGGGATAAATCCCATTTGGTCATGATGAATGATCTTTTTAATATGTTTGCTAGTATTTTGTTGAGGATTTTTACATCAATATCCATCAGGGATATTGACCTGAAGTTTTATTTATTTTTTATTTGTCTTTGTCAGGTTTTGTTATCAGGGTAATACTCACCTTCTAGGATGAGTTTGGAAGCATTCCTTCCTCTTATTTTTTGGAATAGTTTGAGTAGGATTGTCATTAGTTATTTAAATGTCTGGTAAAATTTAGCAGTGAAACCATCAGGTCTTGGGCTTTCCTTTGCTGGGAGACTTTATTACAGCTTCTATTTCAATACTTGTTATTGATCTATTCAGGTTTTAGGCTTCTTCAAGTTTCAGTCTTGGTAGGTTGTATGTTTGTAGGAATTTATTCATTTCTTCCAGTTTTTCCAATTTATGGGCATATCGCTGCTCATAGTAGTCTCTAATGACCTGTAAATTTCTGTGGTATCAGTTATAATGTCTCCTTTTTCACTCTGATTGTATTTATTTGGGTCTTCTTTCTTTTTTTCTTAGTCTGGCTAAAGTTTTGTTGATTTTGTTTATCTTTTCAAAAAACCATCTTTTCATTTCATTGGTCTTTAGTATGATTTTTTTTTCATTACAATTTCGTTTATTTTTGCTCTGATCTTTATTATTTCTCTTCTACTAATTTTAGGTTTGGTTTGCTCTTTCTTTTCTAGTTCTTTAAGAGGCACCATCAGATTGTTTGCTTGAAGTTTTTCTACTTTTTTGATGTAGTTGCTTATTTCTATAAACTTTCTTCTTAGTACTACTTTTGCTGTATTGCATAGGTTTTGGTATGTTGTGTTTCCATTTTCATTTGCTTCCAAAAATTTTTAAAGTTCCTTTTATATTTCTTCATTGACCCCTGGTTATTCAGGAGCATATTGTTTAATTTCTACGTGTTTGTATAGTTTCCAAAGTTCCTCTTGTTATTGATTTCTAGTTTTACTCCATTGTGGTCAGAGAAGATACTTGAAGTAATTTCAATTGTTTTGTATTTTTAAAAAATTTGTTTTGTGGCCTGACATATGGTCTATCCTTGAGAATTATCCATGTGCTGAGGAGAAGAATGTGTATTCTATAGCCATTGGATAAAATATTCTGTTAATATCCATTAGGTCCATTTGATCTATAGTACAGATTAAATCTCATATTTCTTTGTTGATTTTCTATCTGGATGATCTGTGCAATGCTGTAAGTGGGATCTATAAAGCTTCCCACTATTATTTTACTGGGGTCTATCTCTCTCTTTAGCTCTAATAATATTTACTTTATATATCTGAATACTCCAGTATTGGGTGCTTATGGGTTTACAATTGTTATATACTCTTGCTGAATTGATCCTTTTATCATTATATAGTGACCTTCCTTTTCTCTTTTTATAGTTTTGTCTTGAAATGTATTTTGTCTATATAAGTGTAATCACTTCTGCTCTTTTTTGGTTTATGTTTGTATGGGATATATTTTTCCATTCCTTTATCATCAGTCTATGTATGTCTTTATAGGTGAAGTGTGTTTCCTGTAGGCAACAAAACACTGAGTCCTTTTTTTTTTTTTTTTTTTTTAATTCATTCTGCCACTCTACATTTTTTGACTGGAGAGTTTAGTCCATTTACATTCAATGATATTATTGATAAGTAAGGACTTACTCCTGCCATTTATTGTTTGTTTTCTTGTTGTTTTGTAGTCTTCTCTTCCTTGCTTCCTTCCTTTTTATAAAGCTAATGTTCTGTGGTGGTATGTTTTAATTTCTTGCCTTTTATTTTTTGTGTATCTGTTGTGTGCTTTTTGATTTGAGGTTACCATAAGGCTTACAAATAATATCTTATAACCTATTATTTTAAATGGATAACAACTTAACAGTGGTTGCAAAAACAAACAAATAAGAAAAGAGAAAACTATTAAAAACTCTATACTTTAATGTCACTCCTCTGCTTTTTAACATTTTATTATTTCTATTTATATCTTCTATTATTGCCTATGTCTTGAAATGTTGTTGTAGTAATTGTTTTTAGTAGATTCATCTTTTAGTCTTTCTTCTCAAGATACAGTTTATACACCACAATTACAGTGTTATAATATTCTGTATTTGTGTAGTTATTATTACCAGTGAATTTTCTACCTTCAGATAATTTCTTACTATTCATTAACATCCTTTTCTTTCAGATTGAAGCACTACTGGTAGCATTTCTTGTAGGACAGGTCTGGTGTTTATGAAATCCCTCAGCTTTTATTTTTCTGGGAAATTCTTTATTTCTGTTTCATGACTGAAGGATATTTTCACTGAATATACTATTCTAGGATGAAAGTTGTTTTTCTTTCTGCACTTTAAAAAAACGTTTGAAAAAATGCTCAAGGCTGGGCGTGGTGGCTCCCACCTATAATCCCAGCACTTTGGGAGGCTAAGATGGATGGATCATTTGAGCCCAGGAGTTTGAGATCAACCTGGGCAACATGATGAAACCCCATCTCTACTAAAAAATACAAAATTTACCTAGGCCTGATGACACATGCCTGTAGTCCCAGCTACTCAGGGGGCTGAGGCAAGAGGCTCACCTGAGCCCTGGGAGCTCAAGGCTGCAATGAGCTTGAGCCACTGCATGCCATCCTGGGTGACAGAGTGAGACCCTGTCTCAAAAAAAAAAAAAAAAAAGCAAACAAATAAAAATACTCAACATTGCTAGTCACCAGAGAAATGCAAATCAAAAGTACAGTGAGATATAATTTCACACCAGTCAAAATGTCTATTATTGAAAAGTCAAAAAACAACAGATGCTGACAAGGCTGTGGAGTAAAGGGAATGTTTATACACTGTTGGTGTGAATGTAAATTGGTTTAGCCACTGTGAAAACAGTTTGGAGATTTCCCCAAGGAACTTAAAACAGATTTATAATTTGACCTAGCAATTCCATTACTGGAAAAAAGAAAATAAATCATTCTGCCAAAACACACATGCACTTATATGTTCACTGTAGCACTATTCACAATAGCAAAGACATGGAATCCACCTGGATGCCCATCAACACTGTGGAATGCTACACAACCATAAAAAGGAATAAATCCTATCCTTTGAGGCAACATGGATATAGCTGGAGGCCATTATCCTAAGCAAATTAACACAGGAACAGAAAACCAAATACTGCATGTTCTCACTTATAAGTGGGAGCTAAACATTGAGCAGTCATGGACATAAAGATGGCAACAATAGTCACTTGGGGCTAATAGATAAGGGAGGGAGAGAGGGGGCAAGTGTTGAAAAACTAACTGTTGAGTACTGTGCTCACTGCCAGGTTGATGAGAGCATTCATATTCCAAACCTCAGCTTCATGCAATATACCCATGTAAGAATCCTGCAAATGTACCCCTTGAATCTAAAATGAAAGTTGAAATTTTGAAAAATACATAAAATAATGAAATAAGTATGTCATGTCACTCTCTCCTGGCCTGTACGATTTCCATGAAAAATTCTGCTGCAAGATATATTGGGGCTCCATTGTGTGTTATTTGTTTCTTTTCTCTTGCTGCTGTTAGGATTCTTTCTTTGTCTTTGACTTTTGGGAGTTTGATTATTAAATGTGTTTAATAATCAATTCTGCTTGATCAGTTCTGCTGTTGAGAGACTCTAGATGCATTCTCCAGTGTGTCAATTCCTGTTTTCAGCTCCAGAATTTCTGCCCGATCCTTTGTAGTTATTTTAATCTCTTTGTTAAATTTATCTGATAGGATTCTGAATTTCTTCTCTGTATTATCTTGAATTTTGTTGAGCTTCCTCAACGCATCTAGTTTGAATTCTCTGTGTGAAGGGTCTCATCTCACTGTCACTCAGGGATTGGTCATTGGTGCCATATTTAGTTTGTTTGGTGGGGTCATGTTTTCCTGGATGGTCTTGATGCTTGTGGATGTTCGTCAATGTCTGGGCATTAAAGAGAAAGGTATTTATTGCAGTCTTCACAGTCTGGGCTTGTTTGCACCCATCTTTCTTGGGAAGGCTTTTCAAGTATTCAAAGGGAATTGAGCGTTGTAATCTAAGTCTTTGTTCACTGCACCCACATCTGCATTAGGGGGCACCCCAAGTCCAATAGCACTGTGTCTCTTGCAGACTCATAGAGGTCCTGCCTTATTGATCTTGGGCAAGATCCACAAGAATTCTCCAGATTACCAGGCAGAGACTTTTGTTCTCTCTCCTACTTTCCCCAAAACAAATGGAGTTTCTCTCTCCATGCAGAGCTCCTAGAACTAGGGGGGTGGTGATACAAGCACCCCTGTGGCTATTACCAATGGGACTACACTGGGTCAGACATAATGCCAACACAGCACTGGGTCTCACCCAAGGCCTGCAGTGGCAACTGTCTGTCTACTACTGCCAATATTCACTCACAGCCCAAGTGCTCTTCAGTCAGCAGATGACAAATCTGGCCATGCTCACGTCCTTCCCTTCAGGGTGGCAAGCCCCATGCCCTGGCCCAGGGTGAGTCCAGAAATGCCACCAGGGATCCAGGGCCTGGAGTCAGGAACTTTAGAAATCCACTTGGTGCTCTGTTCTACTGTACTGAGCTGTCACTCAAGCCAGAAGACAAAGTCTTTCCCACTCTTCTCTCCTTTCCTCAAGCAGAAGTCTGCCACTATGGCCACCACCATCCCAGGCCCGCAGCAAATACTGCCTGTCTACCACCAATGTTCATTCAAGGCCCAAAGGCTCTTCAGTGTGTGGTAAATGCTGCCAGGCCTAGGTTTATGTCTTCAGAATAGTGTTTTCCCACCCCACCCGGCCCAGGGCAGGTCCAGGAATGCCATCCAAAAGCCAAAGCCTGAAATCAGGGGCCCCAGAAACTTGCTTGGTGCTCTACCCCACTATGGCTAAGCTAATACCCAGGCTGTAACACAAAGTCCCCTTTACTGTTCCCTCTCTTTTCCTCAAGCAGGAGTCTCTCCTCATAGCCACCATGTTACAAATGTGCTGGGTCCCATGTGGAGCCACCATGGAACTGGGTCTCCCCCAAGGCCCACAGTGAGTACTGCCTGGCTATTGATGTTTATTTAAGGCCCAAGAGCTCTCTAGTTAATAGTTGATGGATCCCCCCAGGACTGGATCCTTTCCTTCAAGGGAGCAGGTGCTCTTCTGGCCCAAAGTTTGTCTAGAAACGTGATCTGGGAGCTGGGGTCTAGAATGGGGGCCTCAGGACTTTCCCTAGGGACCTACTCTTCTGTGGCTGGGCAGGTATCCAAGTTGCAAGAGAAAGTCTTCTTTACTCTTCCCTATCTTCTCTTCAAACAGAGGGAAGGAGTCTCTCCCAGAGGTGTGAGCTGCACTTCCTGGGGTAAGAGGAAGGGTAATGAAAGCACTTCCTTAGTTGCACCAGCTGATGTCTCACTAGGCCACCTGCAATCCAAGTCCACTGGCTCCAAGCCCTGCACAGCACTAGCACTTGCCCAGGAATTACAGTCATCGTGGTCTAGACTGCCTTTCAGGCTACTTCGGACTCCAGAGCACTTTAGCCTGTGATGGTGGGGCTGGCTGGAACTCAGGTTCTGACCACTAGGATGGATGATTCCCCTTTGGCTAATGATGGTTTAAGTGCTCCCACTGTGTGCACCAGCTGAGTTCTGCTCAGTGTTGCTTTCCACTGTGACAGGGCAGCACTGAGTTCCAATGCAAAGTCCCACAATCACTGTACTCTCTCTCCCCCATGCACACAGATTCTCACTCTGTGCCATGTGGCTGCTGTCAAGGGATTGGGGAGGAGAGGTGTGGGAAATTCAAGACTGTCTTTCCTACCTCTTCAGTGTCTCCTTCCCTTATATGATGTATAACCAGGGACTGTGATAGCTTATCTGGTTTTTGGTTCTTATGAAGGTGCTTTTTTGTGTGGATAGTTGTTCAATTTGGTGTAACTTAGTGGGACATAATTGCTGGAGGGTTCTATTCAGCCATCCTGTTCCACCTCCTCTCCCAAATATTTTTGATCTGCTGTTGGTTGAATCTCTGAAAGTAGAACCCATGGATATGGAACCCACAGATATGGAAGGCTGACTATATATTTGTATGTGTGTGATATAAACATATTACATATGTAATATTTTTCTCTCTATTGTACAGAAAGGCACTTGCATTTTATGGTTATCTTTTAATAGCAACCTTCTAAATTTATTTATTCTCATAAACTGCATGATTTGTTGCTGTCTCATCATTTGCAAATAGTGGCATTTGACTCCTTCCTGTCCTATCTTTCTACTTTTTGTTTCTTTTTCTAGTGTTACTGTGCTGGCCTAGACTTCTAAAAAGTGGTGAATTGAAATGCTGATAGTAGGCAACTTATTTTATATTTGAATGCTTGATATAATTGTACTATGAGTCAGATGCTTGCTTTATTTTTTCATAGCATACCCCTTTTCAGGTAAAAGAAACCACAACAGGTGAAAAAAAGCACATTCTATTTTTAGTTTACTGAGAGTCTTTTTTCAGTTCATGAATACATGTTAAATTTTATCAAATGTATTATTTTGCATGCATTGAAATGATATTTTTCTCTTTTAACCTGCTAGTGTGATGATGATGTATTATATTAATACATTGTATTATGGTAAACCAATCCTCGTATTCCTGGAATAAAATTTACATTATTATTATATATAATCTTTTAAATTATATTATTGCCTTTGATTTACTAATATTTTGTTGAGAATGTTTTTCATCTTTGCTCATGAATGAGACTGCCTTATTTTTCCTTTCTAGTGTCTGTCCTTGTTTGGCATCAGGTTTATATTAATTTGACAAAACATTTTGGGAGAGCGTTCACTCTTTTCTCTATTTACTAAAAAATTTCATGTGAGATAAGTATTATTTATAAACATTCCCTTTAAAATAATTTAGTTCTGATATTTTCTTTGTGAGAAGATTTTTCCTTTTACTACGGATTCATTTTCCTTAATGGTCGTAATAGCACTTTCCAATTTTTTTCATGTTGTAGTAACTGGGTACATGCAAGCCCAGACTGTGGAGACTACAATCAATACCTATATCTTTAATGGCCGGACACTGATGAACATCCACAAACATCAAGACCATCCAGGAAAACATGTCCCCACCAAACTAAATAAGGCACCAATGACCAATGAAAATGATATTATCTATACAACACGTAGAAAACTTGTGGGAATTTGGTAATATCTATATGTACTTGGTGTAACCATTCATTATAATTAAGTTAGATAGCTATAAGTAAAATAAAAGAGAATTCAAGAATATCTACAATATTACATTTTATGTTCATATTACCTTAAAATATTAAATAGAAAATTTCTAAACAAAATAGTTTCAAATTATTTTAATCAGATTTTCCTTTTGATTGAAATGGTTATATGCAATTCCTAATCAGGACTTTCAAATTATAATCTCTTAATATTCTTGATAATCATATTTAACAAGAAACTTTTAAATATAATTTAGTGACAAAAGCTTTATTTTTTAAAAAATAATATTATTTTAAAACCTGATCATATTCTTTTCTTTTTTCACGGACAAGTGTAACATTGAAGTTTTTGTTATTTTGCAGCAGTGCAAAAAGAATTCTAGTTCAGTCAAACTTTTCTCTAATTTGTAGACTGCTTGGGCATTATCACAGTAGCCACTTTGAAAGGTTAGTAGTGATATGCCACAAAAATGGCATGTCAGCCAAAGACAGATGCAAGTACCCTCCATATTGGGCTGAATAAGTATCTCCCCCAAAATTCATGTCCACCTGGAATCTCAGAATGTGACTTTGTAAATGGGACCTTCACAAATAGATTAGTTAAGACGATGTCCTACTGATTAAAGTGGGCCCTAAATCAAATAACTGGTTTTCTATAAAAAGAGGAGAGGCACAAAGAAATACATAGCTGCATAGGGAAGAAGCTATGTGATGATGGGGGCAACGATTAGAGTGATATAGCTACAAGCCAAAGAACACGAAGGATTGCTGAGAGCCCCCAGAAGTGATGGAGAGGCAAAGAAGGATTCTTCCCTAGATGTTTCAGTGGAAGCATGGCCTGCTGATTACATGATTTCAGATTTCTAGCCCCCCAGAATTATTTTGGTTAAATTTGTTTAAATTTGAATAAATTTGTTTGTTTGTTTTTGTTTTGTTTTGTTTTGTTTTGAGACAGAGTTTCACTCTTGTTGCCCAGGCTGGAGTGCAATGGCGCGATCTTGGCTCACTGCAACCTCCGCCTCCCAGGTTCAAGTGATTCTCCTGCCTCACCCTCCCGAGTAGCTAGGATTACAGGTGCCCGCCACCACACCCAGCTACTTTTTTCTGGGTAGAGACAGGGTTTTGCCATGTTGGCCAGGCTGGTCTTGAACTCCTGACCTCAGGTGATCCACCTGCCTTGGCCTCCCAAAGTGTTGGGATTACAGGTGTGAGCCACTGCGCCTGGGCAACAAGAGTGAAACTCTGTCTCTGTTGTTTTAAGCCACACAGTTTGTGATGATTTGGGACAGCAGCCCAAGAAGACTAAAACACCCTCTATGAATGAAGATGGATGAGACACACTTTCTGGAGTTTTGTATTTCAGTAGACCTTGACTGGTTTTCCACCTTCCACACCCTCAAACAGCTACATATTGGTTTGCATACTGCTACAGTTTGGATATATGACCCTTCAAAATTCATGTTGAAATTTGATACCCAATGTTGGGGTGGGACCTAACTGGAGGTGTTTGGGTCATGGGAGCAGATTCCTCATGAATAGCTTCCTGCCAGCCTCCTGGTAATGAGTGAGTTCTTGCTCTATTAGTTCCTGTGAGAGCTGGTTGTTAAAAAGAGCTTGGCACCTTCTTCCTTTCTCTTGTTTCTCTTGCCATGTGATCTCTGTACACACTGGCTTCCCTTCATTGTCTGCTGGGTGGAAGCAGCCTGAGGCCCTCACAGGATGCAGATGCCTGATCTATCCAGAATCACAGAAAAAATAAACCATTTTTCTTTATAAATTAACCGGCCTCAGGTATTCCTTTATAGCAATGCAAATGGACGAGGACACATGCCATGTTCCTTGGGCATCAAGCTTACAATCTCCTCCGTCAACTCCACAGGCTGATTGTTATCCACAGTGGTCAGTCTGTAGTTGACTGCTGGAGTGGATGTTCAGGTTGTAGAGTTCCTGCTGGGCTGCACTCAGTGAGTTTAGGCCGTGGACAGGGCATGATGACATTCATAGGGTTTACCCTCCTCAAGAACTGTGGGACCACCACCATTCTGCCTGAGCAGTCCTCCTCAGAGCCCTGAGAGAAGCTGTGTTTGGACAAAGGTGATTAGCCAGGTGGAAGCCTTGATTGCCCCAGGCCCAGGTGATCACCCCAAGGGCTGATGCAATCCTCACACTGGTTGTAGAACTCAGCTCTCACTAACAAGCTTCGGCATGTACCTATATGTCAAAAGTTGCCTCCAGTGCTTGCTTACCACTGTAGATTTTTGTTTTCTCTAGCCCTTGAGGGAAGGGATCCCTCTCTCACTTTTGCTACAGATTTAAAAATTATTACATATTTTATTCAGCTTATTTACTTGTTCTGTACTGGATGATTTTCTATGAAAATTCAGTCCATCTTTTTGGGGGAAATGGAATGAGGTTGACTTTTCTTTTATCACAGTCTGGGTCTTCATGTGTTGCTGTGCCTTGATGCAGGATGTTGGTATATCCTGCTTGTGAAATAGGCTTGCGAAAGCACAGGAAGCTTAAGTCCTTGATTTATCAGAACCTTATATTGACTACGTTTTCAGAATCTTAAATCAGGATATATGGGCAGACAAATGTGACCATATATTTATGGACAAAAGGATAGAATCTTTGAAATTTCAAGTTTTATGGCAAAAGCAACTCATTATCCAGTCTACTGTTAGACTCCCCTGCTTTCAAATCCCCAACTGGTGACTATTTATTAGCAGTGTGACATGAACAAGTCATTTACATCCCTTACCTTCAACATCCTTATCTGTAAAATAATATTACTTACATCATGGAACTAAATAACATAATCCATATAAAGCACTCGATCCATAGAAATCCATGTTATATTGAGCAATACAACCCTTGCTCAACAAACAGCTGTTGCTGTTATTGTTACTGGTGCTGTCTTGCTATTCATGTCAGGACTAGCCTTTGGTAAAATTAGTAGGAAAAGAGGGGTTGGGTGGACATCCTCTCCTTCTCCTATTATGTGGTGTCCTCTCTCTACTTCACATGCTCCTGTCTTTTAGGCTCCCAATTACATCTAATTCCTGATATTGCCTTTCCCTTGATTACAACAGTCTGCACTTTGTCCCCCACTTCTCCCTGTTTTGGATAAAATGTAGCTGAATATGACCCATCCTCACCAGACCTTTATTTTTCCAAACTTTTCTGAAAATAATGAAAGCCAAGGTGAAAATAGAGCAAAAGGTACTTAATGATAATTCACTATGTAGAATGTACAGTTGTTGTGAGTGCTTCCATTTAAAAAGTACTTAATAGGATGGTTACGGGTATACAACCAAACCCTTGCACTGTGAAGTTTTAGGCAGGAAAGTTTTTAGTACCATAGAGACATTATCCACAGAAGATGAGCAAAGATGAGTTAGGGCATGAAAAAGTAAATATATAATATTATTATTCCCATTTTGCAAATGAGAAAACTATTGCTTAAAGGCACATATGCAATTTTCTTAGGTCACACACATATTCAATGGGAAAGATTTGCATCAGCTCTTTCTAAATATAGAGCTATGGCTCTTACACACACAGCCAGTGAGCATAAATCAGCGGGTAAGATGTGTATGGGAGTCCAAACCCAGCACAAAGTACAATAGGAAGAAAAGGGTAACAGCAGCAATCATGGCAGAAAGACTTGAACAATAAAAAATGGACTTCCAGAAATTTAGAGGGTGTTTACGAAGCCATTTACTAATACGCTATCCACAAGTAATGTTTTACCAGGTAAGGACAATTGTAGATCCCAAGAATAATACAAAAGAAAGTTATTGTCACCCCTGAGACCTTAAGCCTAGCTAGAGGGACGAGAAGAATTTAGCTGTCCTTTACAAGGAAGTTAGTGGTTATCTAAGAATCACACTTCTTCTGAAGAAATATATATGTATTATAATTTGCTGGCTTTCCATGTTCATTCTTTAGTCCACTAGTCACCTACATAGGTAAGCCAGTAATGCTGTTTGGAATCCAATTATAATAGAATTGACTTAAGCCTAGCAGACTATTTATCAATCAGCTTTCTGGCAATTTTGTTTATAGTTTATCACCACCTCATTCTGTGTATTAATCTCTTTAATTACAAATTTCAAGAATAAATAATTTCTTTTGATTGTTGATGAAGGAGAAACATCTAAACCTGACTGTAGGTTTAATTGATCTCAATGTAAATAAATTTAGAATTATGCATGAATTAATCTACCAGTTAAAAAATTATCTGTAACAGAGAATGTCCCTGCTCTAAGCATACTCAGGTAACCTAATTTCATGACGGCAGATTTCTTTTTTTGCTTGCAGGAAATGTAAGTGCTGACTCCTTTGTTCCTTCTGAATGTTCTATCAAAGACTATTTATAATGAGGTGCACCATTGTTCAGTTGCTTTAACAATGAAGAGTAAAGTTGTTGCTAACCTCACAGAAATTATGGCTAAGACCCTTGTTTTCTGAGCTTGAGTAGCCAACCTGATTAAAAAAGGAGAACTAAAGGAACCACTTCTTTCTCCTCCTATTTCTCATCACAACTGTTCAAAATCCTTTCTCCCATACAACCCACTGAGGCGGCCTGATTTGCATGAAATTGTATAGTGGGTGATTAAGAGGTGAATCTCTGATGTTGAAGTCCTAGCTTTGAAACTTACTAGCTGTGTTACTATGGCAGGTTATTTCCCCTCTTTAAGATAAGATTCTCTCATGTATTAAGTGGGTGCAATATTAAGTTTTACAGGATTGGAGTAAAACTTAAATGGAATTGGCCCGGTGCAGTGACACATGCCTGTAATCCCAGCACTTTGGGAGGCTGAGGCGGCCAGATCACTAGGTCAGGAGATCGAGACCATCCTGGCTAACACGGTGAAACCCTGTCTCTACTCAAAAAAAAAAAAAAAAAAAAAAAGCCGGGCGTGGTGGCAGGTGCCTGTAGTTCCAGCTACTTGGGAGGCTGAGGCAGGAGAATGGTGTGAACCTGGGGCAGAATTTGCAGTGAGCTGAGATCACGCCACTGTATTCCAGTGTGGGGTGACAGAGCAAGACTCCGTCTCAAAAAAAAAAAAAAAAAAAAAAAAAAAAAAAAAAAAAAAGAAAATCAAATGAGATAATGCATAAAAAGTTATTAATATATGACGTGGCATTAGTTTAGTATTAAATCACTGTTGATATGAAGCTGTGACCCATGTGGTCCAGTGTTATAGCAGGATAGCAATAAAAAAAAAATAAAAAAAAACCATGGCCTGGAAATGTTTTAAACAATCCAATTTGCTCAGGTTCTTTACTTAAATTTAACAAGCCCCTTGAAGAGGATACACAGCCTTCAGCAACACTTTTTAAACCCTCTTTACTCTCACACTCACTCAGTCAGTTACTTGACTCCCCTTCCAAAATCTATCCTTAAATTCCTTCTGCAGCCATACACAAAGAACCTCTCTTCCCTTCAGTCTTCCCTCTTCTCCCAATTTCAAATCACAAAATCCCCAGGGAAGGCACTCATTTGAAAGGATCTAGGGCAGAAATGGAGTGGGCAGAGTAAAAACTCTCTTACTGTGTTGCTACCCACTGTTCGATGGTGGTAAAATGGTCAGCACACTAGTACATTAAAGCACTTTCTCCCACAATGTTATCTAATTTTCTCCATTCTGGTGCCCTTTTAAATATTATCATTCATTCACATTGTAAGGTTCTACAACCGGATAACTGAATCACTGACAAATCAAATTCAAAGGGATGGCAGTGTGGATGGTTTTGAGGGCAGATCATTTTGGAATAAGATACCTCCAACACTGAGTAACAATGATAAGAACAACACCATTTAAATCATGATCTATATTTATACTGCACTCGATAATCTTATGAGGGTTCCCACATGTTATCTAATTCCCCATGAAAGTACAAGAGTAGTGTGAGGTTGGTGAGAATAACCGAATTATCTCCTGATAAACAGATGAGGAAACGGGAGCTCTGAAGACTGGTACCTTGTGAGGTGATGTTGGGGCTGCAATTTCAGACACCCAGAGTGCTGTATGAGAGCCCTAGTCATTTGTGGGGTGATAGACTAACTAGAAGTGTCGGAGGGGCACAGGAAGGGAGGGCCCCCCTCAGCCTTCCTTACCACTGACCCCAGGGAGGACATCATCTCATTTGGTGCTGATGCCTTTGCTTGACTCTTTCCATATATCCTTCCAGTCACCTCATGCTATGATGATGTTGACACCATAAAGAAATATACCCTGCAAAACTAGTCTAAGAAAATTCTATTGATGCTGCCTTCCTTCTGCTATGATATAAAAATACAAATGAATTCATCAAAGAAAAATTATGGTCTCTTTTATAAGAAACAAGAAAGAATTTTTTAGGTTGATTTTTAATAAAAAAGGATTGTTAAATATGTCTGTTGTGGTTTTAGAGCACAAGAACACCATAGCCAAGCAGGACCTTTTATCCTCATGTAGAGAGCAATGGTACATTTTATTCAATACATTAAATTACATGGACATTAGCCACAACATGTTGATTCAGCTTCGCAGGAAATGAAAATCAATACCATCTGTGTGCATAGCCACTCCACATCACCATAACACACACTGCAATGTGTTCATTGTGTCTCAGCTCCAAAACCTAACTCCATTAGAATGACATCATTGTAAATTTTAGAAAGTGACACACACACACACACACACATATGTAATCTAAATCAAGAAGTCAAATAATTTTGAATCCAAGTTTTAGCAGCAATATTCTGGAGCTGTTTTAATTTGTCTAGCATTTGATAACTTCTGAAATTGTCATGACATACACATCTTCAAGCAATGTGAGACATGACCCAAGTACCCAGCATAGAGCCTGGCCCATAGCAGGTGCTCAGAAAATACATGTTGCTCTTTTGATAAATGACTAACTCTCAGCATTCTCTCTCTTTTTTTTTTTTTTATTATACTTTAAGTTCTAGGGTACATGTGCATAACGTGCAGGTTTGTTACATATATATACTTGTGCCGTGTTGGTGTGCTGCACCCATCAACTCGTCAGCACCCATCAATTTGTCATTTATATCAGGTATAACCCCCAATGCAATCCCTCCCCCCTACCCCCTCCCCATGATAGGCCCCGATGTGTGATGTGCCCCTTCCCGAGTCCAAGTGATGTCATTGTTCAGTTCCCACCTATGAGTGAGAACATGGGGTGTTTGGTTTTCTGTTCTTGTGATAGTTTGCTGAGAATGATGGTTTCCAGCTGCATCCATGTCCCTACAAAGGACGCAAACTCATCCTTTTTTATGGCTGCATAGTATTCCATGGTGTATATGTGCCACATTTTCTTAATCCAGTCTGTCACAGATGGACATTTGGGTTGATTCCAAGTCTTTGCTATTGTGAATAGTGCCGCAATAAACATGCGTGTGCATGTGTCTTTATAGCAGCATGATTTACAATCCTTTGGGTATATACCCAGTAGTGGGATGGCTGGGTCATATGGTACATCTAGTTCTAGATCCTTGAGGGATCGCCATACTGTTTTCCATAATGGTTGAACTAGTTTACAATCCCACCAACAGTGTAAAAGTGTTCCTATTTCTCCACATCCTCTCCAGCACCTGTTGTTTCCTGACTTTTTAATGATTGCCATTCTAACTGGTGTGAGATGGTATCTCATTTTGGTTTTGATTTGCATCTCTCTGATGGCGAGTGATGATGAGCATTTTTTCATGTGTCTGTTGGCTGTATGAATGTCTTCTTTTGAGAAATGTCTGTTCATATCCTTTGCCCACTTTTTGATGGGGTTGTTTGTGTTTTTCTTGTACATTTGTTTGAGTTCTTTGTAGATTCTGGATATTAGCCCTTTGTCAGATGAGTAGATTGCAAAAATTTTCTCCCATTCTGTAGGTTGCCTGTTCACTCTGATGGTAGTTTCTTTTGCTGTGCAGAAGCTCTTTAGTTTAATTAGATCCCATTTGTCAATTTTGGCTTTTGCTGCCGTTGCTTTTGGTGTTTTAGACATGAAGTCCTTGCCCATGCCTATGTCCTGAATGGTACTACCTAGGTTTTCTTCTAGGGTTTTTATGGTATTAGGTCTAACATTTAAGTCTCTAATCCATCTTGAATTAATTTTCATATAAGGAGTAAGGAAAGGATCCAGTTTCAGCTTTCTACTTATGGCTAGCCAATTTTCCCAGCACCATTTATTAAATAGGGAATCCTTTCCCCATTTCTTGTTTCTCTCAGGTTTGTCAAAGATCAGATGGCTGTAGATGTGTGGTATTATTTCTGAGGACTCTGTTCTGTTCCATTGGTCTATATCTCTGTTTTGGTACCAGTACCATGCTGTTTTGGTTACTGTAGCCTTGTAGTATAGTTTGAAGTCAGGTAGCGTGATGCCTCCAGCTTTGTTTTTATGACTTAGGATTGTCTTGGCAATGCGGGCTGTTTTTTGGTTCCATATGAATTTTAAAGCCGTTTTTTCCAATTCTGTGAAGAAACTCATTGGTAGCTTGATGGGGATGGCATTGAATCTATAAATAACCTTGGGCAGTATGGCCATTTTCACGATATTGATTCTTCCTATCCATGAGCATGGTATGTTCTTCCATTTGTTAGTGTCCTCTTTGATTTCACTGACCAGTGGTTTGTAGTTCTCCTTGAAGAGGTCCTTTACATCCCTTGTAAGTTGGATTCCTAGGTATTTTATTCTCTTTGAAGCAATTGTGAATGGAAGTTCATTCCTGATTTGGCTCTCTGTTTGTCTGTTACTGGTGTATGAGAATGCTTGTGATTTTTGCACATTAATTTTGTATCCTGAGACTTTGCTGAAGTTGCTTATCAGCTTGAGATTTTGGGCTGAGACAATGGGGTTTTCTAAACATACAATCATGTCATCTGCAAACAGGGACAATTTGACTTCTTCTTTTCCTAACTGGATACCCTTGATTTCTTTCTCTTGCCTGATTGCCCTAGCCAGAACTTCCAACACTATGTTGAATAGGAGTGGTGAGAGAGGGCATGACTGTCTTGTGCCAGTTTTCAAAGGGAATTTTTCCAGTTTTTGCCCATTCAGTATGATATTGGCTGTGGGTTTGTCATAAATAGCTCTTATTATTTTGAGGTACATTCCATCAATACCGAATTTATTGAGCGTTTTTAGCATGAAGGGCTGTTGAATTTTTTCAAAAGCCTCTTCTGCATCGATTGAGATAATCATGTGGTTCTTGTCTTTGGTTCTGTTTATATGCTGGATTACGTTTATTGATTTGCGAATGTTGAACCAGCCTTGCATCCCAGGGATGAAGCCCACTTGATCATGGTGGATAAGCTTTTTGATGTGCTGCTGAATCCGGTTTGCCAGTATTTTATTGAGGATTTTTGCATCGATGTTAATCAGGGATATTGGTCTAAAATTCTCTTTTTTTGTTGTTTCTCTGCCAGGCTTTGGTATCAGGATGATGTTGGCCTCATAAAATGAGTTCGGGAGGATTCCCTCTTTTTCTATTGATTGGAATAGTTTCAGAAGGAATGGTACCAGCTCCTCCTTGTACCTCTGGTAGAATTCAGCTGTGAATCCATCTGGTCCTGGACTTTTTTTGGTTGGTAGGCTATTAATAATTGCCTCAATTTCAGAGCCTATTATTGGTCTATTCAGGGATTCAACTTCTTCCTGGTTTAGTCTTGGAAGAGTGTAAGTGTCCAGGAAATTATCCATTTCTTCTAGATTTTCTAGTTGATTTGCGGAGAGGTGTTTATAGTATTCTCTGATGGTAGTTTGTATTTCTGTGGGGTCTGTGGTGATATCCCCTTTATCATTTTTTATTGCGTCTATTTGATTCTTCTCTCTTTTCTTTTTTATTAGTCTTGCTAGCAGTCTGTCAATTTTGTTGATTTTTTCAAAAAACCAACTCCTGGATTCATTGATTTTTTGGAGGGTTTTTTGTGTCTCTATCTCCTTCAGTTCTGCTCTGATCTTAGTTATTTCTTGCCTTCTGCTAGCTTTTGAATGTGTTTGCTCTTGCTTCTCCAGTTCTTTTAATTGTGATGTTAGAGTGTCAATTTTAGATCTTTCCAGTTTTCTCTTGTGGGCATTTAGTGCTATAAATTTCCCTCTACACACTGCTTTAAATGTGTCCCAGAGATTCTGGTATGTTGTATCTTTGTTCTCATTGGTTTCAAAGAACATCTTTATTTCTGCCTTTATTTTGTTATGTACTCAGTAGTCATTCAGGAGCAGGTTGTTCAGTTTCCATGTAGTTGAGCGGTTTTGATTGAGTTTCTTAGTCCTGAGTTCTAGTTTGATTGCACTGTGGTCTGAGAGACAGTTTGTTATAATTTCTGTTCTTTTACATTTGCTGAGGAGTGCTTTACTTCCAATTATATGGTCAATTTTGGAATAAGTGTGATGTGGTGCTGAGAAGAATGTATATTCTGTTGATTTGGGGTGGAGAGTTCTATAGATGTCTATTAGGTCCACTTGGTGCAGAGATGAGTTCAATTCCTGGATATCCTTGTTAACTTTCTGTCTCGTTGATCTGTCTAATGTTGACAGTGGAGTGTTGAAGTCTCCCATTATTATTGTATGGGAGTCTAAGTCTCTTTGTAAGTCTCTAAGGACTTGCTTTATGAATTTGGGTGCTCCTGTATTGGGTGCCTATATATTTAGGATAGTTAGCTCTTCCTGTTGAATTGATCCCTTTACCATTATGTAATGGCCTTCTTTGTCTCTTTTGATCTTTGATGGTTTAAAGTCTATTTTATCAGAGACTAGGATTGCAACCCCTGCTTTTTTTTGTTCTCCATTTGCTTGGTAGATCTTCCTCCATCCCTTTATTTTGAGCCTATGTATGTCTCTGCATGTGAGATGGGTCTCTTGAATACAGCAGACCGATGGGTCTTGACTCTTTATCCAGGTTGCCAGTCTGTGTCTTTTAATTGGAGCATTTAGTTCATTTACATTTAAGGTTAATATTGTTATGTGTGAACTTGATCCTGCCATTATGATATTAACTGGTTATTTAGCTCGTTAGTTGCTGCAGTTTCTTCCCAGCCTCGATGGTCTTTACATTTTGGCATGTTTTTGCAATGGCTGGTACCGGTTGTTCCTTTCCATGTTTAGGGCTTCCTTCAGGGTCTCTTGTAAGGCAGGCCTGGTGGTGACAAAATCTCTAAGCATTTGCTTATCTGTAAAGGATTTTATTTCTCCTTCACTTATGAAACTTAGTTTGGCTGGATATGAAATTCTGGGTTTAAAATTCTTTTCTTTAAGAACGTTGAATATTGGCTCCCACTCTCTTCTGGCTTGTAGAGTTTTTGCTGAGAGGTCTGCTGTTAGTCTGAAGGGCTTCCCTTTGTGGGTAACCCGACCTTTCTCTCTGGCTGCCCTTAAGATTTTTTCCTTCACTTCAACTTTGGTGAATCTGGCAATTATGTGTCTTGGAGTTGCTCTTCTCGAGGAGTATCTTTGTGGTGTTCTCTGTATTTCCTGAATTTGGATGTTGGCCTGCCCTGCTAGGTTGGGGAAGTTCTCCTGGATGATATCCTGAAGAGTGTTTTCCAACTTGGTTCCATTTCCCCCTCACTTTCAGGCACCCCAATCAGACGTAGATTTGGTCTTTTTACATAATGCCATACTTCTTGCAGGCTTTGTTCATTTCTTTTTCTTCTTTTTTCTTTTGGTTTCTCTTCTCGCTTCATTTCATTCATTTGATCCTCAATTGCTGATACTCTTTCTTCCAGTTGATTGAGTCGGTTACTGAAGCTTGTGGATTTGTCACGTATTTCTCGTGTCATGGTTTTCATCTCTGTCATTTCATTTATGAACTTCTCTGCATTAATTATTCTAGCTATCACTTCTTCCACTCTTTTTTCAAGATTTTTAGTTTCTTTGCACTGGGTACATAATTCCTCCTTTAGCTCTGAGAAGTTTGATGGGCTGAAGCCTTCTCTCATTTTGTCAAAGTCATTCTCTGACCAGCTTTGATCCATTGCTGGTGATGAGCTGCGCTCCTTTGCAGGGGGAGATGTGCTCTTATTTCTTGAATTTCCAGCTTTTCTGCCCTGCTTCTTCCCTGTCTTCGTGGTTTTATCTGCCTCTGGTCTTTGATGATGGTGACATACTGATGGGGTTTTGGTATAGGTATTC
The DNA here is from genome assembly GCF_007565055.1 of Rhinopithecus roxellana. Lineage (NCBI taxonomy): Eukaryota > Metazoa > Chordata > Mammalia > Primates > Cercopithecidae > Rhinopithecus > Rhinopithecus roxellana. Next base: position 126,728,603 of record NC_044554.1, on the reverse strand, counting down.
TTCCTGTTTGATAGTTTTCCTTCTAATAGTCAGGACCCTCAGCTGTAGGTCTGTTGGAGATTGCTTGAGGTCCACTCCAGACCCTGTTTGCCTGGGTATCAGCAGCAGAGGTTGCAGAAGATAGAATATTGCTGAACAGCGAGTGTACCTGTCTGATTCTTACTCTGGAAGCTTCCTCTCAGGGGTGTACTCCACCCTGTGAGGTGTGGGGTGTCAGACTGCCCCTAGTGGGGGATGTCTCCCAGTTAGGCTACTCAGGGGTCAGGGACCCACCTGAGCAGGCAGTCTGTCCGTTCTCAGATCTCAACCTCCATGTTGGGAGATCCACTGCTCTCTTCAAAGCTGTCAGACAGAGTCATTCACGTCTGCACAGGCCTCTGCTGCTTCCCCTTTTGTTGTTTAGCTGTGCCCTGTCCCCAGAGGTGGAATCTACAGAGACAGGCCGGTTTCCTTGAGCTGCTGTGAGCTCCACCCAGTTCGAGCTTCCCAGCGGCTTTGTTTACCTACTTAAGCCTCAGCAATGGCGGGCGCCCCTCCCCCAGCCTCGCTGCTGCCTTGCGGTTAGATCACAGACTGCTGTGTTAGCAATGAGGGAGGCTCCGTGGCCGTGGGATCCTCCCGGCCAGGTGTGGGTATAATCTCCTGGTGTGCCCGTTTGCTTAAAGCGCAGTATTGGGGTGGGAATTACCCGATTTTCCAGGTGTTGTGTGTCTCAGTTCGCCTGTCTAGGAAAAGGGATTCCCTTCCTCCTTGCACTTCCCAGGTGAGGCGATGCCTTGCCCTGCTTCAGCTCTCGCTGGTCAGGCTGCAGCAGCTGACCAGCACCAATTGTCCGGCACTCCCCAGTGAGATGACCCCAGTACCTTAGTTGAAAATGCAGAAATCACCGGTCTTCTATGTCGCTCGCGTTGGGAGTTGGAGACTGGAGCTGTTCCTATTCGGCCATCTTGCTCCGCCCCCTCAGCATTCTCTTTGTTAGAATTCGCTCAGGATTCCAAATAACTCTGATTTCAGAAGAGAAGAGGTACCACAGTTGACTTTGGGGTAGTTGGCATGTAATATTTAATTTGAGTCCCTTATTTAGCCAGGAGAGTTAGTAAAGTGGATGATACACCATTTTTGGAAGATAAGCATGGAGAGTTTTAAAATCTTAATTTTGGGCATTTTTGAATCCTCTAAAAAAACCTTGCTCCTTAAAGTAAATGAAGGGGAACAGAAAAGTCTGCTTTCCAGCATTAAAGACTTTTGAATGTTCTGTGAATTGTTTAGACCTGCAAATTCTCATGCATCACCCAGAATCACATCATAAGTACCATTAGAGTAATAGATGGCTCAGGTGGCCAGCTGCCCACTGAAATTTATAAGGAAGTCTAGAAGGCATGAAATATGGGCAGGTCTATTAAGGCAGTGTGCTCCTTTCACCTGGAGGTCCACAGGCTCTTCCAGGTGCCTATGAGGTCAAAACTTGTCATAATGACATTAAGATATTACTTAGCCTTTTTCACAATTTTCAAATAAACAGTGGAGTTTTCACGTAACTGTGTGACTGGCACACAACAGAATGAATGGAATACAGAATGCATTAGAATCTAGATGCCATTTATTAAAGACATCTGTGTCAGTTTTAATTTTTAATTCAAATATTGATAATCCACATAATAAAAATCTTTGAAGTCTTTAGTTTTTCTGAAAACAAACTGAAGTTCACCTAGATTAGCATATTAAACAAATGCATTTATAAAGTGAAATAAAGATAGCAATATTATGTCATCATTATATCAGGAGAGGCAGATATAAAGTGCTCCAGAAGTTTGTAGGAGAAAAACTTATTTTCAGGCGGAGGGATCAAATAATTTTATCTGGAGGGACTGTTCTTTGAGAGTCCTAGAAGTCCTGTGTAAGAGAGGCTTGGAGGTGACAATCTTTGGAAATAAGTTGGGTGAGTTACTAAGGGAACTGCCTTGAAAATGCATTTGTTTAGCCAGTACACTGATTTTATTTAGATGATATGTTTCTTTGGAAGGGCTTGGACTGGGCTGAGGGTGGGGAAAGATTGATGGCAATTATGTAGAACCTTAAAATTTCCCATTTGGGGTATATAGGAATTTATGTCTAGATGTACATCTCTATCTGTATACTATGTGTTTGCTTGGTTATTTCTCTTTCTTTTCTTGAAAGCAGTAGATTATAATTGTTGTCTATTCTTATTGAAAATAACCTCTGTTTATACTTATCCTGTGTTATTTTACCTCATCAGTCTTTCTCATATTCAAGAAATTTTCTGAGGAAGCATTTTCGTCTTACCCATATTCATAGCCACAGCATCAGATACAGCCTAGATTTCAGTAGATGTGAAAGTTATTTATTGAAATGAATGTCCTCAAAAGATGCTGATGGGAGGGTCAATTCTTTTCAGCACACTAGCATATCAGGTCAGCCTCCATTTTGTTGAGAGGATATTAAAGCAAGATTAGAGGCTCAAACTGGAGTCATAAATAAAAGTCAGAAGAAAACCTGAGGTAGATTCCAGAGGATCCCACTCCCAGTACTGCCTTTGCATCATCTTCTCCAAATTCTAGAAAAAGTCTCATGGATGTTCTATGTATTAATATGTACCTTTTAATGTTTCATATGTGCTTGATGAATTAATACATACAATTTACATGTCCCCTTTGTGGGCTTGGGAGTTGGGGCTGTTTACTATTTCACACCTTTAAAAGTCAGATACACACTTTAAATTGATTTTGGGGGGTAGGTTTTGACCTTTCTTTGAGCTCCTCACACTCACCTTGTGATTGTCACATGCACTTGCACAATGGCTGTGGGAGAGAGGTGTGCATCTGCCTACATGTAATTACATGCTATGGAGCGTCATCATTTCTGGTTCTTCAATCCAAATTTCTTAACCAACTATTTTTGAATTGGATCTTTAGTACATCTATGTCAATACTATAGTTTTAAAACAAAATCATGTTTTTTTTTAAAGCTATTTGACCATGGAAAAAAATCTGAACACTTTCTGAAAGCAAAAGCAGGTATTTTCTTCAAACTCAAGTAACTGAAATAACTGAAGAGATTTAGTACAAATTGCAGGTAAATTTGCCTTTGGATTGAGATGAAGGCAAGAGAAATATCAGACTCAAATGTCGAAAGGAACATTTTGGAGTAAGTTATAAACCAGAAAGTAGGGATTTAAAATGGAAACACTGAACTCAATGATAAGATGAGGTCATGAAACCTTGGCAAGTATTTTTTATTATTATTTTTGACTGTGTTAACTCAGAATTTTGTGTTCTCTGGAGTGGAAAAATTCTGTAGCATGATATTAATCACTGTTTTAAATATTTTTATTGAGTGGGAGTCCTCTAGTTAGGGATTTGTCTTCATTTCAGTTGATGCTGGTATTTTAGTCCATTTGGACCGCTATAACACAGTACTATAGATTGGGTAATTTATCAACGACAGAATTTATTGCTCACAGTTCTGGAGGCTGGGAAGTCCAAGGTCAAGGTGCCAGGAGATCTGGTGTCTGTAAGGGTCTGTGCCTCATGGATGGTGTCTTCTTGCTGCATGTGTCCTCACATGATAGAGGTGGCAAGCGAGCTCCCTCAGCACTCTTTTATAAAGGAACTAATCCCATTCATGGGATCCCCACCCTCATGACCTAATTACTTCCCAAAGGCCTCACCTCTTCATGTTATTGCATTGGAGATTAGGTTTCAACATACAAATTTTAGAAGGACACAAACATTCAGACCATAGCAACTGAGTTAAAATGTACTCTTTTACCAGTTTTTTAAAAAGTGTTCCTAAAGCCATTTAGCACTATAAAAAAGGCCTAGGAGAACATTGAAAAATATCTTTTGATTGAGTGAATGACGAGGGTTGGGTCAGAACATACAGTGAGTTCACTATTCTTCCAACTCAACGGATCTACATTATGTCAGGATTCTACTTTATCTCCCTTCACTGGAAGTGGCGTAGCTCTTCTAACACTACAGTTATTGGCCACTTTTGCCTGATTGGCCAATCTCATTTCCCAATATATTCCCAAAATTGTACTCTAGGTTCCAGCAATGTCAAGTGGCTTGCCTTTTCTAGTACCTGTCTCCACGTCTATGCCCTCCTGTTCTTTCTCTGCCTGAAATATTCTATCCATTAGTCTCCCAGGAAAGTATTACTCAGCTTCAAGTCAGGACTTAAATACTACTTCCTAAGTAAAGGCTTAACTGGGTGTCCTGGGTAATCACTTTCCTCTCACCCTTCAGCATAGGCAGGTAAGGCAATCTTCTATTATACTTACTGGTTGGTTGCACACCTTCTTCCTCAATGGATGGAAAGATCCTAGAGGGTGAGTGCTTTGTGTGTCTGCAATTTTGTAACCCTAATGCCAGGCAGAGTGCTTTATATACAGTACATACCCTTCATATATTTACTGGGAGAATATATTTACTGGGAGAATGAGTATATTCTTTGGTATAAACTCTAGAGATTATTTATACTTGGCTATGTGTCTTATTAGACTCCTCATGACTATCCCTTTCAGGTATAATTTTCTTGACACAGGTGACCTATGCCTAAAAACATATTTTTAATTTGGGGAATTTAATCACAATTTTGATCCCTGGTGCATGGTCCAATATGATAGCCACTAGCTACCTGTGGCTATTTAAACTTAAATCTATAAAAATTAAATAAAATTAAAAATTCAGTTTCCTAGTAGCACTAACTACATTTTAAGTGTTCAATAGCCACATGAAGTTGGTGGCTACTGTCGTGGTTGGCACAGAGAGAGAACATTTCTATCATTGCAGAAAGTTCCGCTGGACAGTGCTGCCTTAGAGAAACTAGCTATCTTTGGTAACATTTCAAATTCTTTTGCCAATTAAATAATCACATTCAAATTAATTACGTTTGAAAATATGGATGTTTAACATAGCCAGGTTATTTAAATGTTATGCTGTCTGATACAGCCAGCCATTTTACAGATATTTTAAATGTATTGAAATGTAATTTTAAATATATTGAAATGCAATTTTAAATATATTGAAATGTAATTTTAATATATTGAAATGTAAAGTATACTCAGCAGAATAAATATTGAGACTAATAAATCAGCACAATATCTTAGGCACACCATTTTATTACCTCTCTTTCCTGAGACATCAATAAAATCATAGTAAACAAAATGTTTTAAGTGCTATAACTCCACAAAATAAAGACAATGGACAAAGTCCATCCATAAACAGACAGAAATCTAAAAAATTCTGGAATACAAAAAAGTGATTAAATGAATTGGAGAAAGCAGCAGCCTATATTATATATAACATACATATTATATATATGATCCTATACACACACACACATATACACACACACACACAATCCTGTATATTGTACCTGAAGAGGTAGAAGGCTTCAGTCTTTATACTTAGAAGCACCAGATACAAAGAAGGTCAGGAGTAAGCTGTGCAACAAAACAGAGAGGTTTATTAAAAATCTCTATACAGAATTCTCAGTTTGAGAGGGCCCACTGAACACTTAGCACAATAAGGAAAAAATTACCTATATCTATGTCATTGAGACATTTTAGAACATCAGGGTGAAGAGAATATTGAGATAGAAAGTATCACCTAAAAAAGAGAACAAGAAGCAGCCTGACAAGAAACTTCTCATCAACAATGCAGGATGCTATTATAGAAAGTAGTAGAGCAAGGGTCTCAAAAATGTTTGTCAGTTATGAGGGCAGAATAAAGATATTTATAGATACATATGATTCAGAAAGTTTACCTGCCATACTCCCTCCTTAGGAAGTTATTAGAGGATGCTCTCCAGCCAAACAAGGTAGTAGTGAGTAAAACATAGGTTCCTATGGTGGATTAGATGATTGTTCCTTATTGTTCACCTCTCCCCTGTTGTCAACATATACATCCATGCCTTTGCCAAGTGACTTGGTCCTGCCTCCCCCTAGAGTAGGTGAAGTATTTTCTTCTGGTCATTTGGTGTTGGGTTGGACATGTGATTTGCTTCAGCTAGTGGACTACAAATGGATGCAACATGAACAGAGGCTTTAAATATGCTTATTTGGCTTGTCTTGGTCTCTCTCTTTCTTCTCTCATTTTCCACAAGAAAAGCATGCTCCAGAAGCTGCTGGCACTGAATGAAAGATACATGAAGCAGGCTTGAACTCAACCCATAGTCTGAAGCAGAATAAGGAGTAAATGTTTGTTGTTACCACTGAGATTTCAGGTTGCTTGTTATACAGCACTACGGTTACATAGCATTTTTGTAGCAATAAGTGATTAAGAAGTTTTCAGGAACAGTCAGTACAATCTGTAAGAGCAGTGACATCCTGTCTCAGAATGATAGCTGTGCAGTAGACCTAAAAGCGACTGGTCCACTTTGGAATATGAGGATTAATGGCTTTGGGAGAGGGATCTCCAGGCAGTAAGAAGAATTAGTAGAACAGAAAGCATGATAGAGACCTTCAGAATGTAGTAAAGGCAATTGGAAGAGCGCAAAAACAGGAAATCCATTCCACTGGATTCTAGGAGCACAGCAGTCATGACATTGGAAGCTATAGAATGGTATCTTGATCTTATCTTACTAGCCCTGCAGTGAACTATATTTATATAGGTGTAATTAAGGTCCCTTAATTTTTTTTCTTTTCAAATTAAACATTAGACAAATCACAAACCAGAATCTAGAGGTTTACAAAAGATTAATATAAAAGTATCACTGAGCGAACTTGCATGAGTGGGGAGGATGGGGGAGGGATGAGAGTTCTAACACTGATTTTACAGAGTGGGATTCAAGGTGGTAGGATAGAAATGGAGATGTAGGTATGTCATGAGAGACTGTGATTGTAGTGGTACCCAAAGGAGGAATGAGAATAGTGCTACCTTCCAAATTGTGAAAGACCTAAATTCTCATCAGTTGTGACAGAACTCCAATAGCCAATACCTAAGATTGATAATTCAAGAAAGAATGATGTAACATTTTGTTTAAAGCAGTAGCCACAGGCCAGGAGCTGTGGCTCATGCGTGTAATCCTAGCACTGTGGGAGGCTGAGGTGAGTGGATCACCTGAGGTCAGGAGTTCGAGAGCAGCCTGGCCAACATGGTGAAACTCTGTCTTTACTAAAAATACAAAAATTAGCCAGGCATGGTGGTGGGCACCTATAATCCCAGCTACTTGGGAGGCTGAGGCAGGACAATCACTTGAACCCAGGGCACAGAGGTTGCAGTGAGCCAAGACTGCGCCATTGCACTCCAGCCTGGGTGACAGAGCGAGACTCCATCTAAAAAAAAAAAAAGAAGAAGTAGCCACCAGTAGAACTAAAAAGCTCTGCGATATGAAGGAAAGGGCACAGGGGACTATTTTTTGGAGGGGATTGTTGATTTCTGTGGAATTTCTCCCCTTCTCGATAACACAGAAGTAAAGGAGAAGAGCAGGAGAGGGGAGATATGCCCCAGGAAAAACAGTACAGTCTCTGAAGTTTCACCCAAATGTGGACAGAGGGCCAGCCCACATTGGGGCGTACTGGGCTCTCTTGTCTCCCTGGCGTGTTCTGGAAGTCTTTTAAAGCTTCAGCTCAGCAGTCAATTTGGTAACAATGCTTTTGAAGGTAATGGAGGTGCCAATATCCTCTTTATTTGAACTGCCTGGAGAAAATGCTAGGACAGTTTGCACAACTCCACCCTCTGCTACACACAGTCCTCTTGGCCAGGTGGGCCATGCACACACAGCAGGGTGTACTTGCTCAGTTCCCACCCACAGCTGTTTGCATCTAGCACCTGGCTGATCTCTCACATCATCTCACTGAGCTCCACTGAGCTAGAATCTTCATGTTCTATGTAAACTTCAAGGAGTATGCTTGACCTTTCAACATTCATTGTTGTTTGTATCACTCTCTAGGCTGCCCATAACATGAGGTTTGATCATTTCCACTCAGCTTTCAGCTTCATGCCAGTTCTTTCAGGCTGACTTGAAGCACATTTCTCTGCCAGTGGCACCCTGCAAGCCCTGGCAGTTACCAGAGTAAGAAACTGAGTTCACACCATTGGGCAAATTCCACTAGCCAGGCACCTGTTCAGGTTGCCCAGTGCGAAGGAAGTTTCCTTTGGAGCATACACCTTGGGGGAATTTGGTTCCATCGGGGGTCTACCACTGCTTCTGGTTGTGGGTGGGGGAATAGGCCACAAGGCCATGCTGGGAGGCTGTGTTGAAGGTTGTTGTCTTCTCTGTCCTGATTCCTGGTCCTCTTCAGTATGCTGATTTTCTGAGTTGTTACCCAGACTATCCTTGGAATAATGAAAGGTGGGAAAGGCAGGCTTGCTGAAACTCTGCTGCTTCGGGTTGGCAGAGTCCCTATACTGTATCTCACAGGATGGGGAGGGAATGCAGCTATTGGTGGGATCAGCTGAAGACAGGGGCTTCAGGGTGATTGTGTAGCCCTCCAGCTTATATCTCTTGTAGCCCAAGAGTAGATAGGTGGCCATCACTTGTACTTCTGGTTCATCAATGAGTCCTGGATCTCTTCCCATGTGTAACCCATGGAAACCACCAACTCAACCTACCAGGATACTTGTAGTCAGGGAGTGGCTCAACATAAGGCTTTAATTCATCCTCACTGCCCATGTTCATCCATGGGTTCCTCATAATTTTCTTGAATGTGCCTCTCCTGCTAATTTTCTCTAAAGTGCCTCTCCTGCTAAGGTTGAGGATGAAGAATTTCTTAAGCAGGTTTTCACAGTCCATGGACTACAAAAAGGAATATGGTATATTCTGCTAAGTTCCTGCTCCCCCAGCTCCTTCAAGTTCTGTCCATCAAAAGGCGGGGCCTACTGACCAGCATAGAAAGGATGCCTCCAAGGCTCCACACATCTGCTGTGGGACCACAGTGCTTTTGGCCTGGGAGAGGTCTGGGGTAACACGGGAAGGACCTGCCACAGAAGGAGTCCAGCTTGTTGTCAAGGTGAACTCATTGCTGAAACCAAACTCTGCTGTCAGGATGATCATGTCAGCATTCAGAGCAGATTTTATGCCTTTAGGTCTGTCCCTGTGGACAATGTCCCATTATTAGTTTAAAATTGGGGAAAGCTGGTAAGAAGATTTATTCAAATGGCCGCAAAAGAAAATCAGGTCCAAAGTCTGCCTGAAAAATGGATTTTCATAATGAAATCCAAATACCACAATACTAGGCAAAAATGAAAATAAGCAGAAACAAACGACAAAGTGAATTAAAGAAAATGAGAGAGAAAAGAAAATGATAAAAAAGAAAAATAGAGAAAAAAATAAGAGAAAATAATGAATAAGTGAGGAAAATAAAAATGAAAGAATTAGAAAAATGAGAAAAAGAAAAACAGTAAAGAAAAATGGGAAAAATAAATAAATAATAAAAATGGAAATGTTAGAAAAAGAAAAAAAAATAGAGAGAAAAAACGCCAAAATACAAAATAGACAAAAAAACTATTGAGGAAAAAAGCTAACTGGTCAAAGTCCCTCAGGCCACCAAAAACCAGTTCATTAAGCTATAATAAACAAAAATGTTGGCCTAGCTACAGATTTATATAAGCACTTGGAATTCCATAAAAATTGCTCTTTAGGAGGTCATAGGAGGAAATAGATCTATTACAGCTAGGGATAAAAATATAGTGGTTTTCTCATTTTTGGCCTGAAGAACACTTCAGTCTTAGAAAAAAAAAGGTGAGGAGGGATCTCAAAGAGCTTTTTTTTTTGTATGTGGATTATAGCAATTGCTATTTACCATAATATAAATTAAGGCCAGGCACAGATGGCTTATGCCTGTAATCCCAGCACTTTGGGAGGCCGAGGCAGGTGGATCCACTTGAGGCCAGGAGTTTTGAGACCAGCCTGGCCAACCTGGAGAAACCCTGTCTCTACTAAAAATACAAAATTTAGCCAGGCATGGTGGTGCACAACTGTAATCCCAGCTACCCGGGAGGCTGAGGCATGAGAATCGCTTGAACCCAGGAGGCGGAGGCTGCATTGAGCTGTGATTACACCACCACACTCCAGCCTGGGCTACAGAGGGAGACTCTGTCTCAAAAAGTAAATAAATAAATAAATAAAAATAAATAAAAACTTGTAAGTGCTTCAGTAGGCTTTTTATTTCTAGTTTGAGAAGCTATAATAACATTTGGCTTTTAAAGGGCTCATAATGTTTACACTGACAATATTTAATTCCCTTTTTAAAAAAATTCTGAATGATTGGTCTCAAAATGATGCCACAACTTAACTGGCATCATGATACTATATGAAAATGTTCCATCACATAAGACACAGTATGGACTATTATTAGCATCTATAAAAGCCAAGAAGAAGGCAGTTTTCACCATTTTTCGTATTTACAGTTTTGTCAAATTTCTTTGGAGTATTTCTCCCTTCCATAGGCCAGATAATTTGCTATGTCCTTTTTGGTACCTTTAAATGTAGAGGTTGCGGCTGTGGATGGGGAAAGCAAGTCTTCTACTCCCTTTTAAGTCAACAATCTATCATGTAGAGTGTCTGTATTACTCACTTTGGGTGGGAGGTCTGGGAGCTGGGCGTGGGTGGGGGGTCTGGGAGCTGGACGTGGCACCAGCACCCAGAGGAGGGAACTGAGAATGCCTTTCATTCCGTTTTCAAAACTCTGCGTTTTTAAATGTAGGTCTATGTTTCTATCTATATAATTTCCTTCTCTCTAAAGGATTTCTTTTAACACTTTTTGCCAAGCAAATTTACTGGTGACAAATTCTCTTAAGTTTTGCTCATCTGTGGAAATCTTTACTTCTCTTTACTTTTGAAGGATAATTTTACTGGATGTAGAATTCTAGTTGGGTTTTGTTTTTCTTGTTTGCTTGTATAGTTTCTGAAGGGAAATCTGATGTAATTCTTATCCTTGTTTCTCTACAGATAAACCGCTTTTGCCCCTCTGGGCTCTCTCAAGATTTTCTCTTTGTCTTTGACTGTCTGCAGTTTGCATATGCTATGCCCGGGTACAGATTTTTTAGTATTTGCCTGCATATTCTTCTCTGACCTTCCTGGATCTATGGTTTCGTTTCTGTTATTACATGGCTTTTTATTATGAAATGTTTTATCAGATTTAAGTTTTAAAAATATATACAAGGTATATTTAAAAAATAATGCTAGCACTTTCTCACTCTATAATGCTCTGTAACCTCTTTTCATATTTAGCATTTTTTTGCAGTCTTTCAAATGATCCCTTACACATAAATATCCACATGGACACATAATTGCTTTCTTATTTCTTAAAAAAAAAAAAAAAAAAGGAGAGTCTATTCAAGCTCTCACAGTAATTGAGTTTGAGTCAACATTTCTATTACAAAACAACTTTTGGCTATTTTGCAACAGCTAGCAACAGCAACAACAACAACAAAAACTCTCCAGGATGAACTTTGACTTAGATTTATTTTAGTTGCAAAAGAGTAGAAGAAAAATTATGCCATTTGTTTGTGTCAGTAAATGATATATTCACTAAAATCAAATTATTCTTTTGGTTTTAAAAACAATTGTTTTCAGTGTTTCAAAAGTTAGGTGATGGGCATCTCATGGGAGCAGTCATCTGGGTGGGAGACAGGCTCTTATTTAGGTCCGTCTAAAAGGAAGTCTCCTTCTCCCTGAGCCTTGATTTTCTGTCTATAAAATATGCATAGTTTTCTCCAACTGCTTTGTGGAGAAAGAAAAGCAAAATCCAAGATTTTTGGAGTCAAACTAGCCTTGAGAGATCATTTTGTCTTTTATGACAAGAAGATAGAGGCAAAAGTGGGTTGAAAATCTTGCTCAAGGTCAAATGTTGAAGGGACACATAGAATTACTATATTTACATTTGGCATTGACAGTACAAAGCTAATATTTTTATTTTTATAACCCAGTGAGTCCTGTATAAAGTCATTATAACAGTATGAGCTTTGTGGACCACTTACATTACAACATCATATTTCTAGGACAGAAGTCCCCTGCTGGTATGGAAAATGCTTGCTTTTTAAGTGGGATCAATCCCCATTTCCATAAACTGTCCAATAACTGCATTATCAGTTCCTACATCTTGCCTTTTCTGATGTTGCCAAGTTCTTTGAGCACATCTTTAGAAGATCTGTAAGCTGAGTCAGGATCTGTGAGCTGAAACTTAAAGTAGGAGTCAGCAAGATGGAAAACAAAGGTATTCTGGACAAAACAAACGCAGTGGATGTAACTCATCACAATATAAGAGTGGTGTTTGCAACATTTTTACCATTTTCCAATGGTAATTTGCCATTGGAATCTTTGCCAAAGCCATTCATCTGCGCTTTCCTTCCCAGAGTCACACAGAGAATCTGGCAGGTGGGTGGGGTGGGAAAGGGGAGCATCCTCGATTTCGAATCTTTCTCACGTCACTAGAAGTCCTGCTGACTCTGCTAAGTGTTTCTGAAATGTGCCCTCTGTGTTGTTGACAAGACCAAAGTCTTAGTTCAGGTCATCATTTTTTTGGCTTAGATAACTAGTTGCTAGATTACAATCTGCTTCCTAACTAACTCACAGCCCTTACCCAATTCACTCTCCACACTGGGGCTGAGTGATCTTTAGGCAACACAAATATGATCATTTTCTCAGACACTTGACAGCTTTTAACCTAAAGGTGAAGCCCAAATTCCTTAGCATGGCATTTAAAGCTGATTCCTGCTTCTCTCTCTGCATCAGCACTCTTCCCACACCTCTGTGCTCTTGCCCTCTAAGCATACATACAGCTCCAGTTTAAGGCTCTGCAGAGTCACCAGCTCTTCCATGACACCCTCCTTATCCTCTCCTCTTCCTCACTTGGCTAGTGACAAGTTAACCTATTCCTCCCTTGCTCCCTGCTTCACCTTTCTTCATTCCATAAATATTTATTGAGAATCTTCTATGTGTCAGTCACTGAAGATACATTAATGAACGGGCAAGAACTCTGCTCTTATAGACCTTGTATTTGTGTGTATGTTGAGGGAACAGAAATCAAATGTAATATATAATGCTTTTGTCTGAATGTGTCCTCCAAACTTAATTGATAATGTGATAGCATTATGAGGCGAGGTATTTAAGAGTTGATTAAGTTATGAGGGCAGAGCCCTCATGGAATGGAGATTAGTACTATTACAAAAGAGATTTGAAAAAGCTGTTTGCCCTTTTTTCAACATTCCATTTCTTCCACCATGTAAGGTCACAACATTCCTGCCCACTCTGGTACCATCTTGGAAGCAAAGACTGGGCCCTTACTAGACATTGAATACCAGCATCTTGATCTTGATTTTCCAGCCTCCAGAATTGTGAGAAATAAATCTCTGGTGTTTATAAATTACCCAGTTTCAAGCATTTTGTTATAGCAGCAAAAATAGACTAAGACACATAAGTAACAGAGCATGTTAGAAGATGACAAATGCCATGAAGAAAAATAAACTGTAAGTAGGAGTGGGGAATGCAGAAAGAGATGCAGTTTTAAATAGTGATCAGGGTAGATTCCACAGAAAAGATGAAGTTAAAGCAAATAGTTCAATGAGGTGGGTGAGGAAACCATTGACTTATTTGAAGGAAGGATGTTCCAGGAAGAGGGAACAGCCAGTGCAAAGGCCTAGCATGTCCACACAGCAGCAAGCCAGTTTAGTACAGCTGGAGCACAGTAAGTAAGGAAAACTCGCAGAAGAAGAGACCAGAGAGGTTCCCGGGGGACCTCACTACTGTCAGGCCTTGGTGAGAACTTCAGTGTTAAAATGCTGTGAGAGGGCCAGTGGAGGCTTTTGAGCAGGAGAGTAACATTATTTGGCTTATGTTTTCAAAGGATCACTCTGTTGAGAATCGAATGTGTAGTAGAGAGGAAGTATGGAGACCAGTTAAAAGGCTATTGTAATAAAGTAGGTGAGAAATATGGAGGCCTGGACCAGGGTGGCAGTAGAGGGTGGTGAGGATTGATCAGATTCTGGGAGAGTATTTTTTTTGTTTTGTTTTGCATTTTGAACAATTTTAAACAAATTATTGTATGATAAAGTTGACTCTTTTTGGTGTATAAAAGGTCTACAAATATTAATGTGTGTATAGATTTATGTAGTCATTCCCACAGTCAAAATGAAAAACAGTCACCCAAATTCCCAAAACTCGGGCTGCCACTTTGTGGCCACATGTCTCCTTCCAACCCTAACTCTTGTCAAACACTTTGTTTGACAAGTTTTGTATTTTCAAGAATGTCTTATAAATGAAGTCATATAGTATGTAACATTTTGAGACTGGCTTCTTTCCCTTGATACAGTGCCTCTAAGTTTCATCTAACTTGATGTCAATAGTTTGTTCCTTTTTATCAATGAGTAGTATTCAATTATATGGCTGTACCATAGTTTGTTTATTCATTCACCTGTTACAAGAACAGGTTTTTTTTTTTCCCTGTTTCTGGATGATTTTGAATACTGTACAGGTTTTTGAGTGAACATACATTTTTATTTTTCTGAGATAAATACGCAAGAATACAAATGCTGGGCTGTGTAATTGCATATTTAACTTCATAAGAAACTGCCAAACTATTTTCCAGAGTGGCTGTACCATTTTGAATTCCCTCCAACAGTGTATGAAAGCTCCAGTTGCTTTGCATCCTTATCGGCATTTGGTGTTATCAGTATTATTTTAGCTATTCTAATAGGTGCATAGTAGTGTTTCATTAAGGTTTAAATTTGCCTTTTTCTAATATCGAATAATATTGAACATTTCTTTATGTGCTTATATGCCATTTGTATATCATCTTTGTTGAATTGTCTATTGAATTTTTTTGCCCGTTTTTCAAAAATCGAGTTTTTCCCTTTACTACTGTTGAGCTTTGAGAATCCATCACATAATCTTGATGTAAGTTTTTGTCAGATCATTTTTGTGAATATTTTCTCCCAGTCTTTAGCCTGCATGTTCATTCTCTCAACTTCGCAAAGCAAAAGAAGACTTTTTAAATTAATTTTTTTGTTTTTTAGATAATCGTAGATTTACATACAGTTCTAAGAAACTATACAGAAGGATCTCATACAGCCTTTTATGTAGCGTGCCCCAATGGTAACATCTTACAGAATGTCGGCATAGAAACAGTCAGGATACAGAGCTGTTCCATCTCCATAAGGTTTCCCTTTTATAGCCATACTCACTTCCCTCTCATTCCAACCTCCTCCTTAACCCTGGCAACCACTAATCTGCTCTCTATTTCTATAATTTCATTATCCTAGAATATTAAATAAATGGAATCACACAATAGGTAATCTTTGGGATTTGCTTATTTTCACTCAACATAATTCTCTGGTGAGAATTATCAATAGTTTGTTCCTTTTTATTGCTGAGTATATTCCATGATATGGATGTACCATCATTTGTTTAACTATTCATCTATTAAAGGATATACGGTTTTTTTTTTTTTTTTTTTTTTTAGCTATCATGAACAAAGTTGTTATGAATACTTATGTCCAGGTTTTTATGTGAACATAAGTTTCCATTTCACTGGAACAGAGAAATGCCCGAGAATGAGATTGCCATACAGCATAGTGGCTGCATATTTAATTTTACAAGAAACTGCCAAACTGCTTTCCAAACTGGCTGTACTATTTTACACTCTTACCAACAGTATATGAATGATCCAGTCTCTCTGCATACTTGTTAATATTTTATGTTTTCACTTTTTTTTATTTTAGCCATTCTGGTAGGTATATAGTGATATCTCATTGTGCTTTTAATTTGCATTTACTAAATGACCAATGTTGCTGTGCATTTTTCCATCTGTGTATCCTTTTTGGTGAAATGTCTGTTCATCTACATTTCTCTTTCTCTAATTAGTTTGTTTTTTTTTTACTGTTGAATTTTGAGAGATTTTAATATATTCTAAATACTAGTTCTTTGACAGATATGTGGTTTGCAAATATTGTCTTTAAGTCTTTAGCTTATAATTTCACCCTTTTAATAGAGTCTTTAATAGAACCACATTTTTTTACTTTGATGAGATTCAATTTATCTATTTTTTTTCTTCATGGATCATGTTTTTAGTGTCATGTTTAAGGGCTTACTGCTTAACATCTGGTTATGAGGACTTCTAAAATTTTTATAGTTTTATATTTTACATTTATGTCTATGGCAAATTTTGAGTTGAATTTTATGTACACTGTGAGGTTTAGGTCAAGGTTCATTTTTGAGCATATAAATATTCAGTAATTCAACACAATTGGTTGAACACAGTATTCCCTTTCCATTCAATTGTCCTTAGGACCTTGTCAAAAATAATTTATTTTGCCGTGTGTGTGTGTGTGTGTGTGTGTGTGTGTGTGTGTGTGTGTATAGGACCTCGTTTTATGTTCTATATTCTGTTTCATTGGTCTATGTGTCTATGATCAGTCTCTTCATTAATACTATACTGTCTCAATTACTGTAGCTATAGAGTAAGTCTTAAAATTAAATAGTGTGATTTTTTTCAGTTTCTTGTTCTTTTTCAAAAGTAGATTTGCCTACTCTACTTTCTTTGCCATTCCAAATAAATTTTAGTGCCAGTTTTTCTGTATCTACAGACACTGTTCTGGATTTTCATTAAATCTCTAGATTTGTTTGGGGAAAATTGACATTGTTAGTATATGAAATCTTCCATGTATACATAAAATTTATTATAGCTCCAAGAAGAATGAAATGCCTATGTACAAATGCTAGTATATAAGATATTGATTTTTGTGTGTTGAGCTTAAAGTCACTTATAGTTTCAGGAAGTCGTTTTGTTTCGTTTTAAAAATTTTTAGAATTTCTACATAGACAATCATGTCATCTTGGAATAGGAACAATTTTATTTCTGATGTGTAGAAATACACATTTATTTCTTGCCTTATTCCAAGGCAATATGAGTGGTGAAAGTTGATATCCTTGCCTTGTTCCTGATCTTAGTGAGAAAGTATTCAGTCTTTTACCATCAAATATGATATTAGCTATAGGTTTTTGTAGATGCCCTTAATCACGTTGAGAAAATTCCTTTGTATGCCCTATTTATTGAAAAATTTTGTCATGAAAGGATGTTGAATTTTGTCACATGCCTTTTCTGTATCTATTGATATGATCACATGGGTTTTCTTCTTTGGACTGTAAATATGGTGAATCACATTGATTGATTCTTAAACCAGCCTTAAACCAGCCTTGCATTCCCAGTTTAAAACCTACTTGTTCAAACCAGAGGCATCCATCACATTACCTGACTTCAAACTCTGCTGTAAGATGACAGTAACCAAAACATCATGTATGATACTGGTACAAAAATAGACACATAGACCAAAGGAACACAATAAAGAACCCAGAAATAAAGGTGCACACCTACAACCATCTGATCGTCAACAAAGTCAACAAAAATAAGCAATGGGGAAAGGCCTCCCTATTCAATAAATTTTGCTGGAATAGCTGGCCAGCCATGTGCAGAAGAATAAAACTGCCCCCTACTTTTCATCATATACAAAAATTAACTCAAGATGGATTACAGATTAAAGTGTAAGACCTCAAACTATAAAAACCCTAGAAGAAAGCCTAGAAAATACCATTCTGGACATTAACCTTGGCAAACAATTTATGACTAAGTCCTCAAAAACAATTGTGACAAAACAAAAAATTGGCAAGTGGGACTGAATTAAACTAAAGAGCTTCTGCACAACAAAAGAGACTGTCAGCAGAGTAAACAGATAACCTACCGAATAAGAGAAAATATTTACAATCTATGCATTTGACAAAGGTCTAATATCCAGAATCCATAAGGAACTTAATTCAACAAGCAAAAAACACATAACCCCCTTAGCAAGTGGGCAAAGGACATGAACAGACACTTCTCAAAAAAAGACATTTAGGTGGCCAACAAACATGAAAAAATGCTCGTCAGTAATCATCAGAGAAATGCGAATCAAAACCACCATGAGATAACCTTTCACACTAGTCAGAATGACTATTATTAAAAAGTTAAAAAAACAACAGATGCTGGCAAGGCTGTGGAGAAAAAGGGATTGCTTATACACTGTTGGTGGGAATGTAAACTAGTTCAGTCACTGCAGAAAGCAGTTTGGAGATTTTTCAAAGTACTTAAAACAGAACTATCTTTTGACTAGGCAATCCCCTTACTGGGTATATATCCAAAGGAAAAATAAATCGTTCTACCAAAAAGATACATGCACTTGTATGTCCATTGCAGCACTATTCACCACAGCAAAACATGGACTGGATAAAGATAAGATGGTACATATACACCATGAAATACTACACAGCCATAAAAAGAACAAAATCATGTCCTTTGCAGCAACATGGATTAGCTGGAGGCCATTATCCTAACTGAAAACCAAATACTGCATGTTCTTACTTATAAGTGGGAGCTAGACATTGAGTACACATGGACATAAAGATGGGAACAATAGACAATAGGGACTTTTTGACAGGGGAGAGAGGGATGGGGCAAGGACTGAAACACCGCCTATAGGGTACTATGTACCTGGCTAATGAGATCAATCACACCCAAACCTTAGCATTGTGCAATATACCCATGTAACAAATCTGCACATGTATACCCTGAATCTAAAATAAAAGTTGGAATTATTTTTTAAAAAACCTACTTGTGTGTATTGCATTATTATTTTTACCTATTGATGGATTCAATGTTCTAATATTTTGTGAGGATTTTGTATCTGTATTTATGAGAAGCTAACTTTAGCAAGCCATTTGCTATTTCTGAGTTTCAGGTTCCTCTGTTCTAATGTTAGTTTTGTTGCCTCTAATTATGTTACAGAGTAATTGTAGAGACAAAATAGGGACCAGCTAAAGGATGACATGCTTTGTAATATGTAAAGCGCTACATAAAGGCAAGGAATGAGGAGAGCTTGTTCAGCCTTTGTGTTTGTCCCTCCTTGTTGCCTTCCTAGGTGTAGTACCATTTGCTTTTATGGAAAGGAACCTATGGAAGTGACAATCTGCATGAATTTCTCAGAATACTTGGCACATTAGGTCAGGTCACCCAATATCTTATAAATTGGTGTAGAGACCTTTGGAACTCTTCCAAGACCAGAATAATACTCCCAAATAAAGAGGGAATTCTGTGGCCCAGCCTGACCTTTAGAATATTGTGTCACTGCCAATGCAGAAAACCTACCTAGAGGTAAGAGAAAGGCAAAATAAATACCTTCGTGTGGTACCTTGTCTGGCTCCTAATAGGGAGGATTGTGGTCAAATGCAACATGGGGCAGTGTCTCTCAAAGACCTGCAGTCCAGTCTTTGTAGCTAGAACTCATTTCTAGATCTGTAGTGAAATGGATTATACAAATTAACAAGAGCTAGGATTTGATTTGAGCCCAAGAAAGGGTTTAATCACCATGGGGGCATGAACACAGGTCAGTGTAATAGTGGTAGCTGCTCCCATCAAAAAAACTCTATATTCTTTTTTTTTTTCACCAAAATCAAAGTTTTCAGGAAATCAATACAGACAAATAAACTCTTCTAGGACTTGCACCACTGCAGTTCATGGGCTCTAGTAGCTGCTGCGGCAGCAGCCTTTGCTAATGACATCTCACTACAAGCAGTTTTAAAAAGTGGAATAATGTACGTTATATTTACCAGAGTTTGTACGTTGTTATTGTTCTTTCTCTCTCTAAAATGATTCTAAATTGGTACTTCTATGTCCATGCCAGCCCCTTCATTAATCTAGCTGGGAGGGCGGGTATACAATCTTTGCAACATCATTATCCACAGCATCACCAGGATTTAAAAATTCACTGTCATTAGAAATAAAAATGATCAACAAAATAATGCAAGACATAAATTCTCAAGCTTATGAGATAAGGTAAGAGAAGATAAAAATATAAAGTTAAGTTTGCCATAAGATTTGTTGGGATATGCCTCTTTTTGGGTGAAAATAAACAATCCTAAAGAAAACTGGGTCTTGCAAAAGAAAATTGAATTTAATATTATAATTGTTATTGATTGGGGGGAAAATGTGACTTCTTTTATCAGTTTCCTCTTGCTAGAAAAAACACTTTATCTTTCTAGTTTCATGATAAACCTGGTTTTATATTTGACTATGTACAGATAAGGGAATTTTGAGAAGAGGATATGAATTTTCCTAACTTCCCTAATTGATTACTAGCTAGGATCTATATCTATGTCTAACTATCTTTCTTTTTAAAAATCTTTTCTATCCTCTTAATGTCCTTCACTTTTTATTAAATTTTATCTTTTTCCCTTGCAAATTGGCAAAACAGATACAACATCAACAAACTTATCAAAATTATCTTTGAGAAACCAAGACCCAAAGGGAGGCAGAGTGATTGAATTGATTGAGTAGAGTCTGATAGAAGAAGGGATGTTTCCAGATTCACCTCATATGAGAATGCCAACCAACATGGCCATCTACCTAACTAAGAAATATTTTGCAAAACATTCCTTTTTTAAGGCTCCGTCTTAACGCATCGGTAACTTGGTCATTTTTTGGTTATAAAGGGCAGAATGACTTCTTCAGTACCAGAGTGTGAAAACTACATGCTCTGATGCCAACTCCCTTGTAAAGCAATGCCATGTTGGAGGAGGGAACCATCGTTGTTCAAGGGAGCCAGGTGTAACTGGTTGTGGGGAGGCTTTGGGATGTCAGGCACAGGATCAGGCTCTTGTTAGGTGTGAGGGGATTCAGGCAGATCGTGACAATTCACAAAGTGGAGAGTGAGCAAGAGGCAGAGTGAACACAACATTCTTTTTGTACTCTTGTTTGGAACTACAGAAAATGTGGCTGAATGTGCAACTAAGGTTTTAAAATTCAAGTAAATTGGAAAGAGTTCAAAGGAGAATAACAAGTTGATAAAGGGTTTATATGTCAGCCTCTAAATAAAAGGTTCAGAGTGCTCGGCAAGTTCACTTGAAAGGAAAAAACCTAAAATGAGGCACAACAGTCTCTAAGCACATATAGGGTTGTTAAACAAGAGAAATCTCAATTACCCTTATAAGTTATGAATGGGATTAAGCTTCAGGAAAGTCACAAAATGTAGAATATTTGAAAATCATTCTCTTCTATAGACTCAAAAGACAGAAAAAAAAAATTCCTGTAATTCTCCAATCAAATTATCAAAGTTAGAAGCTACACATCTAGGCCGGGCAGGTTGGCTCAAGCCTGTAATCCCAGCACTTTGGGAGGCCGAGACGGGCGGATCACGAGGTCAGGAGATCGAGACCATCCTGGCTAACACGGTGAAACCCCGTCTCTACTAAAAAATACAAAAAACTAGCTGGGCGAGGTGGCGGGCGCCTGTAGTCCCAGCTACTCGGGAGGCTGAGGCAGGAGAATGGCGTAAACCCAGGAGGCGGAGCTTGCAGTGAGCTGAGATCCGGCCACTGCACTCCAGCCCGGGCGACAGAGCGAGACTCCATCTCAAAAAAAAAAAAAAAAAAAAAAAAAGAAGCTACACATCTAGTGTTGGATGTTTTCAACACATACGCGATGAAGAATATTTACATTTATGCCTCATGCCTAAATAACCTATTTGAATAAATAGGCATCATGCTGATAAAAACCACAATGTGGAGAAAGGAGAAATACAAATTCATTATCCATGGGATTGACTTAAAATCTTAGGAAGAGGCACAGATCATTAAAAAAGGAGCCAAGCACATTGATATATTTGTACAGATCAATGAAAAGAACGTTAAGAAATAAGAGGAAATTGAAACAGGATGGAAACCATGGGCTCCTGAGTGCTTCCATAAAGGACAAAAGAAGTTTATTCATTGTAGAGAAGAGACTATAAATCACCTTTATAAATGAACTAAGGTGACTTAAAAGTTAATGTTGCAAAAATCTTAGACCTTGGCAAGAGTTCTCAAGCCTTGTGCTGGCTGTGAAAAGCATGCTGAGAAAGCTACACTAATCATCTACAGTACTCTGGATTGTAGGAAAAGTCAAGAAAGATGAACAAGCTACAATGAAGCTGCCGAAATGAATCTTAGACGCCAGGCAGAAAGTGTTCAAAAAATTGATCTTGACAGATGTGTCAATCAGATTGGAAGTATCTAAACAAGTGCAAAATTAAACGATAAGAAAGTCACAAAGGAAAAACTAAAAATCAAAAGGTTTTGAAAACCCTACAGGATGCTATAGAAAGGAAAAGATATTAATATAGATCATTACAAAGGATAAGTCTATAAAG
Source organism: Rhinopithecus roxellana (assembly GCF_007565055.1). Lineage (NCBI taxonomy): Eukaryota > Metazoa > Chordata > Mammalia > Primates > Cercopithecidae > Rhinopithecus > Rhinopithecus roxellana. The sequence continues at coordinate 126,706,425 of NC_044554.1, read as the reverse complement.
CTGACCCAGATTACAAAGAGAATCTCTCTGGAGTGATAATGGTGAAAAAGGGAAACAAAGATGCAACGATATGGGCTCAGGGTGGGTAGTCTGAAGACTTTGAGCAAGCTCACCACATGCAGGGAGTTAAAGAGAGGGCGGTTGACAGACAAGAATAAAACATTATTAGGGAATGCGTCTCTTTGTGCCAAGTGCTATCTTCTGAATCCAAACAAGTAGATGAGTGAAAGGAAGATTTGTGGTTGGATGAAGAGCCTTTAAAAGGTACATCCCTGAATCACAGAAATCAGGCCCTGGCAAATGCCTGTTGGGTGACAGAGTTCACTGTCTGTCTCGCTGCACTGTTGGTCCCAGCAGGTGGCTGGCAAATGCTGTGTCCAGTCAGGTTCCTGGCCAGCAGGACAGTCTTGTGCACAGCAGGCAACCTTTCAATTACTACATAAAAAACTGGACGTTAATACTCATGTATTAACCACCTTTGACAGACAGAATAGAAGTTTAGGCCCTTTGGAATAGTAGCAGAGAGTCTCTGGGAAAAAAGCTCAGGGGGACAGTGTATACTCACTGTAACTGGAAGTGAAAACAGATAAAAGACTAAGAGCTAGGAACAGAGGAAAATATGTGAAGGAGTGGGAAGAACTAAGGGCTTGACAGTTTCCTAGGTGCCTTGGTGAAATTAAATGTAGGTAGATGCTCAGTACAGCAGAAACCACTCAATCAACATTGACACTATCTGAAATGAAAGACTTAGGCATATAAAATCTAATCTGGGATCCTGATGAGTTCTCTTATGGCTTAGTCCATGTGCATTTAATATTGTTACAGAAAAAGTATCAAAATATAGTTCTTTCTGGAAATAATAGTGGTACAGAGTGGGATCCTGACGTGTATTTGTAGAATTTCAGTTTTCTTCTGGTACAAGCAACCACTTCTATTTTGCACAAGGAGAAAACAGAAGGAACCAGTTACACAGTGTTCAAAGAAAACTTAAGGCAACAAATAGAGAGGGCAGGCATTTCCAGCCTCTTATGTAACTAGGGACTGAATTTTCTGAGGAAGTTGAGAAGAAGCAAACATCTTTAAAAATACTATTAATAGATAATCCCTGTTTCAAGGGCACTTTGAGCAACTACAGCCTGAATGACTGAGAAAACCCACCAATAGTCGTAAAAGCCCAGATAGTAGAAAGAGATCAGCAAAACCCAGAGGAAAAGAGAACTCAGATTCAAGAGTAACCCCTTAACCACATCTAGCCAAGAGTTTCACCACTTCCTTGGTGGCGAGGAGCACTGAAATGATCAGAATCTCTTTCAGAGTACAGGGAAAGTAATTATTCATAACCATACAGTGTAGTACATGTGTAGTTCTCATGTCTTAAAAGGACACTTTTGTTGTCTTCACAACGAAGTCACCTACTGCTGCAAATAAATACCTGAACTGGACAGACTGATTATAGCTGTTAAAATTCTAATATGTAAAGGTGGAAGAGCTTACATAGGGGTGGAGTTACAGGTTATGCAGTGACAAACCATGACTAAACTCACTATCTTGCCAGTGGGAGGATTTTCAAGCACAGAAGAGCATAGGTTTCTCGGGGCTTTATTTTCACTTTTATCTGTATTAAAAATCATATGAGAATAATTTAGAGACACAAAATTTCTCCAATCAGAATAGAGCTTCTGGCAGAATTCTTCTGTTGGTTATACCTTTATGTATTTATCTTGTGAGGTCTAATTGACCATTATTCGCCACACCTTTCCTGGAGACAATGATAACAGCCTATTGTCTGTTTTTGTTATTGTTGTTGTTTATTTGTTTGTTATTTTGAGATGGAGTCTGGCTCTGTTGCCCAGTCTGGAGTGCAGTGGCACGATCTTGGCTCACTGCAACCTCCACCAGGTTCAAGCGATTCTCCTGCAACCTCCACCTCCCCGGTTCAAGCGATTCTTCTGCCTCAGCCTCCCTGGTAACTGGGATTACAGGCATGCACCACCATGCCCAGATAATTTTTGTATTTTTAGTAGAGACAGGGTTTCGCCATGTTGGCCAGGCTGGTCTCAAACTCCTGACCTGAGGTGATCCGCCCGCCTGGGCCTCCCAAAGTGGTGGGAATACAGGAGTGAGCCACCGCACCTGGCCCACAGTCAACTGTCTTGATTTATACAGTCACAGACTTTATTCTTAGCTATAGACCATACTTGCTATGTAATGGGTTAAAAAAGAATCTAAATATGTGATTTAGTTTATGTATTTGTTAACGAGATATAAGAAACTGAATATTTCCTAAACTTGGAAAGCTGCAGTGAAGACTAATGGGTATACGTAAAGCACTTTCAAATGTAAAATCAGCAACCATAATGAGAACAGAAATGGCAAGATGCCAAAACAAAACTGAAACCAAAAAGAAAATAGGAACATTATATTTTTCAAAACTAAAATGGAGATAAAAATTTCTCTTTTGTTTGTTTAAGAGAAGGGGTGTATTTCACCCTTAAAACCATGAATGTTTTCCCTGAGAGATTGTCCCATGGCTCGTTGATATAAGAGTCATTGAAATGTAATGGCAGTATCATGATTCGATGTGCTTCACTTTTGTACAGGGTTTATCAACTGCGGGTTTCTAGATATACTCATTCATAATATCTTGAATATTATAATATTAGGTAACACAGAATCAAATGGCTTTTGTGACTGGTGAATCCATCCTCAACTGGGAAGTAAACGTCGAAGATCAGATTGGTTGACAATTCTGATCTTTAGCATTCTGTCACATTAAGTCACGGTACTATTTATATTCATTCAGCAAACTTTTCATTTTGTTAGTTTTCTCATTTATAAAGTCATCTAAAATTTGTGAAAGGTGATGGGGAAAGCATGTTTTCACAAAGAATCAAACTATTAATTAATAGCCTTCTTTTGTTCCCAAGATACGTAAGGAGGATCACAAAAACAGAAAACATCGAGATAATAGTTTAGTGAGAAACCTGTAACAAAAGGAAAAGACAGGAACATTAAACAAACCCAAGAATGAAATAGAAGCCAAAACATATACTATTAAGCCCTATCTTATTGTGAAATATGGGTTTCAAATTAAGTTTCGTGCTCTTCAGTGACCAGTGCAGAGAAGTAAATGTCCTCAGTTACATGCACCTCAGGGTCTTCATGGCAATGTAAATACATTGTTTCAGAGAAGCACAACTATTCCTGATACTAAGACTACAAAAGAAGTTTCTCAAAATGTCCTCATAGAAATTGTCCTGAACAACATGCTTATTTCACTTCCAGGGACAAGTTTCAGAGGGCTCTTCCTTAAAGCTCCTAGTGGAATCAATTTAGTAAAAGCAATTTTGTAGAGAAGATGAAAAGTGAGGGTCAGTTTAGTGAGATCTACTTTCTCAGTGCTGTGAAGGTTTACAAAAAATTGCTATATAAAGATATGAATTTTTGCTAATGAAATCTCATAATAATATAACAGTTTCTATATACAAATGGTCAAACAAGCATATGGAAATGCAAATCATCAACATGCAAAATGCTCAACATCACCAGTTATCAGGGAAATGCAAATCAAAACCACAATGTGATACCACCTTCACTCCTGCAAGAATGGCCATAATCAAAACAATCAAAAAATAATAGATGTTGAAGTGGATGTGGTAAAAAGGGAACAGTTTTACTCTGTTGGTGGGAGTGTAAACTAGTACAACCACTATGGAAAACAGTGTGGAGATTCCTTAAAAAACTAAAAGGAGATTAACCATTTGATCCACTAATCCCACTACTAGGTATCTACCCAGAGGAAGAGAAGTCATTATGTGAAAAAGGTACTTGCACATGCATGTTTATCAGCACAATTTGCAATTGCAAAAATATGGAAACAGCCCCAATTCCCATCAATCAAATAACAGATAAAGAAAATGTCCATATGACCATGGCATACAGCTCAGTCATAAAAAGCAACTAAATAATGGCATTCGCAGCAACCTGGATGGAATTGGAAACTATTATTCTAAGTGAAGTAACTCAGGAATGGAAAACCAAACATTGTATGCTCTCACTCGTAAGTGGGAGCTAAACTATGAGGACACAAAGGCATAAGAATGATACAGTGATCTTTGGGGACTGGTGTGGGGGGAGGGTGGGAGGAGGTGAGGGATAAAAGACTACACACACTGAATACAGTGTACACTGTTTAGGTGATGGGTGCACCAAAATCTCAGAAATCACCACTACCAAACTTATTCATGTAACCAAACACCACCTGTTCCCCCAAAACCTATTGAAATAATAAGTTAAAAAACAACAAAATAATAATGTAACAGCTTCTTAGGCATATGAATTATATTTAATATTCATTTTAAAATAGAAGGTACTATCCTTGTCTTCTTGAAAAGCTCAAATATGAGTTTTTGGCTTTCTAATATGTTGTCTGCTTCTAAAGAATTGTTCATAAATGCTTTAAAGGAATAAACAGAGTTATTGTGACTCTGCTTGATTAAAAATACCATTCCCTTTTCCCAAATGTGAAGAGAATAAAGTTAGGATAAATAATCTTTGAGATATTTTACTTCAAATACTTAATGGCTTTAATATATGTCATGATAATACCTTGTTTTTAAAGCAAAGAACCTTTCTTATTTTTTCAGAAGCCTCAAAAGGCAAAGGAAAAATCAGTGTATTGATCCCTACAATGGATTCCAATGTTATTCTAGCTTCAGGAGGTGTCCAGTTACAGAGAAACATTTTAGTAATCACAAGGTTCAGACAGACCTTATGTGACCCTATTCATTCCTGACCAACAAATAGTTTTTGTTTAACTTCGAAATAAACCAGACAAACCCTGCAAGGTTACTTGTAATCATGACACCATTCTTAGAATTGCCATGTGCTGGGAACATGCCTTCTCGCTTCCTCCTTCTATCTACAGTATAAATCTGAAGGACTTTGTTATGGCTCTTATACTTGGCACATCTTAGGCCTATTTAGAACATCAACACCATCAATCACATAATATGGGGCCGACCAGCTGGATGAACCCTGGCTATCATTCAGGGGTTATTTGTCATCTGGGCATGTCTGTTTGGTATATAACACTCCTTCAGTCCCAGAACAATTTTCCCCCTCCAAAAATATTCTCTTTGATTCAGGAAACACGTGATTAATAAAGGACAAGGGTTTACAGCCTGAGGTCAAGGCTAAAAGTCTTAACCAAACAAGTGCATTGCTTACTAACGTTTGCATCAGCAGTCAAAAATTCCCTTGAAGAACTCCCACACTGAAGAAACACGCATCTATTCTTAAATGCCATAAATTTCAAGAGACTTCAGCAACTATGATCATCTTGAGAGATTTATTTTAAAATAATGTTGTGCATCTAGAAATGTTTTGCTGCAGAATAATAACACTGCATCAAGCATTTAAAAGGCTCATTACAAACATTTACAATTTAATATAAAAAAATTAGGGTTGAAAAGACACAGTTTAACCAATATGATATGTAAAGGAAATTTGTACTATAACATTAGGACAATTTACATTAAAAATAAATTGTTTTCTAAGATGTCTATTTACACTTAAATGGATTTAAAAGCAACACTCCTTTCCTCATATTCTTTGGCTTATTTATATGCCAGTCTGCAATACTTTATAATACTTTTCCATTAGACAGTTTTTATTTTATATGTTTCCCTTTCTTTCACCAAAAGAAGCTTGTTTCATGTTTATAGAATATTTTCTTTCTTCTAGGCAACTTATAGTTCCACCCTGTAATAGTATTTATCTGATATTACGAATTGTTTGGGTGTATGTATAATGACAGAAAAAAAGCAAATTTTAACAACATACATTTAAAAAGTAATTGTTGGTTAAAGTTTTAAATTGTCCTAACATTGACTTAACTGGAACTGACTTCATTTCTTAATCTAAAAAAATTGACTTAATAGTGTTTATTTCATTGGAATTATAAAGGAAGTCACAAATTCCCACTGGAATTGTAAACAGAGTTTCTCAGAAGGTGATAAGTAGATTGTATTATAGCACTGATGATGTTGCAAGGCCTAAGGAGCTCATGTCAGTTATTACTTTATCCAACTTGTAGAGACTTTTAAGTTCCTGAACACAGGCCACTTTAGGTAATCAGACTTGCTAGAGTTCATCTTTCTATACCTCCCACCTCTCTGCCAAATACCAAAGGAATAAAAATAGAAGCTCAGTACAAAATACAGAGTATTAAAAATAAGTTGTCATTGAAATTCATACAGGCAATGCATTTATCCTGTAGACTGCATTAGAATCATAGCTTTGCAAGCAAAAAGGGGTTTCCATGTCATCTGGTCAGATTGCTCACCCTACTGTTGTGGAAACTGAGCCTTCAGGAAGGAACTGGCAGATGTAAGACTAGAACATTGGTCACCCACGTCCCTGTCCAGTGTTTCCTATGTTGAGATATAAAGCCCTCTTATGGCTCAACAGTTAGTGCAGAATCTTCGGGTTAATCTGACTTGCTCACAGCTTGGCCATCTGTTGCTCCACTACTTATGCTAATATGTTAACCTTATATACGTGGCTGTTGATGGGGCCTTCTTGGCACTGTACATGCATAATGCTCCCAGTTAACTCAGTTGACCCTGTTAAACAATGACAATGTGTGTGAGGCCTGAGTTTGTTCGCATTCATTGTTACAAAGACAGGGTTACTGACCTTGTCATATTTAACAGTGTTGAGCAGACACAGCAATGTAGATCCTGAGGACAAATAAAGAATTTCCACTGGTGATGTAAGAACTATGCTAATTAGTTTCCCCCTCCACTCTGCTTCCAGACACTGCATAACTCTATAGTTCAGCTAGAAGGCTCACTGAGCCCTAAACTAATAAAACCCAAGAATTTTTATGAATAATAGTTTACAAAATGTATTTGAACATGCACACTTAGAAATGTGTTCATATGTGTTTCTCTTAGAAACAGTGACTTTTGCAGATCATTGTGCCTGGTTGCTGTTGCATCTCTACCGCATAGAAGTGAAACAACAATGTAGACTGATTTTTTTTTAAAAAGACATGAAATGGAGCCAGTTGTGGTGGCATGTGCCTGAGTATAGTCCCAGATATTCATGTGGTGGCATGTGCCTGAGTATAGTCCCAGACACTTAGGGGGCTGAGAAGGAGGATTACTTGAGCGCAAGGCTGTGGTTCTCTGTGATCATGCCTGTGAATAGCCACTGCACTCCAGGCTGGGCAACATAGCAAGATTCCATCTCCAAAAGAAACAAAAAATGAAAATAGAGTCATCTGTTTATCTATATTATCTAAGAACCATTTTCTTAGCTTGAGATAAAAAAAATGCTGCCACACAATGACTAAGGAATTATATATGGGGCTGGTTCACATATCTAAGCACTGGATATGAGCATTCTTACATTAGTAGAAAAACAAGCTAAGTTAATTTTTCAACAATGCAATATTACCTTGGTACATCTTGTTCTCTCTTTCCCTCGGGGTCTTATATGAATGAATCAGAAAATTGCTCCCTTATGTGAAGCCTGAGTCTGCACCTGTGTTAAATTCACATGGAACTGAAATTGGGGGTGTGGGGGTGGGGATAAATGTCAGCAAAGCTAATGGGACGATATATCTAAGTTTGAATTCTGAAGTTTATTAGCATCCAACACAAAAAGCATTGATGAGGATATTTTTATGGGCACATTGTGCTACATTTAGAACTGAAATTAAGAATATAATCATGTTGACCAATTGTCCTTGAGTTATGATTAGAAGCATCTGGCTCTAGATTTTAGGAAACCCAGATAACCAGGTATTCTGAAAATCTTGGCATGCCAAATTTTTTACTTTACCTTCTTTGGGTCCTGGATCACCTTTCAAATATTGAAACAATTTCTATGTCTTAGACATTGTAAGAGAGCTCATGAAAGGTAACCAAGTCATTGAAGCAAAATACAGAAAACAACGAAGAGTTGAAAGAAGAGAAGAGATTAATGACTTCTAGATTTCCAAAAGCAAGCAGAATTGTTGATTTTCTGGACAGGTGAGTGGATGTGGAAAGTGGAGAGAGGATGAGTCAGCGTAAAAGTAAGAGGAATTAAATGAGGAAAACAGATATGTAGAGAGAGTTGTGTCTGTGTTTTAAGTCTGCTCTTTATCCATGAATGGAAGTAGTGGGGGGAAGTCAGTTTTCCTCAAAATGTAGCAAACTTGTTAATGGAATTTCTCATTCGCTTGATTTATTAATGTTTTTAGACAAAATTGGACAGTGTATGAGATGCATTCTGGATTAAGACATCTCTCTGAAAGATTTTGCTATCAGAGGAAAGAAGTAAATGGGAGAGAAGTTTGGGGCTCTGAGACTAAGACACCTCAGTTTTATCAGCTGTGAAGTATACACTGAAGAGGACAATTATTTGCATATTGCAATGGGGGCTGGTTAAAATCCAATCAATTGAATCCAGATGTGAGTTTCTTGTATATGTGTCTGTGTGTGTTTAATGGAGGGTTGCCAAAACGTCTTAGGAGTAGAGACCACAAGCTAATATAAGCCAAAGGATTCACAAAATACAAGGAACATTTTTGCTTTATAAATATTCTGCTTTAAGCATGGTGACTGGAATAATAAAATAAAATGGTCTATGATAAATTAGTTAGTGGATATTTATTAGTTAGTGGATTACAAATGGCTGGCCCTGTCTAAACACAATCTTCCAAACTAACTCTACAAACTGTGAGTCCTGATATGGTGGTATCCAATCACATGTTTAGGGAACGCCGTAACTGGTAGTTTATGCTCTTTTGGCAGGAGGTAAACTCCAAAAAAGCAATCTATGAGGAACCACCTCCTGGCACAACGGGGTCATGAACAGAATTTTGATAAAATGCCAAAGTTGTGTTTATTTTATTTTAAGTTCTGGGCTACATGTGCAGGATGTGCAGATTTGTCACATAGGTAAATGTGTACCATGGTGATTTGCTGCACCTATTAACCCATCACCTAGGTATGAAGCCCCGTATGCATTAGCTGCTTTTTCTTATGCTCTCCCTCTCATACCCCACAGGCCCCAGTGTGTGTTGTTCCCCTCCATTTGTCTATGTGTTTAGATTGTTCAGCTCCCATTTATAAGTGAGAATATGTGGTGTTTGGTTTTCTGTTCCTATGTTAGTTTGTGGAGGATAATGACTTCCAGCTCCATCCATGTCTCTGCAAAGGACATCATCTCATTCCTTGTTTTGGCTGCATGGTGCATATGTACCACATTTTCTTTATCTAGCTATCATTGATGAGCATTTGGGTTGATGCCACGTCTTTGTTACTGTGAATAGTACTGCAAAGAACATACAAATGTATGTATCTTTATGGTATTAATAGAATGATTTATATTCCACAAAGGTGTGTTTTTAAAGAGGTATAAATGTCCATAGAGATCTCAGTCCCCTGAAGAAACTAACAATAAAATCTTTTATAAGTTGATTAATTATCAGAATATTAGGAAACAATTCTGTAGAAGAATTTTGTTGCTCTTGTGCTTTCTTTTCAAATGTGACTAATTTTGATTAGTCAAAACCTAACCTCTCTCTTGGAACCAGTATTCTTGAAATAACTGCTTTGGGTTTAGAGTAAATACCACTATGATACAAACACTTGTTTTAGTTTATTTTCTAAATGTATTGAACACTTAAAAGTAGGTAAAAGGAATAATTTCTCCACAACCCCATTCCCTTGGCAAATCAACCTGTTTTCATATTCCTGAGTTCTCATCAAGTCTATATGCATGGATATTTCTGTTACAAAGTTACAAGAGTGCTAGAATGAAAAAATGTTTTTGATAAAGTAATGGAATTCTTATTGTTTAAATATTTAAATATCATTCAATGTCTTAAAATGATGGAGTTTAGTTTATGTGTTCATTACTAGAGCTTTTCTAGAGCTTTGGCTTTTTCCTGTATTTGTTTTAGCTCACTTACTTTACTTTAAAAATATACAACCAAACTTGGGAATGAAAATTCATGAATGGGAAAAATGATTAATTAGAAGAAATTGGATCCATTTCAACTTCACTGAATTTAATTCAACCCCAAACTGATTTTCTATGTGCTAGGTATTATAAAGGAAATACCATCAGATGAGACTTTTCTGTCTCCTATGGCCTTCTAATGTATTGCATAGACACATTTATGGGTTACACTTAAGGCAGGGTTTAGAGCAGGAACAACCAAAGTTCTTGGAGAACTTCTATACAAGGCCATGGACAAGCTATTCCAATAGTGAAGGCTTCTTAAAGTAAATGGAACTTTAACTGGGCCTGGAAGAATGGGAGGGCATGGTTTACTTTTGTTTGGATCCTTTGATAAACTCACCTTGATAAATGATACAGTCCTCTGAAGGCAGTGGATTATGCATAGGTGATTTTAAGCTTCTTTTAATGAATGGGAATGGAGAAAGAACAAGCTTTTTTTCTAAACTCATACCATGTATCAGACAGTGAATCAAGTAAGCCTCCTTAGGCTAACTGGCAATGAGCAGGGCTGGCTTCATGGGCATATGATCAGTGCAGTGGCACAAGACCCTGTGCTCAGAAGGACCTTGCACATTGGATCTAAATCCACTGCAGTTACCCTCTTGAGATTCTTGAATAATTGTATTGTTTTGTAAGTGAAGTCCATAAGACAATGGAACATGCATGGGGAGCTTGGAGTCGTGGCTTGCTTGCTATTCCATCTCTCAATCTCTCACTACCACCTCTACTCTGCGCTCCTCTGGATAGATTTTCAGCCTCCGACTCGCAGCCCTGCCCTGTATATAGAAAATAAAGGCACTCTCCTCCTGCGGCGGCTGCGGAATTGTGTCAGCAGGGGGAGGTCTTTGTTCCATCATTGCCCTCAGTCCTTGCTGGGGACCTAACCATGAGCATGAGGAAGGACAGGGACCTGGGAATAAGCGTGGCAAGTGTGAAGAGGGTTAGGGTCAGGTGTGTAGTCCCCTGGCATGTCAGCCATAGCCAAGGTTGTATCTGGCAGCACATCGGTGATCCAGGTACCACACTTTTCCCAGAGCAGAGCTTGCAGTTTGGGGGGAGTGACAATTTGCTGTGATTTGAGAAACTGACTTCCCTGCCCCGGCCAGGGCCCCACATTTTCATTTTACACTGCGTATTGCAAATCCTGTGGCTGACACTGACTGTGAGGCAGGTGTTATTGACTTTTTAGTACAGGTGGGAAACTGGAGCCCAGAGAAGGGCTGGTAAGTGGGAGAACAAAGGGGTCTCACTTGAAAGCCCATCCCTTTTTCACTTTGATGCCTGGGACCATCTGCCTTGAGAAACAGTGGGGTGAGGGAGAGGCGCCTTGGGATGCTGAGTGCTATGGGTGTTCTCTCCTCTGGAGTGGCCTGGAGGTTACCTATAGCCATCTCTTAACAAGATGGACCTGAGCTTAATTGACTCAAGGTCTCTATGGTTCTTACAGTGGACAAGTAGAAAAATTTTAAACTCCAGGGCCACTATTATGACTGAGTTATGACCCCCAAACTCAGAATTTAAAGCCATAACTGCCAGTACCTCAGAATGTGACTGTGTTTGGAGACAGATCCTTTAAAGTAATAATTAATTTAAATGAAGGACATTAGGGTGGGCCTTAATCCCATCTGACTGGTGTCCTTATAAGTAAAGGAAATTTGGACCCACAAAGAGGCACCAGGGATGCGTGTGCACAGAGGAAAGACCGTATCAGGAAATATCCAGAAGATGGCCCTCTACAAGCCAGGGAGAAAGCCTTCAGAAGAAATCAAACCTGTTGGCACCTTGATCTTAGACTTCCAGCCTCCAGAACTGTGGGAAAATACATTTCTGTTGTTGAAGCCTCCACTCTGATATTTTGTTATGGCAGCCCTGGCAAGTTAACGCACCTACTAAGACACTGACAGTGTGAATCCATCAATCTTCTGTTGGCCTAAATGGTATGGTAACATGATTCTACCAAGTAGTACGTAAATGTAAAGAGTTCTGTATAAAAGCCCATTAGATGAGACTTGAAAATTCTGTACGACAGAAATCCTGGAGTACAAAATTGAGAGTGAGAGAGAGAAAATGGGATGAGGCAAGAAGAAAAAATGTAGAATATCTTAGGTAAGAGACCTTTTAGCTGTTGCTCCTCACCTTTTTTATATAAACAAGTAACATGTAAATACTGCATATTTGTTTAATAAAAAAAAAGCTTACTTCAATTGAGTAAAAAATCTAGGTCTTGCCAGGAGAGGTGGCTCACTCCTGTAATCTCAGCACTTTGGGAGGCCGAGGCAGGAGGATCACTTGAGCCCAGGAGTTCGAGACAAGACCATTGTAGAGATAAGATCTCTACAATGAAATTAAAAAAAAATTAGCCAGGCATGGTGACATGCACCTGTGGTCTCAGCTACATAAGAGGCTGAAATGAGAAGATAGCTTGAACCCAGGAGGTCAAGGCTGCAGTGAGCCATGATTGCACCACTGCATTCCAGCCTGGGTGACACAGCGAGACTGTCTTAAAAAAAAAAAAAAAAAAGGTCTAGATTTTTCTGTTCCTCTTCATTCCCCATCTCACTTCCCACGTCAGCAGTAAGCACTGATAGGTACATTACTTTAGACCACTTTACAAATCATTTAAGAATATATGTATAAAATTTCTATATATGCTCAACTTTGCTATCTCAATTTTAATTATTGAAAGAATGTAATTTTATAATATGTATTGTTTTGTGATTTGTTTTTCCATTTAATAATATATATTAGGGATTTTCCTATATTTGTTATGCACCTTTATTTTATGTAATTTATTATGAAATGTGAAACACCATATTATAGATGTTTTATGATGTATTTAATCATTATGTTACTGATAAACATTTCGGTTGCTTTCAGGTTTTTATGATTACAAAAAATATTGCAATAAGCATTTTTGTACATATATATGTGTTACATTTAGATTTCTAATTGCCATATCTCTTGGTCACTTCCATGGTTCCTCTTTTTCTTCTGGATTCCTTTTGTAATTTAGAGCTAGGACTGTCTTTTTTGATCTGAATTAGGTATGTAAAAATAGGCTGAGATGATTTTTCTTTAATATCCATATAACCAGAGTTATGTATGATTTTCTGTTTCCTTGGTAGAGAAAATTCTTTAACTGTTAAGGCCATGTAGCATGCTACGCCCACGGTCAGCAGTATGCAGTAGGCCACAGAGGATAGTTTAAGCTGTTGATCTTAACACATAACCTCTTTGTGGTTTGAAGTAAAGAGACAATAAAGCTGTGAACTAAGGCATGACTCAGTGCCAGAAGACATCTGTGTACCCAGAATGGGGGTGCCAACTCAGAATGACTCTTAGGATTATCTCTGGGATGGACATGTGTGATATAGTCTTTAATATGGAGGTGTAGGAATGCCCTGATAAACCCTGAGTGTTTCTTCCCAATTTCCATGTTTCAGTTCAAGGAGTTCCTGCCCAGTGAATAATGGCACCTTATGTTATGGCTGCATAAAGCAACTAGTGAGACTTTCCTAAGAATAGCCAAGTTAGTTTTATAGTGACCTAGTAAATATTGGTTTTTGGTTAAAAAAAAAAATACCTGGCATGATTTTTTTCTGGTAGTCAAATGGATGAAGAGGTGGACACATTAAAGAACAATATTTTAAAATTGTAAGCATTTAAAGATGGGTTAAATGTATATTATCACTAGACTTTAGTCCTTCATCCTGAAGTCTAAAAAGCAATAATTTTGAATCCCTTCCTACGTTTTCAAACCTTCCAGTGTCTGTTCTCTTTGGCAAAACTTCATGCCTCTTGGCTTCAGGCAGGCAATTTGTCAAGAAATCTTGCCATTTTGGCTTGCTCCTTTATTTCTTGTTTCCACCATTCATTAAGCCTTCAAAATCCTCTAATTAGCTGTTTACCTTAATTATTCCAGATAGGACTTCATCTGGTCTCAGGTTCTCCCACTTCTGGGGATCCAAAGTGTCTATGCCTTCCCTATTGGGAGAATCTTCCTACTTTTCTGAAAAATACATTCCCACCCCGCTTGCTCTGTGTCTTGTGGCTTCCATAGCCACGGTGGGAAGAGAAAACTGGCAGTAGTCTTAAACATCTGATTCTGAGCCACATCTCTCCCATTTTAGAGAAAATAAAATTTCTTACATAGTCTCAACAGAACCCAGGGTTTCAACTTAGACCAGATTTGAAGACTAGTTACGAAGTACAAGACCTCAGCAAAATCTGGGCTTAGTTCACTTCTATAATCTATAAGACATTGAGGAATAGTGAGTTGGTGCACATTTTCTTAACCAGCCCTCCTTATCTATCATCTGTTTTGGCTCATGAACATATAATATCAAATCAAACACCATGTAACTTGAGGATGATATCTAGTAGTTTTGAAATGGTTCAGGTCAAGGCACTATCAACCTTATGAAGAATAGGTAGAGATTCCCTGGGTGACCATGTTGCTATACACTAAATAATTAAACATGTGACTTTGGGTCTCTCTAGGCTTTTCATGGAAACCAGACTCATTTTACATAGATGTATTTAATGACTAATGAACTAACTCTTAGCACCTTGATAAACAACGTTCTTTGTATTTAAATTTTTACTTACGGACATGTGTTGGTAAAAGATATTGTCACTAGTTAGGCCCCTGATTAACCCTAGAAACTATCTTCCTTATTAGGTATCATCATTAGGGTTGACACAACCTGATCATTCACCAGTTGGAATCTCATAGAAACAGAAGTGCCTACCATGAAGCTATTGAGTGCCTTGGTATTACATTTGAATTTGGAATTGACTAAGCCTTAAGCCTTCCAAACCTCACAAAATAAATTATGAAATGCATCACTTAGACCTTTTCAGGTGACATGGACTGGGGGTCTTACTTGCCACTTTTAAAACAGAGTTCCCTTCTTGCTCCACTGTGAGACTGATAAGGTGGAGCAATCTGAAGGGTGGCCTGTCAATCCTACCAGAGGAAAGACTGAAGATTAAGTATGACGGTTTATTTTACTTGGAGGTTTTGCTCCACTAAGTTCATTAAAAATCCTCATATATTTTAAAATTTATTTAAAATTCAGATTCTCTATTTCTCATTTTATCACCACTTTAATTAGGCATAACGGTTGAAATTAGGTATCATAGAATAACTTTGCATGTTGAAACTAACAATACTGCAATTTATTCTACGTGATGATTCATTCCCTCCCTCGATACTTGTCTGAGTCACCAGGCATAAATGAATATGCAAAGAAGAGACCTTCGTAATTCTGGATTTTCGGATTCTGAAATAAGAAAATCAGACATCTGTTTCCAAGACTTGTGAACTAACTCTGAGTGTAGAAATCTTTATTTTGTGCCTAATGACTGAAAAGCAGGTTCTGATGTGCTTCTTTAGAAGCACTTCATAAAATAACTGGTGCGTATAAAAAATAAATAAATAAAAGGGTAAAATATGCCACAAACTATTTGCATATGATAATTTCATGAAATATTCCCCTTGAGAAATACCTAAGTAAAATTAATTCACAATCAGTAGAAACCCAGTGGGAATGTGTTCGTCGAAATAAATAACCCAAAATTATTCTTGGGCTGTGAAGTTTGTTTACTGCCTTAACTGAAGTGTGTATCAAACATAAGTACATTAGCATTGGCTGTGCACTGGGGGAGTCAGGCACAGCCTTCACCTCATGTTTTTCATCCATTCTGCTGTTTATATTTTTTGGCAACAGGTTCAAACCACAGAGGGGTTTGTTCCAATATTTTGTGTGTGTGTGTGTGTGTGTGCATAGTGATGGGCATAGCACCTTTTCAAGAGGAGCCTCCAAGGTACGGTTGAATTATTGAAAGCTGCATAAGAGTTTGCTAATTTTAAAAATTATTTTAAAACTCAATTCTCTTATAGGCAAAGAGCAGTGAGTATTCTCAGTTAAAGAAATAAAGAGTGCTTCTTCCCACTTAGAATTCTCAGGGCTGACTACCACTCTACTCCTGTCCAGCTCTCTGTTGTCACCTCCCAACACTGCTTGGTGGTAGTTGCTGTGATGTTGCTTTAAATGTTTAAACGAAATAATACATTGTAAACTCTTAGTAGGCACATATTGGTATCAAAAGATGTTAGAGTTGTTGTCAACAAATTTTACCAGTATCAGGAAAAGCTGGGCAGGGTAAGGCACTGGTTACTTTTGGGTCATCCTTGGGAGAACTTTGGTGAAGGATGAGCTGAAGCTGATAACTAAAATGACAATAGACTAGTCATAGCCTTGATCATGAAGATCAGCAACCATTCTGGTTTTTCTGATGCATATGAGATGTCACAGTGGCAGCGAACACATTGATCTTGTTCTTACTTAAGAGCAAATACTCACTGTCCTTAACTACGAAAGGTGCATAACTACTTATCAGTCATTTTCTTTCCCATGTGTGCTGCTTTAGGACTCAGGCAATTCAGATAATATCTTCAGGATTTGGACTTCTGGAGATAAGGAGGAGTGAGCTGGGTAGTTTTTGGGTTGGCATTGAATTTTTATGTAGGACAGAGAATACTGGGAGTTAGAGAAGAAAGATAGTGACTACACTTTGTATATATTTCTAAGATTCCCTTTCAGTTATGGTCATTCTGGGTGTTGCTAGCTGTGATAAACATATGTGTAGGCATGTCTCATTTATATAAACACCTTGTGCCTGATGTTGGGCTACAAATAACTTGACAGACATTGCTTTGCCATGGTCTTGCAGCTTTGAGGTGGCAGAAACAGGATTTGAACCTAGGTCTGTCTGGATTCTAGAGCCAGTATTTGTAACCATGATACACTTCTTTCCTCATATTCTCATGCTGCATAATTCGCCTTGCAGAAATCTTTCACCTTGTTTTTCCGTTTTCCTTTCAAGATTTCCTTCAATGTCCATTCTATATATATACTTTAAATTCTGGGATACATGTGCAGAACATGCAGGTTTGTTACATAGGTATGTATATACCATGGTGGTTTGCTGCCCCCATCAACCTGTCATCTCGGTTTTAAGCCCCACATGCATTAGGTATTTCTCCTAATGCTATCCCTCCCCTAGCCCTTCACCCCCTGACAGGCCCCAGTGTGTGATGTCCCCTTCCCTGCATCCATCTGTTATCATTGTTCAAATCCCACTTACGAGTGAGAACATGCGGTGTTTGGTTTTCTGTTCCTGTGTTAGTTTGCTGAGAATGATGGTTTCCAGCTTCATCCATGTCCCTGCAAAATACATGAACTCATTCTTTTTTATGACTGCATAGTATTCTATGGTGTATAAGTGCCACATTTTCTTTATCCAGTCTATCATTGATGGGCATTTAGGTGGGTTCCAAGTCTTTGCTACTTCAGTGTCCATTCTGACCATACCTGGCCTGTATAGAAATGTTGCTGGTTAGGATTCATACCCTATAGTGAGACTCATGTGGCTCTTACAGCCAGATGGATGGATAGAAGGATGAACGGGTGCATGAGTGGCCACACTTATTTTCTTGGAACACAGTGGCTTAGGAATGTAGGAATAATGCTACATTCACAACAGGTACTAACCAGGCATGGAGGATAAGTTGCTCCTTCAAGATGTCAATGCCACCAACAACAGGTAGTACCAATAAAAGTTACTGAACTAGGTAAAACCAGTCTCCAGAAAGATTGTAGTGGTTAATAGGATGGAGTTTGACGCCAGAATGCCTGGGTTTAAATCCTATACTGATGTGTAATCTTGGGCATGTTATTTGTTTTTTTCTGCGCCCTTGTTTCCTAATCTATAAAATGGTCATAATGATTGTACTTACCCCATGGGATTGTTGTAAGGAACATGAATATATAGACTCAGTTCCTGGCATATAGTATGTGCTGTTAAGTGTTTTCTAGTATTGCCAGTAGTATGATGCCTTGTGTTTGATAATTCCTCTTTCTGATATCTGACTGTGGTCCCAACTGACATATAACTCTTGGTATATCCTTAATAGAGCTTTTGGTTTACTTTGTACCCAATTCTGCTGCTATCAGCCCATAACCCATGCATTCCTGAATTTGTAGCTGACTTAAAAATATGTGGTAATGAGTCACTTCTCCACCCCCAAACTAAGAGTAAAAGCTTGACTTCAAACTATATTCGGGCTGGCATATTTCTACCCTATGAAAAGTAAAGTAAAAACAATTTAATAAAGCAAAGAAGGAAAGAAAGAAGGAAAGAGAGAGAAATAGAGAGAGGGAGGGGTGAAGGAAGGGAGCAAGGAAGAAAAAAGAAACAAAAACAACGTCAGGGAAATATACTAGGGAGGTCAAGGAGAGAGGAAAGCATAATGATAGGTTTGGTTTCTGTAACAGTCTTTAATGTAAGATGCTCAGAAACCAGAACCATTTGTAAATGAGACTACCTGTATGTTTCCATGATGGTGCCCTACAAGTTGGCAGAAGAGTTTGAAAGGGAAGCCAACTCTCTGTGATGCAAGATGTTAGTTCTTCTTCTCTGTTATCCCTGCAGAGTCTTCCCCAATTCATAAACTTCCATTCAATCTAATAACAAGAACTAGAGATTTTATTGAATAAACCTGACTTCACAAATTTAAGGAGCTATCTGAATTTGCAATTTGGAAGTCTTGGAAGTATCAGAAAATTTATTCTGGGTGTCTTATTGACATTCACTTAAATTCAGCCCTGTAAAAAGGCTCTCTAAGGAAATTCCATTAATATAATTTTTGCAAATATGATTGTCCACAGCCTCAATGGATAACTACGTTCAGAACAACTGCTTCACTAAATGGTTCTCTTTTCTGTTAGTGTTCATAAAAAAAATTTAAGCAGCAAAAGTGGAAGAAAAAAATGATGAGGGAATAAATACTTTCTTTTAAGACAATTGCACGACTAGACTTTACAGTTGATTTCTATAAGCCTGCACAAAGGAACTTTCTTAGTTAATTCATGTCTCTGTAGTGTAGCTTTACTCAATCATGTAAAAAAGAAACTTCATGAACTACACAAGTGAGGGGTGGCATTGAAAATAGAACACATCATTTCATTAACTTACAAAAATACAATTAGTAATTATTAGTGATTTCCTGGAGAAAGTCCAGAGCTGAATTAAAAATATCACTAACCACAAAGATCTTCAATGGTCCCTTAGAGGAAAAAAATATACAGTTATGAGGCTTATGTATTGTCCTTGCTTTGGAAACGTAAAAGGACTAATTCATAAAGCAACCACACAACATTTGTAATGTTTTTTACTTCTTTTGCATTCTCTGGGAAATGCAAAGAATGTTTCTTTTTCTAAATAAAATGCCCTGTGGCGTTTTGTCTAGAATGAGAATGGTTATGGCTTCTTTCAGAAGTCATGGATATTCTGCCAAAAATGAGATCATTTTCTAAAAAGGCATATTTTTCAGTTTTGGCATATTCTCTTCTAATGGGCAACATGCTTATGCTGATTTCAGAAAGATGAAAACAAATCTAAAATATCTAGAATGTCTAGGGGCAATCTTACTCTTTGCGTCAAATATTATTCGGAATCTTGCCATCTAAATATGTTAAAATTATTTTAAAAGTGGGTTCTATAATCCCATTAAAAAGTGGGCAAATGGCGTGAAGAGACCTTTCTCAAAAGAAGATACAAAAATGGCTAACAAACATATGAAAAAAGTGCTCAATATCACTGATCATTCAGGAAATGCAAATTAAAACCACAATGAGATACCAGTTTTCCCCAGCCAGAATTATTAAAAAGTCAAAAAACAGCAGATGTTGCTGTGGACATGTTGGAAAGGTAATGCTTCTACACTGTTTATGGGACTATAAATTAGTACAACCTATATAGAAAACAGTATGAAGGTTTCTCAAATGACTAAAAGTAGATCTATCATTCAATCCAGCAATCCCACTACTGGATATCTATCCAAAGGAAAAGAAGTCATTATATGAAAAAGACATCTGCACACATACGTATATCAAAGCACAATTCACAACTGCAAAGACATAGAATCAACCTAAGTACCCATCAACTGATGAGTGGATAAAAAATGTGGTATATATGCACATGGAATACTACTCAGCCACAAAAAAGTTTAAAATAATATATTCTGTAGCAACTTGGATGGAACCGGAGGCCATTATGCTAAGTGAAGTAACTCAGGAATGGAAAAGCAAACACTGAATGTTCTCACTTATAAGTGGGAGCTAAACTATAAATTATGATTCTGAATAATATTTGACACAAAGAGTAAGACTGGTCCTAGAGATTCATTCTAGATATTTTAGATTTGTTTCCATCTTTCTGAAATAACTATGCAAAGGCATACAGAGTGTTATAATGGATATTGGAGACTCAAAAGAGGGGTGGGTGGTGGGGGTCAGGGATGGAAACTTACCTACTGGATGCAATGGACACTGGGTGATGGGTACACTAAAGGCCCAGACTTCACCACTGTACGATTCGTACATGTAACCAAAAACTACTTGTGCCCCTAAAGCTATTGCAAATTGTTTTAAATCAAAAAAACAAAAAATAAAGAAAATAAACTGAAGAAAAAATAATAATAAAATTAAAAAGAAGTTGTTCATTTCAATATGCTAGGGCAACAATCCCTGGCAGTTGTGGAGACAGGCTCCAGGTATTAGGTAGATCCTTACCTGTTGATGTTTTGGACTCTTCTTCCTTGCGTCCGGATTTGGAGAAACTCACGGTATCAGCCTTCTTCTGGGTTTGGTGGGGAAAGAACTCTTCCTGTGAAGCATATGGCTCTTTGAAGACAGGTGTGTTTTGACTGGATAGAAGCAGGGTCAGCAGAGCTCTCAGCTGCATCAGGAAGAAAGGGAAGGAGGCCCGGTATGGGGAGCATTTGGAGCAAGACCCCAGAGGATTTTCCTGCTGTCATTCATCTGCTTGCTATTTACTTAAAATTTCAACCTGCTTGATGGTTGCTTTCCTTTTTCTCTATTGCATTTTGGAAAAGTAAGAAACTAAGTGCTGGGAAGCTGCTGAATGAACTGTAGAGTTCAATCAACTCCTGATTTTTCAATATGCAGATTACCTGATTTGCCCTCTCTCAGGTATCAGGTTTTGTTCTCAATTTATATTCTGATCTCAGCCAACTTCCCTGATCCATCTCTCCCCTTGGAGTGTGGAACACTTAATCTAAGGTTAGACCAGGAGTTGCCTGGAAGTTAAAATGTATCAAACAAACAAACAAACAAAAAGGGTATGACAGGATGTCCCTTCTGATTCCCTTTCACCCATTCTCATCCTGACCTCTGTGAGATGGGGTCATTTAGTTTTATGATGTGAATTCAGGAAAGCCCATCATGATACGAATCCTATGAGATGTGAGTCCTATGAGAGTCCGTCAGTGTTAGTAAAAAAGCTCCATCTCATAAATCCTTCTCTCAGTAATTTGAAGGTTCCAGGACCACTGCCCACAGCGCTATGTGGTGTCATCATCCCCCTTCAGAAAGGAATCAGAAACACTGCTCTCCATGGTCTTGAGTATGTCAGACAGTTGCAGGAAGAGAAAGGGCCTTAACCCAGTGATGGTACAAGGCAGAGGGATAGGAAAGAGAAAAGGGAAGGAGACCAGGGAGCCTGGGGTGCCTGGAAGCCTGCCTGAGGCCAACTTGGTATGAAACAAAACATAAACAGGTGAGAGGTTTTTACACTGTCCGGTGAACCTTTGGTGCTTTTGGAATTGGGTAGTAGAAATATTTTCTTTTTGAAAAGGACTGCACCTTAATGTACCTCTAGGCATTTAGGGGCATTAATGTAGGTACAGATATATGTTCAGCCTGGAATTTGAAATAAAATATTTGGGATTATCTGTTTTACTTGCCTCTGTGGGCAAGGAATTCAATAATTAAAAGTGAAATCTATGCTAAGATATAGTATATATATATACCAAACAAAATAAAACAGCATTGAAAGGTCATGGATGAGATTCCATAGTCACGGCTGAAAAGCCAGGTATTACCAATTGAGCAGGAGCACCTCACTGGTCTAAACACAGCCACTGGCAAATGAACAGGAGAAGAGAGTTAGAGATTTTGTTTAGAACAAAAGCCTTTCTGAAACTGCAAGCGTTTTTTCTTTCTTTCTTTCTTTCTTTCTTTCTTTTTTAATACTAGGGACCAAAATTAAGATTTCCTTAGAGTAGTTTTACAACTCTGAAAGAACTAATTGTTCTAAAGCCACACCTTGGTTACTTCCTTGGCAATCATCACAGTGAAAGATCAGATGCATGTTCAGGAGGAGGAGACATTCTCAGATTGTAGTTAACTTGGATCACAAGAAGGGGTGGGGACACTGGTGTCCTGGGGCAGCACACCGCAGGAGCTCAGGCACAGTCCCCTTAGGCATGCCCCTCCCCCACCCCCCATGGCTGCATGCCCTGGAGCGAGTAGATCCTTAATGTTGCAAGCAAGGGCTTTTCAGTTTCAGAAATGAGAAGGCAGGTCAGAGGGAGCTTAGCCATTTTCGCATTTCTCTCTGTCTCTCTCTCTCTGTCTGTCTGTCTGTCTCTCTCTCTCACACACACACACCACATTCACAAATCTGCAGTTGCTTTGAGTGGGGAAGACACTTTATTTTTATCGTGTCGACATGGCCAAAATGTTCTGAACCCATTAAAAACTTGGGAGAAGATGAAGACCCTGCTACAGAAATACCTGTTCTTTTTATTCCTCAATGGAGATAACCGCATACAAGGGTCCTTAAAATGATGTGACTGGGATGCAAGTCTCTCCTTAGAATAATTACCTGTTTTGAGGAAAAGGAAGACATGTTACATAAGGAAAGCAACTTCAAGCTTCCCGTGTGGATCGTTATGAAAAAAGTGCCTGAAGAGGACACATCTACTCTAGGTAACGAGAGACCTCAGTTTAAGTTCCAGTTCTATAATGCACTGGCTGTGAATAGATTTACAAAAATATCTCTCTTAAACTGTTTCCATATCTATAAAATGGGCACACGAAAGCCATTTGGCTACTTCCCAAAATTGTCATGAGAATCAAATGTAGAGCACTATACAAGGCACATGAGAGTAAAGCAAAAGTATAGAAAACTATATAGGGTGAATTGAAAGCAAGTCTGTGCCCAATTATAGCTTAGTAATATATAAAAATTGTTGAAAAGCAAAACTGACATTTTGCTCTACCACAATGAGCTAAAACCTTGAATATATACAATGTAGTTCTAGGGAAACAAACTTTATACCTTAAGATAAACATACAAAAAATTTCTCCAAACTGGGTTACTTGTCTACTACTAGTCTACAAAATAGATAAAACCAAAAACTTTTTCTGTATGTTACTGACTGTCTAATAAAACAACTTTACTCCTGAGTTTACGATCCAGATATATATGATGAGCCTCATAGGTACTAATGTAGAAATTACGTATTTTTATTATATTATTATGCTGTAAGTTCTGGGACATATGTGCAGAAAGTGCAGGTTTGTTACATAGGTATACATGTGCCATCGTGGTGTGCTGCACCCATCAACCCTTCATCTAGGTTTTAAGCCCCTCATGCATTAGGTATTTGTCCTAATGCTCTCCCTCCCCGTGTCCCCCACCCCCAGTAGGCCCCAGTGTATGATGTTCCCCTCACTGTGTTCATGTGTTCTCACTGTTCAACTCCCACTTGTAAGTGAGAACATGTGGTGTTTGGTTTTCTGGTTCCATGTTAGTTTGCTGAGAATGATAGTCTCCAGCTTCATCCATGTCCCTGCAAAGGACATGAACTCATTCTTTTTTTATGGCTGCATAGTATTCCATGGTGTATATGTGCCACATTTTCTTTATCCAATCTATCACTGATGGGCATTTGGATTGGTTCCAAGTCTTTGCTATTGTGAATGGTGCCTCAGTAAACATACATGTGCATGTGTCTTTATAGTAGAATGATTTATAATCCTTTGGGTATATACCCAGTTATATACCCAAAGGATTGCTGGGTCAAATGGTATTTCTGGTTATAGATTCTTGAGGAATCACCACACTGTCTTCCACAATGGTTGAATTAATTTACACTCCCACCAACAGTGTAAAAGTGTTCCTATTTCTCCACATCCTCTCCAGCATCTGTTGTTTCCTGACTTTTTAACAATCGCCATTCTAACTGGCGTGAGATGGTATCTGCTTGCAGTTTTGATTTGCACTTCTCTAATGACCAAAGATGATGAGGTTTTTTCCATATGTTTGTTGGCCACATAAATGTCTTCTTTTGAAAAGTGTCTGTTCATATCCTTTGCCTGCTTTTTGATGGGGTTGTTTGTTTTTTTTCTTGTAAATTTGTTCAAGTTCCTTGTACATTCTGGATATTAGACCTTTGTACATTCTGGATATTAGACTTTTGTCAGATGGATAGATTGTAAAAATTTTCTCCCATTCTGTAGGTTGCCTTTTCACTCTGATGCTAGTTTCTTTTCTTGTGCTGATGCTCTTTAGTTTAATTAGATCCCATTTGTCAATTTTGACTTTCGATGCCATTGCTTTTGGTGTTTTAGTCATGAAGTCTTCACCCATGCCTATGTCCTGAATGGTATTGCCTAGGTTTTCTTCTAATGTTTTTAAGATTTCAGGTTTTACATGTAAGTCTTTTATTCATCTTGAGTTAATTTTTAAATAAGGTGTAAGGAAGGGGTCCAGTTTCAGTTTTCTGCATATGGCCAGCCAGTTTTCCCAGCACCAATTATTAAATAGGGAATCCTTTCCCCATTGCTTGTTTTTGTCAGGGTTGTTGAAGATCAGATGATTGTAGATGTGTGGTGTTATTTCTGAGGCCTCTGTTATGTTCCATTGGTCTATATCTCTGTTTTGGTACCAGTACCATGCTGTCTTGGTTACTGTAGCCTTGTAGTATAGTTTGAAGTCAGGAAGTGATGCCTCCAGCTTCATTCTTTTTGCTTAGGATTGTCTTGGCTATACGGACTCTTTTTTTTATTCCATATGAAGCTTACAGTAGTTTTTTCCAGTTCTGTGAAGAAAGTCAGTGGTAGCTTGATGGGAATAGCACTGAATCTATAAATTTGGGGAGCATGGCCATTTTCACGATATTGATTCTTCCAATCCATGAGCATGGAATGTTTTTCCATTGGTTTGTGTCCTCTCTTATTTCCTTGAGGAGTGGTTTGTAGTTCTCCTTGAAGAGCTCCTTCATGTCCCTTGTGAGTTGTATTCCTAGATATTTTATTCTCTTTGTAGCCATTGTGAATGGGAGTTCATTCATGATTTGGCTCTCTGTCTATTATTGGTGTGTAGGAATGCTTATGATTTTTGCACACTGATTCTGTATCCTGAGACTTTGTTGAAGTTGCTTATCAGTTTAAGGAGTTTTTGGGCTGAGACGATGGGATTTTCTAAATATACAATCATATCATCTGCAAACGGAGACAATTTGACTTCCTCTGTTCCTGTTTGAATACGCTTTATTTCTTTCTCTTGCCTGATTGCCCTGGCCAGAAATCCCAATACTGTGTTGAAAAGGAGTGGTGAGAGAGGGCATCCTTGTCTGGGGCTGGTTTTCAAAGGGAATGCTTCCAGCTTTTGCCCATTCAATATGATATTGGCTATGAGTTTGCCATAAATAGCTCTTATTATTTTGAGATACGGTCCATCAATACCTAGTTTATTGAGTGTTTTTAGCATGAAGGGGTGTTGAATTTTATATAGGCCTTTTCTGCATGTATTGAGAGAATCATGTGGTTTTTGTCACTGGTTCTGCTTATGTGATGGATTACTTTTATTGATTTGCATATGTTGAACCAGCCTTTCATCCTAGGGATGAAGCTGATTTGATCATGGTGGGCGAGCTTTTTGATATGCTGCTGGATTCAGTTTGCCAGTATTTTATTGAGGATTTTTGCATCGATGTTTATCAGGGATATTGGCCTGAAATTTTCTCTTTTTGTTGTGTCTCTGCCAGGTTTTGGTATCAGGATGATGCTGGCCTCATAAAATGAGTTATGGAGGAGTCCCTCTTCTTCTATTATTTGGAATAGTTTCAGAAGGAATGGTGCCAACTCCTCTTTGTACCTCTGGTAGAATTCGGCTGTGAATCCATCTGGTCCTAGGCTTCTTTTGGTTGGTAGGCTATTAATTACTCCCTCAATTCCAGAACTTCTTATTGGTCTATTCGGGGATTTGACTTCTTCCTGGTTTGGTCCTGGGAGAGTGTATGTGTCCAGGAATGTATCTATTTCTTGTAGATTTTTTAGTTTATTTGTGTAGAGTTGTTTATAGTATTCTCTGATGGTAGTTTGTATTGCTGTGTGATCAGCGGTAATATCCCCTTTATTTTTTTATTGTGTCTATTTGATTCTTCTCTCTTTTCTTCTTTATTAGTCTGGCTAATGGTGTGTCTATTTTGTTAACCTTTTCAAAAAACCAGCTCTTGGATTCGTTGATTTTTTTGAAGGGTTTTTCGTGTCTCTATCTCCTTCAGTTCTGCTCTCATCTTAGTTATTTCTTGTCTTCTGCTAGCTTTTGATTTTGTTTGCAGTTGCTTGTGTAGTTCTTTAAATTGTGATATTAGGGTGTCGATTTTAGATCTATGTGTTCTTTTAATTCAGTGATCTGGTCCTTAAAAAATGTCCCCAGTTGAAGTAAGGAAGCCATTCTTTGTACCCTCTGCATTAACCACCACCATAGGTAGGTTTCCCCTGGAAAGCAAGCATGGTTCAAAGTAGAGCAGCTCCCTTGTGTGGAGGAAAATCCCCAAGGAGAAACACAGCTGTGGTGCATCAGCAGGCAAAGCTTCTGGCAGCTGAGGGAACTTATGCTTTAGTGCTGGAGTGGGATTCAGGAGGCACATCGCAGCAACCGCTGTAAACAGTTCCCCAAAAGTTGGATTACTGATGAAAGTATGAGTTTATATTGCAATATAGGTTAGCAAATTATGTTTCTTAAATGTTGTATAATTTGTGCTTCCATCAGCAATGTATGAGAATGTCTGTTTCCCTGAATACTCCCCAGCACTTGGTATTATTGCTTTTCTAAATATTTAATGATTACATACTCTTCTTATTTTAAGCATTTTCCTGATTATTACTAAGGTTGAATATCTCTTTACTGGTGATACTTACTTCTGCCTTGGTAATATTTTTCTGTATGTATGTGTATGACCTGTACTCATTTTTCTGTTGTGTTGTTTCTTTGTATATAAATACCATTAATTCACTGTGAAGTGTTGTGGTAGAATCTCTTAAAATCTGTTCTCCATTTTGTTGCCTGGGCACATGGCTAGAGTACACTCCCCATTCACTTTTGCAGTTAAGTGTTATTATATAACTAAGTTCTGAACAGTGGGTTTTCAGCGGAGATGTCTTTGTTATGCCTTCTAGTTGCCTTTTATCCTCTTCTTCAGTGGACACAGATAGTAATGGCTATGGTGGAGCTTTGAGGTAGTAGGAGGTTGGGTCCCTGAATCACCATGTGGGGTAGCTTTCTGTAAACTGTGAACCCCTACTCTGGACTATTAGGTGAACAAGAAATAAACCTCCATTATATTTGAGTTACTATACATTTTTGGGATGTACTATTTGTTTTAGCAGTTTAGCCCACCCTAATACAGCTGTATTGTCTAATTTCTTCTTAGTCCATCATATTTATTTGACCACATATCATGGTGCCTTTAAAGGCTGCTTAGAGAAAAATGCACAGGCAAAGGAATTTGAAAAGGGAGGTCAGAGAAGCAGGAGGGACAACAGGATAGTGCTACATTGTGGAAGCCAAAGAAAAAGTTATTTCAAGAAACAAGCCATGATCAGTCATGTATCATACTGTTGAGAGGCTAGGCAGGGGCTAACAAGTGCTTGATGACTGGTCCAGTGCAAAGATGCCTCTGCAGCCAGGATTCCAGGACAGAAGTATTAGAAAGCTTTCCTGTGATGAAGGCACCTTTTTATCTGGTGATTGAATGCTCTATTAAATGTCTGTCTTCTGCTAACGAACTTGCCAAATCTGTGAAGGTCTGGAAGTTGCCCACCCATGCCCTTGAAGAGCAGTAAAAGCGCTGTTCAATCTGAAGTATTGATCCACACATCTCTGCAGGCCTGGATATCTGGGTGATTCCAGCTCAGCCCACTAGAATTCATCTGCAGGCAGGTCCTATGAACCACCATTAACACTCTTAGAGAGCCACATTGGCCATTCACACCTGAACTAACAGTATCCTTCGCAGAAGGCACAACATTCATGAGCAGTAAGTTCTTGCCTACTACTCCCCACTGTCTGAACATGACATATCAACTTTCAATTTTTCACCTACACTTTATTCAACTCTTAACTCTCTTGTTTTCTCAGGTGAGACTCTAAAAATTACTTCTAGGAACAGAACATTCTGGGTTACTGAATCTCAGAACACAAATAAATTCTTCTGCTTACAAGAAAAAACATGGTAAAACTTTATTGCACATCCCAGTTAACAGGTTAAAATAAGAGAAAATATATTTTGTCGTTTTCTTCCTCTTTTGTTTTTTTGAGACAGAGTTTTATTCTGTCACCTAGGCTGGAGTGCAGTGGTGCAATCTCAGCTCACTGCAGCCTGGGCCTCCTGGCTCAGGTGATTCTCTCACCGCAGCCTCCAGAGTAGCTGGGACTACAGGCTCACACCACCATGCCCAGCTAATTTTTTGTATTTTTAATAGAGACAAGGTGTCGCCATGTTGCCCAGACTGGTCTCAAACTCCTGGACTCAAGCAACCCACCCACCTTGGCCTCTCAGAGTGCTGGGATTACAGGCGTGAGCCACTGCGCCTGTCAAAGAAAATATAGTTTGATCAATCTTTTAAATTAAATGACCATGGAGATAATTTATCCACCATAAAAGTGAGAAACGAAAAGAGATTCAGACATGTCAAAAGACATCAATACATGTGCTTATTAAAAGTATATGGTGCTGTGCTTTAAAAACCTGGAACTGAAGGTGACTTTTCTAATTACCTATGACATGTGAAGTCAGTTGTCCTTAATACATTCGGAATGACACATTACGAATGAATAGATATTAGAGCTTTCTGCTCTGCTGCTCATAGAAACATCTGATGAACGACAAGCACTTGGATATGTCACCTGTGTCTTAAGAAAAAGAAATGAAAAGACAGTTGGAAAAGGTAAAGTCATTCTATGCTTCATGTTTTTAGTAATTCTGAGCATGAAATTATTTTTTGAAGAAAATTTCTTGTTTCTTATTTTAAAATATGCAACAAGTTTAAGCTACAGAGTTAAGAAGCTTCAGTCTTACTTGATTCAAAATGCTTATTAGTTCCTGGCAATTAAACAGCATACACGCTCTCCATTTTAAGGTAATTTCTCTCTAGTTTCTTCTTAGGAAAATATTTAGAAAGCCATATAGAATTTAGCAGTAGAAATGAAAATAGGGTCTATTATTTTATTTCTGCCTCTCCATTATATACTATTAAGGCTTTAAAGTATCTGTTTTTTTCGTAATCAATTTTATAAATGACTCCTATTAATTAGCAAACAAATTAAGGGAATATTCACATTTTGAACAATGGAAATTCTCCAGAATTCCAAGACACTCATTTATTTCATATCATTTTGAATGGGTTACATACAAAGTCGTTTTGTTTTTGCATGTACAGTATGAAAACATAGAGATCCTTAATGTTATCAATGATATCTTCAATATGTAAACAAAAGTATTATTTATGTTTCCAGATTTTATGGCTGTCGTGCACATTTAAGTAGACATTTGTGTCTGCTGAGTAGAATGTCATGGAAGGGGAGCCCATGATAGCCTGCTGAGTCTAGATCTGACACAAGTATTATGTTGATAAATAGCTACCACCCTCGGAAATCCACTGCACTTAGTCTCTCCTTCTCTTGCAGTGATTGCCACACTCTACTTTGTTTTCTTGTTACTGCCAAATGTTTTCTCTCCCTCTCTGGAGCATGAGTTCTTCCAGACAAGCCTGTTTTTCAGTCTTTGCTGCGTCCCCCAAGTGCCCTGCTTGTAGTTGACTGTCAGCACAATTTTGCGGAATAAATGACTTCCAAGTGATGTAAAGCATGTTCCACTTGTTTTTTTTTTTTTTTTTTTTTTTTTTAAGTTAACCTGGCCAGGTGTGGTGGTTTACGCCTATAATCCCAGCACTTTGGGAGGCCAAGGCAGGCTGATCACAAAGTCAGGAGTTCGAGACCAGCCTGGCCAGCATGGTGAAATCCCGTCTCTACTAAAAATGCAAAAAAATTAGCTGGGCATAGTGGCACGTGCCTGTAGTCCCAGCTACTCGGGAGGCTGAGGCAGGAGAATAACTTGAACCTAGCAGGCGGATGTTGCAATGAGCCAAGATTGCGCCACTGTACTCCATCCTTGGTGACAGAGTGAGACTCCACCTCAAAAAACAAACAAACAAAAAAAACCATACAATAGTTTTGTATATGAATAATTTCCAGTGATTTCCCTGACAGATATAGTAAAACACTGTTTCCAGCCCTAATTAATTAGAGTAGGAGCAAGGCAGAAAACACCGGTAAATAATTAGGCATTATTAGCTTCGTCACCAGAGCGGAGGGAAGTTTACTTAGAACTGTAGGGAAACTTAATTAATGGAGCTGATTTTTGTCAATTTCCACATCGTTCTTTAGAAAAATCATAAGCAGAGTCACACAGTATGCAGAGCTACTCTTCATGATTTGTGGTATTTTCCCTAAATTCTTTGCTAAAATATTACTGATGTTATACACACACATAATAAAAATGCAGTCTGTTTTAATTTAATATAATTCCTTCACATTTTTCTGCTCTCTTCTTTGTCAAAATATATCTCTGTCTCTATCTCTATCTCCACATACTTGACTTTGTAAACTCTCTTCCATACCCAAATCCAGCATAGTTCCCTGTACTTTCTGAGGGACTTCTATAAATATTGCAACCAGTTGATTCACTATGCAAGAAGGCTTCCCAGATGTTGCTAGTCTCAAGTTTTACTCCCCTTATGCCTTAAATGCTCATTGTAACACCACCTTTTGTAGAATAGAATCATGTGTGATGATGTTTCGAGAGAGACAGCTATGACAATAAGGTTCTTTCTAGCACTTCTTATAAATAAATGCCATTGGCTGGGTGATAGCATTTGGCTCTGTTTCCCCACCCAAATCTCATCTCGAATTATGATCACCATGTGTCAAAGGAGAGATCCATAATGCCCATGTGTAGAGGAAAGGAGGTGACTGGATCATTGGGCAGCTTCTCCCATGCTGTTCTACTGATGGTGAGTTCTCATGAGATCTGATGGTTTATAAGGGGCCCTTCCCCCTTCACTTTCTCCTCTCTCTCCTGCCACCATGTCAGATGTGCCTGCTTCCCCTTCCACCATGATTGTAAGTTTCCTGAGGCCTCCATAGCCATGCAGAACTGTGAGTCAATGAAACCTCTTTCCTTTATAAATTGCTCAGTCTTGGCAGCATCTTTATAGCAGTGTGAAAGTGGTTTAATGAAATGTGTCCTAATAAAGATGTTGCCATTTTATTTCATGACAAATTATGGTATAATAAAGCTTTGGTTCTTTCATCGTAAAGCCATTGGGATTCTTTCTGTCTGACTGAAACATTGTTGTGTTGATGGCCTTACAACTACTTTTCTTCTGTTGCGTTTATTACATTTATATGTTGTAAGGACACTCCATGGAATTCCAAGCTGTATGAGTTTAGAGGTGAGTCTCTGGGAAGATAATTGATCACCAGTGGCTATGAACCATTCTTTTGTGCATCTTTAACAGCTCGAAAGCTTATAGTTTCAGGCCTGAATGGAAGCTTGAAGGTAGAGTCATCCCACCTGATGTCTGAATAATCCAATTTTCACTCAACAGTCCCATCTTTCAAATATTTAAAGACATCATCACATCACGCCTCCCCTTCCCAGAAACTCCTCCGAATCAGACTAAGCTAAAATTACATTGTGGTCGATTAAAATGGTCAATTTTTCTTCATGTGATACAGTTTTAAACCTCTTCTCCCATCTGATTGGACTTGGATTTGAATACTAGCCCCATTAATTTATTATATATGTTAAACTGGACATGTTTTAAAAATGTTTGGAACCTCAGCATTTTTTAACCTGTTAAATGGGGATAATAATACTTATAGGACTGTTAGGATGATTAACTCAAATAATCAATGCACATAACTGGTAATTAGTAAGTATTCACTTCCACTTTTTAAAAGGGATTTGTAGAATGCTTGTGTTCCATGAAGAAAGGTGTTGTGATTAATCAGAAAAATAAATAGGGTTAAGCAAAGTTACTTAGATTTTCTAATTACAAGATTTTCAGAGCTTTTAACAGGATAACACGCTTTGTGAATCTCCAAATAAATATGGTTTTAAGCATTTCCCAAGTTTATTTGACCACGAAACCATTTTTGAGTAGTACGTAGAATAACATCTTGTGTTTTTCCGAATATGGTGTGAGAAAGGTTGTGCTAGTGGGATCTTTGGATGTGTTGCTTTGCCCTCTGGGCATGTCTGGAAGTATGATTGTCCCTCTGGGTCCTAGGAGTGGCCCATGCAGGGAAATTTATTCTGAACAAACACAAAGAGGGCAAATATTTTTCCCTCTGCTTCAAGTAAGAAAATAGAGTCAGCAATGAGGCTTAGGTCTTTTTGTTTCATCTATGATGCTGAGATATAGTCTTCAGGTTTGGGAAACTCTGAGGAATTACTATAATGAAAATACTATGAGAAATAAACTACTAGGAAGGAGGAAAAACTGAAGATATTATGTGGTGGGCTGGGCAGAATCCAGCACGCGGTCCCCTTTCACGAAATTAAATATTTCTGTTTATATGATGGAAAATCTGTGCTGATTCATTCTCATTAAGGCTCTAGCAAGTTCATCAGAAAAAGTTTATGGAGACCTTGGGGAAAACTCAACAGGGGGGAATTTCCTGTTAGGGACTGGAGGTGGGTAGCGAGTATTTTCCCTTTATTGGGGTTTGCTTTGTTAATTGGTGTTTGAAGAAACCCCATTTCTTTCATAGTTTAAGCTAAGCAGAATTAATGTTAATTAAAAAATCATGTTAGCATTCCCAGAGCACATTCAAGCCGTTTGGTAGGAAAAGCCTTGTCCAAAACAGTTCTCTCATGGCTTTGTTTGCATGGGGAACTGACCGGTGAGGAGTTTCACCAGGACAAGAGAGGGAGCTGCCAGTTTATTTCTGGAACATAGAAGGATGTGTTTCAAAAGACACTCAGAATAAAGAACACACCAAAATGTACAAAAAGTGGTTTGGTTTTCAGTTTTTTTAAAGCAAGGATGGAGCCATGCTTGAGACCTGTAAAACAGGATGCTGTACCCAAGTGTGTGTTGGGTGGAAATGGGTAGGGAAGGGTGAGCCTGGGCCTGTGATTGTCAATATTCTAAAAAATGTACAGTTTTTAAACTTTAGTATTTGAAGCGGACTATCTTTTTACTTGCCTGTGTAAATCTGTACTGGGGTCTTTCCATTTAATCTTCTTTAAGGACTGTTTTACTTCACACACAGAGGACTTCAATAAATAGATACATTACTATCTAATCCCTGAGGTCTGTATATTTCCTTTGGGTATAATTAACTTCAGTGGCTCACTAGACCTAAACAACCACCTCAGGCAGTACAACGGGGAAAAGCAAAATCCTGAATATATTTTTCTGTGAGTTCTGGAGCCCACTGATTATTTTTTTAAGGTATGAGTTACATATCATAGAATGAGAATGTCTAATATTGAGTTACATTTAGGTAGAAGTCAACTGTCACTAACAGCCATTCTGAAACGTGAAATGACTTTCCAACTCAATGAAAATAATCATTTGATGATTTATTCACTGATGTATTCCTCATTTCATTTTAAAAACATCTGAAGAGGCTTATAACGAAGATTACATAGAAAATCAGTTTGATAATGTAAACCCAGAAATTGCAAATGGGATCTGCCGAAAGAGGTGGTAGTAAACCTGCTAATGTGGCAGGCTAGTGCGGCTGTTCCAATGAGCATCCATTTTGATTCTGAACTTCCTGAAAGGCAGAATTAAAAGGGAAACATTCTTGAATTATTTCCATTAGAACTGAAGAAACACAAACAAATTCTTATTTGAACGCAAGTTTTTCTGGCACTAAATTCTAAAGGAAAGAAATTTCTTCACATGTGCTTCTTTAAAGCGTGTGATTTCTCTTTTGAAAATTATTTTTAGGCACACAAATGATTTATGAATACATTTAAACAACACAGAAGTATGCAGATTAAGAAATTCAGGTTCTCCTTCACCCTTTCAACTTCACCCTCCCACCTGGAGTCTGGTATGTGACATCTCCGAACTTATTCTAAGACCCCCTTTATTTCCTACCACTTGCCCCATGTGTACCAAATACATCATATACAGGGATCATATAGATGGATTATTCTTCAGCTTACTTTTATTTATTTCTTTATGCTTTGATGATCATCCATATCAAAATAGTGTTATCTTGTTTTGTAAAACTCCTATATGAATGTTCTAAGATTTACCAAAAAGTTCTCCTATGTTTGAGTTGTTTGCAATTTTTCTTCATTTGTTTGTTTTTTTGAGACAGGGTTTGACTCTGTTGCCCAGGTTGGAGTGCAGTGGCATGAATATAGCTCACTGCAGCCTCGACCTCCTGGGCTCAAGCGATCCTCCCACCTCAGCCTCCTGAGTAGCTGAGGCTGGTTAACTTTTAAATTTCTTGTAAACTGGAGTCTTGCCATGTTTCCCAGAATGGTCTCAAGCTCCTAGTCTCAAGTGATTCTCCCACCTTGGCCTCCCAAAGTGCTGGGATCATAGGTGTGAGCCACAGTACCTGGCCACAATTTTTAAATATTACAAACAATGCTATAATAAACATCATGTGCACGTGTTTAAAAATTTTTGTTTGGTGGATATGGTAGACACTTAGAAGTAGGAAAACAGGCTCAGAAGGTATATGCATAACAAAAATGACAAACGGAGACCTTGTGATTAAGGGCAATGAGTTCTCAAAATCAGTAATTCTCAAATTTTTGGTTATGGGTGTGTTCCTGTAGGTGTCATGCTCTTTGGAGAACCTTCTTACCTACTGCTGAAGATAATTCTATCATATGAACCCTTTTCCTATCATACCAAATGACATTTGACATAGGCAATATGATAAACAACCATAATTTCACATCTGAAAGAAGCCAACTTGGCCCACCAGGATCAGCTGCTCCTAAGGATTTTTGTTTTCAATATCTTGTGACTTGTTCATTTTGTTCTTGACTATCAGCATTTATGAGCAGATAAATAACACCTGTAAATAAATAAGAAAATACTTATCTGCGAAAAAGTATCTGTTGCTGCATTTTAGAAGCAGAAAAATCTAAGTTTGGCACATTGCAAAGGGAATCATTTGAGAAAGAGGGCTCTAGATTAAGTTAATGACAACAATAAGAAATGAGTTGTTATATATAATACCACCACTGAAAGACCCACATTAAATTTTTAGCCAGTATCCCTTCCAAAAGATATGATATCCAAAAGGACTGTATAACAAATTTATATCCAGACTGATATATCTTTAAGATTTTCTTAATTATTTATATAGTTGTGAAATTTACTTCCTGCTTCCGAATCAGTTCATTTGAATATACACAAGCTAGTTTTGCTTCTGTTTGAATAAATTCACGTCTTTGGCTGATATTTCTGACTTTTTAAAAAAATTGTCTGAGAAGTAGAATGACTCCTTCCAGACAGGGATCTAAACAATTCTAAAGAAATAGTGAATAAACAGAGAGCCGCAGAAGCATATTACAGTGTGTTTAACAATTCTGAGGTTGTTCCTGGTACAACTTGAGCATAAAGGAAACAGAACTTCAGTCTTAAGGTAAACACTGGCATCTATGAAATGCATACATCTTATCCTCTCTGAATTTAATGCCTTCTCAAAGGGAAGATTCAATGTGAGTTGTAATCTACAGAAGGCTTTGAGATTTAAGGCGTTCAACAGTTCCACAGATCTAGTTCCCCTCTTTCAGCCCCCTTTTACCAGCTTCCTAGATTGGCCCCATTCATTAATTATTCTGGTCATACTTTGAGTAAAAGAGGAGAAAATGCAATGGCAGCCAATCACTTCAGAACTATAGACTTTACAAAAGAGAAAAATGATGGGTATCCCCAACAGGCATGTTTATTTACAATACCCATTACTATAGAATACCTACAAAAATATGCCCTTGGTCTTTTTGTTTTCTAAGCAGGCATATAGTTGATTAAATGCTTTTAAGGATTTTAAATGTTAATACATATGAACATGTCTGTCATCTTTTATCCTATTCATATTTCCACATGATATTTTCAGAGATTTTGACTTGGGGGATCTGAGGTGGGGAAATTCTGATGCAGGGTCATTGACTTAGATAGTACCTTCATTCTCAGATCTCTGATTTCTTATAGAAATCATTCTCCTCATCTGGCCGGTCTTTTAAGACCAGAATCCAGTGATGATCACCAAGAATGAATAAGAGAGAATTGTGTCACTAACTTGCTCTCTTCCCAGTTTTCCTTGGATTTGCACTCTTACTTGGTAATTTGAACCCTATGGCATGGCATTGCATGCCTGAAAACTGACTTTTATGTCTGCATGCTTTTACTAATATTACCTATTTCTGGGCACAATGGTGCATGCTTGTAGTTCAAGCTATTTGGGAGGCTGAAGGGAGCCCAGGAGTTCAAGGCCAACCTGGGCAACGTTGCGAGACCCTGTCTCTTAAAAAAATTACCTATGATTACCCCCCTCCTCCAGCTCATACTGATCCATCTATATAGGCAAAAGCTGGTCTGGGCTTTATTCTGGATTCATTTTGAATTCTAGGTCATGTTCTCCACCACAACCATAGCACCAAGATTAATGGGAATCCTAGCATATCTCTTATATCTCCTTATGAAACCGACTCTATGACCCATTAGCAAATTCCGAAGTTTCCTCATCCATATAGCGGAGTCACTACTGACACTCCTCAGAGATGTGTTGTGAGGATTAAATGAGGTAATATACACAAAGAGCTTAGCATAATTCTATAAACAAGGGTCAATATCCCATAGTTATCTGAGAGGAAAAAAAGCCAGATACAAAACAACTCCTGAAGTTCATTGAGACAGACTTTCAGTGAAGGCTCATTTGCTCTTCTCTTTCCCCTCCTTGGGTTTTAATTCTTCTTATGTGATATAAAAGTAGGAAAATGAGGTTACAAAAAGACTAACAGTTCTCAACACTATCACCATCTAATGCTCTCCAGTTTGTAAGATGAATAATGTACATTAAGCATCTATACCAAACAATCTCTGGGAGGCACACAAACTAATTGGAATCCAGTGTGAGGGTGAAAAAGCAAAGCTACCTTTGGATAGTGTGCGGTTATTGTGGTTAGAATGACATTAGGAATGATGCAATAGACTGGCCTCCCTCCATCGATTTATAAAGGATCCCTTTTGTATTATCTTAATTTACTTTCAGGACCTGGCCCAATATATTGTACATATTCACATGGTTTTGGCTAGCCTCCAGCAGTGCAAGCAGTACAAGACAGGCTGGAGAAGTATTTACCCAATCAGTTAAAAGTCCAGTTTCTGACACACACAGCATCAGCCTGCTAGGCATCCAATTAGATCCCACAAGATCTCTACCCTCCAATGACTTAAGGCCTAAAGTGGTCCAGCACATTCTGGACTCACTGATTAACTCAAACAGTTCTTGTCCTAATTCTCTATTATGACTGTGTTCCTCAGCATCAGAATTACAACTTCTTTGGTAGTCCAAGGCTGGCAACATCTGAAGACCTTTAAATAACCTTTTTGCCTCTGCCTCATTCTTTCTCCACCAGGATCTGCAATGTTTATTCTTGGTAAATGTTGATAGTTCTAACATTATAGCATGGGCAGTCTTACCACTTAATCTAATCTAGTTTAAATCTTATAAGTTCTTTTTAAATCATATGTTCTTGAATAATAGAAAAATGACCTGGAAAAGGGCATTTTTGGCAACTGAGATCATATTAGAAGCTGATGTGAACCATTCCATGCTTACGTCTACCAAATAGCTTAATAGTCTATCTAGTGGGTATTGAATATGCTGCTCCTCAACCTTGCATAATGGTACTTTTAGATCCTGTACCTCTCAAGCTTCTGCAATCAATCATTTTGTGTCTTTCATAAGTTCTACTATCTGGGACAATGTGAGTAGCACAGATGAGGCAGAGAATGGAGAAAATATTCCAAGGGCTTCTTGGATCAGGAGTAGGTCTATAAGATGCTGCAAGATCAGGGGACACCTTCATTGTATAATCTATCCAAAGGCAGTGTTTAAAGGACTGACTATTTATTCAGCACATTGATTTGCCGAATAGTTCTGGAGAGTTTATAATATACAGGATGCCATATTGAAAACTGAAGATGAATGAGCAAAACTAGACATAAGTCCTCATCTTGATATATCATAGAGTCAGGAACACATATATTAATCAAATATAACTTACTCATGTAAATGCAGAATTGTGGTAAGGGCTTCAAAGTAAAGGCATATGGGACAATGGGAATTCAGATCTTCAATTTCTGTCAGACATCTAGTGACAACAGACCACCATCATCACAGACTTTTTATTATCAAAATGCCATCTTTTCAGTTAGCCCTAACTAGTTACTTCAATGATACTTCTCTTTTGGGTGTTTAAACAGGTTTTTGTTTGTTTGTTGCTTTCTTATTTTTATTTTTACTTTTTTTGAGATGGGTCTCATACTGTTGCCCAGGCTGGAGTGCAGTGGTACAATCACTATAGCCTCGACCTCCTTGGCTCATGCAGTCCTCCCACCTCAGCCTCCTGAGTAGCTGGACCACACGTGCACACCACCACACATGACGAGTTGTAAAATTTTGTTAAAATTTATTATTATTATTATTTTGAGACGGAGTTTCATTCTTGTTACCCAGGCTGGAGTCCAATGATGCAATCTTGGCTCACTACAACCTCTGCCTCCTGGGTTCAAGAGATTCTCCTATCTCAGCCTCCTGAGTAGCTGGGATTACAGGCGTCTGCCACCATACCCAGCTAATTTTTGTATTTGTAGTAGAGGCAGAGTTTCACCATGTCGGCTGGGCTGGTCTTGAGCTCCTGACCTCAGGTGATCCACCCGCCTTGGCCTCCCAAAGTGGTTACAAAGGGATTACAGGTGTGAACCACCACGCCAGGTCTAGTTTTTTACATTTTTGTAGAGACGAGGTCTCACTATGTTGCCCAGGCTGGTCTTGAACTCCTGGACTCAAGCTGTTCTCCGACCTCAGGCCCTTAAGGTGCTGAGATCAAAGGTGTGAGTCACTGTGCATAGACTAAACAGGTTTTAATGCATTCACTAAATAGTTTATTTTGTACCATGCTAAGCATGATCTCAGGTAACCATAATTACTTGAGTATTTATAAGAACATCTTCTATTTTTATGAAGGTGTGTATCCCTTGGTATGACAGGGTTGTGCAATAAAATATTCTGGTAGAATGAGGAGAGTCCCAACTTGTAGACCGATTTTGAAAAACTAAAACAAAACTGCATTAATCTGTTCCTGCATTGCTATAAAGAAATGTCTGAGACTGGGTAATTTATAAAGAAAAGAGGTTTAATTGGCTCATGGTTCCACAGGCTATACAGGAAGCATGGCTGAGGAGGCCTTGGGAAACTTTCAATCATGGCAGAAGGCGAAGGGGATGCTTCCCTTCATGAGATCTCATGAGAACTCACTCAATATCATGAGAACAGCACCCAGGGGGACGGTGTTAAACCATTAGAAACTGCCCCCATGATCCAATCACCTCTCACCAGGCCCCACCTCCAACACGGAGGATTACAATTGAACATGAGATTTGGGTAAAAATATAGATCCAAACCACATCCAAACCCAACTGATTTCTGCCAGAGCAAGTAGATAAACCAAATATCTTCTGCACCAATGCCCACCAGTGTTACCGCTTGACAATAGAATAACTGCTATTACTTTCTTCCTTAGGTTAATTTGTCTAAACCAGTAACATCTCTCCCTCCAAGCAAAATATTCTCTTCCTAAATGCTTCCCTACCCCCACACTTCTCCACCTCTTATTGCCCTTGCAGGCATGGAAACCAAGTTCATGGATTGAATCTCAGTTACTATTCCAGAAGACAAATGCATTCATTTATTTCCTTGTTTTCCCATTAATTCATTCAACACTTGAGGGCTCATTATACATTTGATATTTTGCCAGTGGCTAAGATTGCAGAAGTAAGACTTAAAACTTCTCTCAAGAATTTCATCATCTTGGTGACACAAACCCTTACAAAATTTTATCAAGCAGCAGGATGGGCCTTAATAAAAATGTGTGTAAAGCACAGAGGTGATAGAATAGCAGCAGTAAGTGGAAGTAGGTGTTAGGAATATTTCTTGGTGAAGGAGGAGGAATGTAAATACTCCAGGAAGCCAAATGGTACATTTAGGGAGGGACTTACTAGGCAAAGGCACACCAGCATCTGCAAAGACTGAGGCCTAAAATAGCACAATGAACTATGGATGAAGAATTAAGTCCAAGGAACAAGTGCATCAGAAGACACTGGAGAGAAGGAGCCAAGGGCCAAATTATGGGGAGTTAGTTCTATTTGCACGTGACCAGCCCAGAAGTTACTCTGTAAGCAAAAGGGAAACCATGGAAGGGGTTTAAGCAGGAGAGTAAAACATTGACACTTGTATATTTAAAGGATCAGTTTGGTGGCAACTGGAGAATGAACTGGCTACAAACGAGGTCCAGTTAGGCTGCTGTCAGAATCCCAGGCAGGAAACGGTAAGCCTGAAGTAAGGCAGCGGACAAAGGAATGCAGAAAGAAGGAACATTTCGGCCGGGCGCGGTGGCTCAGGCCCGTAATCCCAGCACTTTGAAAGGCCGAGGCGGGTGGATCACGAGGTCAGGAGATCGAGATCATTCTGGCCAACATAGTGAAACCCTGTCTCTACTAAAAATACAAAAATTAGCTGGGCATGGTGGCGCGTGCCTGTAGTCCCAGCTACTAGGGAGGCTGAGACGGAGAATCGCTTGAACCCAGGAGGCGGAGGTTGCAGTGAGCCGAGACTGTGCCACTGCACTCCAGCCTGGGTGACAGAGTGAGACCCTGTCTCAAACAAACAAACAAACAAACAAAAAACAACAAAAAAAGAAGGTATGTTTGAGAAAAGTTTACGGAATCAAGAAAACTTGGCAACTGATTGGATGTGGGAGATGAGGAAGAAAGAGAAAACTAGGACTACTCTTGTGTTTGGGAGAAAGGTGGATGTTACTTCTAAAACACAAAAGGTACCTCTGAGAGAACACTGACAGTCAGAAACCAGGTGTAATTTTCTATCTAATAACTTAATCACTTTCCTTCTACATGATCTTACAGTTGGGTGGACCCGTGAGAGACTCCTTATCGCCCAGACCAGCACCTAGTTCAAGTTTTCAACTTGACTGCATACGGGACAGCTTTAAAAAAATACTCATACCTGGATCTGTACCCAATTTATGCAGGTACAATCTAGACATTGGTATTCATTAAGGTCTCAGTGACTGTAAAATGCAGTCTCTGCTCCAGAGGTTTCCCTAAATTTAAAACATTTACTACTTAAATGCTTACTCTTCTAATTGACCAAACACCATAGCCTTCTCTTACACTAGTAAGCTATAAAACAATTTGAAGTGCAGGTATCTGTGGGCCCTTGGCTCTGAAGGAGACAAATCTTGGCCCTGAGAACCCAGAAAAGATGTGTCCCAGAAGGCCAGGCCTGAACTCTCTGGTCATGCTAGAGTCTCTGAGGACCAGTGCTCTCACCAAACCTGGCTCCACCAGGGGATGCATGGCCTGGTGGGATCGAGGGTTGAGTCTCGAGGGGAGTGTCATGCCAGGGACATGGATTGAGGACATAGAATGTGAAAGTCTGCTTCTCAGTTGACTCATAAACCTGGCAACCACGCAGCTGAAAGTCTTTCAGACAGCAAAGCGTGTTGGGTTCCTAGTGCCGCCGTAACGAAGTACCCACAATCTGGTTGGCTTAAAACAACAGAAATGTATTCCCTTACAGTTCTGTAGTCTAGAGGTTCAATATCATGGTTTTGGAAATGCCATGTGTCCTCACCAGGTTCTAGGGATGAATCTTTCTTTGCCTCTTCTCAGCTTCTGGTGATGGCTGGCCAGGAGTGTTCCTTGAAGCCTCATATTCCAGCCTCTGCCTCCATCTTCACATGATCTTTATCATTGGGTATATCTGTGTGTCCAAGTTTCATGCTTCTTCTTATAAGGATACCTTATAAGCCCTAATCCATTATTACCTTATCTTAAGTTAATTACATCAGCAAATACCCTATTTCCAAATATAGTCACATTCAGAGGTACTGGGGGTTAGGACTTGAACATATTCTAGGGAACAAAATTTACCCACAATACAAAAAGACTACTTGTGTTATCTGTTTCCTGGGAGAAATTCCTCCTGCTGCCTCTCACTGACATCTTTACTTTTCAGGTTTTGACCTCAGCTTGCTGACTACATAATTGCCTATCCTGCCATCCCTCAAACCCCCACCAGAACCTCAGTATCTCAGATCAAAAGAGTCACAGATTTTTTTCAGAAGTAAAAATAATATTATAGAGGACATCTGCTGTGTATTTAAAATGCATGGTAAAATAGATGCATTTTACGAATGGGGAGAGTTCTGGGACTCTTTTCCCCCAAGTCTGTCTACTCAAGAAATGAGTCTCTAACTTTATTCTTATTTTAACTTCTGACCTGAGCATACCACAGATATCTCTGACTCAAATTCTGTCCCCATTGACCACCTCTCTCTCCTTTTCTACTTTGTCTTCTCACTTTTCCTTCTCTTTGGTTGCTTTTCACCAGTACACCAGACTCACTTCTGAACTGGCAAAGCTTCTTAAACCCTAAGGTGGGAAGTCTTGGCCCACCTTAAACTCTGACTTAAACCCTGTGTTTTCCATAATGAATGTAAGCAGTGAGTCACAAAGATAAAAATTAAACCATACCTCCTATGGTGACCCTTTATGCTATCAGCTTACTTTTCTGCACAGATATAAAAATGTACCTCAAGGATGTGGATCCATCCCATAATTTCTATTGTCACTTTCCTTGAATCCAGATAGGATCCCTCCAAGCCAATCCCACTTCTTCCTTGATCTGAGGCCCTGTCCTCCAGTTGCTGTATAGAATTTGGTTGGAGAACTTGGTACTGACTACATGAAAGACAGTCTTCTATTTTTATATTTGTTCTTTTGCATTAGAAATCCTAAGGGATGGTTTGTTCATGCCTCACTGGGCTCATAACTGAAACACTACTGGGAGATTTCCCCATGTTTACTGACCATTAGATTCACTGCTGCCTATTTCTGGCCCTGAGGTAATTTTTTTCTGTGAACTTGAACAAATAACCTCTATTTTCCTTTCCTTATAAAATGATATACTTATTGCCTACGCATGTGTTTGGGCTTAACAAGGTAGTTACCAAATGATTACATGTGAAGCTGAATCATAAAACATTTTATGCTTATTTTTATTGGCTGTGCTACAGTACACTTCAATTCAGAAGCCATTTATTTATTTATTGCTCACCTACAATGTACCTAGCATTGTGCTACATGTTATTGGTAGTCTATGGCTTGTTAGGAAAATAGTAATGTTCAGTACGTACCTGACTGATCAACATGTAAGATATGGCCCCTGTTTTCAAGTAATCGACAACTTCTGTGGTCAGTAGTACTTTGTATTTTGAGGAAAAAGTAATTAGTTAAACAAAATGTTATCAGACAAGTGTAGGCATTCACAATGGTAAGAGCTAAGAAAAGGAGAAGGGACTGAATATGTATTCAATATTTTAACAACATTATTCAACTTTGTCCTCACCACAAGCTTGTAAGGTATCATCCCCACTGCCAGAAGAAGAAACTGAGGCTCAGAGTGGTTTGGTGACTTCCCCAAGTTTACACCTAGTAAGTGGGGAATGAAAGTTTAATGGCAAATGCATTGAATATATGTCAGTTTAACTATAAAGTTGGTGTTTTCATTGCTACACTAGTTTGCTAAGGCCAGATGCCAAACCCTAGAGCATGATTCCTTTGTT
The DNA here is from genome assembly GCF_007565055.1 of Rhinopithecus roxellana. Lineage (NCBI taxonomy): Eukaryota > Metazoa > Chordata > Mammalia > Primates > Cercopithecidae > Rhinopithecus > Rhinopithecus roxellana. The sequence continues at coordinate 126,662,258 of NC_044554.1, read as the reverse complement.
CAGTCCTCTTTATTGCTGGTGAATTAGAAGTCTTCAGATTCTTCTGCCAATACATGACCTGTCTCTGGGAGGAAGAGCTTAGCGTGCCTACAGCGTGATGGTCCAGCTTCTTAGCTGTCCAGTGAAATCTTCTTTTCTCATTTTACAGACTGCCTTTTGCCTGTGTTACCCACTCCAGTCATGATCTCTATGCTGCTTCTTCCCAAGACTCCCTTCTGGACATCTCTACCTGGAGAGGTTTCAAAGTTAGTGCATCACAAATCAAACCCATTATCTTCTCACCATTCCTCCTTTCACTCTAAGTATGGGGAAACATTGCTTCTTCCCCATCTTCCATATTACCTTCTAGGTCAGTGTCATCATCAGCCAAAGTTGTTCAAGATAGGAACCTCTTCTAGTCCCACAGTCATCAAGTCCCATAGAGTCGGCCTGGATACCTCCCACTCTTGCCCCTCCCATATCACTGCTGTCATCACATTCCAGGCTCTCATGACCTGTCACTTGGAAAATTATAAGAGCATGGGTCTCCCTAGCTGCATTCTTATTCATTCTCCCCCTCTTACTTCACCCCCTCACATCCCTGACACACACATACACACACACACACACGCATGTGTGCTTGGATGGCAGAACACAGCCTGAGTCAACTGCAATCGGTTTCATCAGCCATTCCCTCTACCCTGACAGCTCTAGACTCCAGTGAAGTCTCTCACTCTTTCTACAAACCGTCTTCGTAGCCTCCAACAAATATTCCTGTTTTTCTCCCAACTAAACTACATATCCTCAGAAAATGAACTTGAGTGTAACTACCTAGTGAAGTCTTCCTTGACTCCTCTTGACTCTTTGAGACAGAGTTAGTTCCATCTTCCTCTGTTTTTTTTCCCACCTCATACACCTCATGCACCTATTAATACTTTTAACATATTATGGCAATTTTTATTGTACTTATGATGCCCCTACAATCTGAGTGCTTCTTAACAGGAGGGCCATTTCATCTGCATCCTCTTTATCATGAAGTATTTTAACTATTCATAAAAGTATAGCAAATAACATAATGAACACCAATGGATCCACCTTCTGGTTTTGTCATGTAAAAAGACTTTTTTAATAACAGAATACTACAGATGGATTGAAGACTTCTATGTACCTTTTCCCATTCCATTTCCTCTCTTGCCAGAAGTATCCACTATCCTGGATATGCTGTCCCTTCACCCATGTGTGTTTTTACATTTATTACATACATATGTTTCCATAAACAATAATGCAGGTTTTTTTTTAGAAGTTTTCAAAAATGATAATGATATCATCCTGTGTGTATCCTACTGCAGTTGAAGTCTTCTTTTTGCTCACTATTGCGTTTTTGGAATTTAGCCACATAGGTAGATGTGGCACTCATTCATTAATTTTAACCACTACATAGTATTGTTTTCTGAGCATAAGTCTAATTTATCTCTTCTTTCATTGCTTGATAGGCCTTTTCTGATTTTGCATGTCCATGCTTCCTTGGGCAGCTATGAGGGTTTCTCTAGGGTATACAAGCTCTGGTTGAAAGGTACATCTTTCACCTCAAGACATACTATCACCTTGTTTCTTGCAGGGCTTATAATTATTGATACTCCTACCAGCAGTGTAGAGCATTCCCATTGCTCACGGTTACCCCAATTGCCTAGCAAGAGTCTAGCACACAAGAGATGCATTATACCTCCTAACTGTAACTGAAGGAATGAGTGAAGAGTGCCTGAATTTATAAAAAGTACTTTTACTGAAATCACCAACAATAGGAAGTCTAGACCCATGATACTTAAATGTAAGTTAAATCAAATTAAGTGAAAGATTCAGTTTCTTAGCTCATGAGCCACATTTCATGTGCTCAATAGCCACTTGTGGCTAGTGGCTCCTGGCTGCCACACTGCACAGCACAGATGTAGACCATTTCCACCATGGCAGAAAGTCCCAGTGGACGATGCTGGTCTAGATAATAGACCTTTGTCATTTCCTCCCTTTGCCCTCTTCCCACCTACCTTAAGTACTTAGTATTTTCCCAGTACCTTCTAGATGCCTAGAATTCCCACCAAGTGTGCTTTCCTTGGCTGGAATTCATAATTCATGGCTCCTCATCTGATTTTCTTTAAAAATGGTAGTAAAACATACATAACATAAAACTTAACATTTTAACCATTTTAAGTGTACAGTTCAGTGGCATTAAGTACAATCACCTTGTGCAACCATTACTGCCATTCATCTACAGAACATTTTCCTCTTCCAAACTGAAACTCTGTTCCAGTTAAACACTAACTCACCATGCTGCCATCCTCCAACCCCTGACAACTACCATGCAACTTCCTGTCCCTGTGAATATGATTCCTGTGGGTACCTCATATCAGTGGAATCAAACAATGTTGTCCTTTTGTATCTGGCTTAGCATAATGTCATCAAGGTTCATCCATGTTGTATCATGCATCAGAATTTCATTCTTTTTAAGGCTGAATAATATTCCATTTTATGTGTACAGCACTCCTCATTGGATTTTATATTTTCTTTTCCTCTCAGGTACAAGCTGGGTGACTACCTAGCCAAATGAATGCAATGCATAGCATTAACAAAGGCTACAGGCTTAACTCAATGGCCCACAGATAATAACATGACAATGTGGAGTGTTGGGCAGAACAATGGGACAGGAATGAAGATTTCTGGGTTCTGGTTCCCAGAATGCTGGGCTACAGTGGGTGGCCTTTCAAAGTTCCCTTAACTTTCAAGCATCAGTTTCCTTATCTAATAAAATAAATAAATAAATAAAAAATAAAAAAAGCCTTTCTGTTATTCTAAAATTCTGTGGTTTTTGGAGGACTCTTCAGTGCATTGACTCAAAGTCAATAAGGAAAGTGGATATGAAGGCATTATAGCAAAATGAGTAAGGAAAATATTTTAGGAAAGAGTGGTCTCTAAAACTTTCCAATTCTATATATACACAAAAAAAGAGGCAGCTTACACTGTGAGTAAAGCCATATGCATTAGACATTTCTATGCCTAATGTCTCCCCATGTAGAGTCAAGGGCAGGGTCTTGGAAAATTCTTATCTATTTTACTTAATTTTCAACTTTCTGTTAGGCCTCTGGGATATTTTAAATATTCTTTGATTTTGTTCGTTTTTGTTTTTCAAACTTAGTTTCATAGAATATTTCAAAATAGGAACTAAATTCAACATTTTCATATTGATTATTGATTCTCTTTATATTATTATTATTCTCTAGTTTATTTCCTTCTAAATTTTCCATTTATAAATGATTCTCGAATCTTTACCCTGTTGAGATGCATTTGTTTCCAAGTACAAATAAGAATTGCCCCAGAAGATAAACAGTAGAGATGTGGACAAAAAGGGCAGAGATTGATTATACTCCTCCTACTATAATCTGGCTGGGGAATGACATGGAAGAGAGGGAAAGAACTTTGATGACCCCATATTCCCACTCTTTCTAGATTTCATCCCCAGTCTTTATATTTACCTGTATTACATTGTTGTGTTTCTGACTACTCCTTACATGGATTCTAGGCAAAATAAACTGAGACATATACTTTGTATTATGACCACATTTTATGTATGTGCTTTGAGGATTTAGCCAGGTGCATGCATATGGCCCTAATTCATTAATTTTAGCTGCTGCATGGTGTTATGTTTTATGAACATACAGCAATTTATTTATTTGTTCTTCCTTGATGGTTAGGCTGTTTTCAATTTGTCATTTCATATTTCTCCATGAACACAGATGAGGGTGCTCTCAAAACCTTACTGCTTGATCCAGGTTTAGGAAATTTGCTTGCTGTGTTTTTTGGAACAAAATTTCTATGAACTCCAAAGTGTTCATTCACTCAACAGATAAAAGCCGAGTATCTATAGTGTACAGAGATAAGGAAAAGCAAAGATAAAATCCCCGTTCTCAAGAAAGGACCATTGGAATGGGATAATGATCAAATAATAGAACAAAGAAATATAACATTACAAGAGTAATAAATAATTTGAAGGAAAGGTCCATTATCCTGTAAGAGCATAGAACAGGGAGAACCTGCTTGACTTAGGGTATCAGTGTTGGTTTTCCCATAGTCATGTTTGGTCTGAAAGGGGAAAGAGGAATGAGTAAGACTTGGTCTGGTAAGAAATATGAGGTCTGGGCTGGGGTGGGAAAGCCTCAGAAGCAGAGGGAACAAGCAGACAGGCCTTGGGCTGGAGGAGGAAGTAGATGATTTAGAGAGAAGGCCCATGTGGCTGGAACAAAGAGTGACAGAAAGGAAGATGTGAGAAAAACTCAAAAACTAGAACTAGATGGGATAGAGAACACAGGACATTTGACTTACGCCCTAAAATGAGGGAATGCCATGAGCTGGTTTTAAGCTAGGAAGATATACTATCTGATTTGGGTTTCAAAACAACAAACTCACTGGCTCTTGTATGGTGAAGCTTTTGTGGGGATCTCTGTTCCAGTTTATGCTGAATCCATGTGGCTGAAGCTAAACCTCTTCTAGTCACTGGCAGGACTCACCCATTCCCTTGAAGAATGATCTGAAATGAGGGAATGCTTTTAAGTAGGAACATTACCTTTTATGGCAGGATGCACAGCAGAGAGAGAAGAGGTTTGATATCATCCATAAAGTGGTGAAAATCTTTAGCAAAAGAGAGGTCAAAGTAAGGAAGAGTCTGTTCACAGAAGAGAAAAAGGGTGGAGAGAGAGGAAGTAGAAGCTGAGAGCCTAGCTCCACGAGAAGCCTCTTGGTCATGCCAGTGAGTATAGAGATCAGACTATCAGGATAAACCAGGCAAAACACAGGGATAAGGCAGTAGCGGAGACTTCAGTTAAAATCTGGAGGGAAAACATAGCTCTCTAGGCTGTCCAAAGTGGACCAAATAGCCCACAAATTGCACAACACAGCAACTAAAATCCTATAGTCTCTGGGAGGCCTGAGTGTCCCTACACTCAGCCCATAATTAATCCTCCTCCTTCTCAGAAAATCAAAGTCATGATCTGTGACTTGTGGTACCAACATTGTCATGGCTCCTGCTGAGTAACTCACGGGCACCACTCCATGCTCCCCAGGCTCCAGCCCCTGTCTCAGCTCGAAAAACACACTTGATAACACTATCACGACTCTTGAAGAACCAACTTTTACTTCCCCTATTATTTAACAATGTGTTTTCCCTTCTCATGCTTTGAGTAGATGTTTAGTTTCTAAGACAAGGGGAAAAAAAGAATTCTGAGTTTCAGTTTGCGGTGGGGAAATGCTTTACAATCAAGTGGGAGGGAAGAACTTTTCTGGAAAACAATGATTTTTATTTGGCTATTTCGAAAAGTATGTATTACCATAAGAAAGAATTAGATGCTAACAAAAATACAGTCCCAGAGAAGAGCCTGATTGAAGCATAATTGATTATGTTGGACAATTACAAATGCCCTTATTAAATAACTGCATGTAAACCACATGATATTTTTATAACTGATTTATAAAAACAAAATTGTAAAAGTTTAAGTGACATAATTGTTCTCAGTATCACTACAATTTTCAAATGAAGCAATTTAGCCTTAGAAGCAATTTTACTTTTCATTGTGATGTTATTTTGGTGTCAGGCTGCAAGCTTTTGTTCCACTCCGGAGTTCTAGGAATGATGATTAACCCTTCTCTCTCTTTGGCTGAGACAATGTTACATTTTTCTAATGTACTAGTCCTTCACATTTTGCTGCAGACTCAGCAGGTTCTGAAAAGAATGGTTTTCAGGCCTCCACTTATTTATATGGCTTCTATTTAATGAGAATGCAGTAGTTTCTGTAGGGATGTGGGTAATGAAAATCTTTCTTAGATTGGGTATATATGTGAACTCAGAATAAAAATGGCACATGAAAATGGTACAAACAATATCCTCTTGTGTTTGAGGGTATTGATAAATAATGTTAAGACTTTGCACAGTTTTCTTTCAAAATTGCGTCCACACTGGAAACAATGTGGCAAATGGCCTGATATCTCAGGCACATCTCCGTAGAATGTTAATCAAAGGTCTATACTTTGAGGTGTACGAATAAAGGCTCTTCGAACATTCAGTGGATAAAAGCCAAAACCATTAACATTCCTATATTTAGTTTCTGTGAATTAAATGGTTTTATGCAACTACTGTCTCTATATCACACACAAAACTCACAAGGCATGTTTTACACTGGTAATAAGAGCTAAATCTGCTGTATTTCATTTCAGTCTTGCTGATAGCATTTATCAGCAAAATCTGGCTAAAAACACAATATGCAACTCAAACCTGATCATAACTAGGCTGCAGAGGAGGAAAGTGGGGGATTATCTGGAGACTGGGAGCACAAATATAAGATTGTATTGTCATTGTGTGCTATAGGCCTTTTGGCAAACTGTAGTGTAAGCCCCAGCTGACAGGCCTTTTCACAACTGACAGAGGAAAATATGAAACTTAAATTCTTCATGACAGATAAATCTGCCGAATGAAAGGAAGACCAATAGGATAACAGTGGGACAAAAAAATATTGCTTCTGGGTAACTCCCTTAAACCTACCTCTTTTGTAAATATACAAAATAGGCATTCAATGAATATCTTCTAAACTCCTACCTATCAACTTTGCTAAGAAAGCTGTTAAATTGGAATGATAAAATAAGCATCTTTTCTTCAGCAGATGAATACAAAGTCTTACAAAACAGGGGTGGCAGATTAAATTTAATATGTGTGTATGAAAGACGTTTCCTGGATGACTATCAACTGGAGTGGATTTCTTGAACCAAGCTGACATGTTACTATTGTAGCGGGCTTATTAATTGAGATATTAAATGTACCTAATCCATCATGATTGGGATCTTTGTCAAATTAAAAAAAATATGACTATAAGTAATTGCTCTTTTCTGTCAGTGGGCCCTGAGTCCCTGAAATGTAACCAGATCCTGTTTCTTAGGATTAGCATCATTGGCCTTTCCACTGCCGATACATACCTTTTACCCTTGTCAAAGGCACCAGGGCCTCCAGGGGTCTAGGATTCTTTGCTTTTCCCCTGCTGGTTTGGCCTTGGCATTTTTTTCATCCTGGGAACATTTCACTCTCGTTGCCTCTACCAATTCTATCCAATTCCAGTGACAGCCTATGGAAAACTACCTCAAACTATGAGAAGCCAGACTGAACTGAAAAAGTAAAGTTTCTTGTTGTCTAATGTTTTTAAAAAGACTCTTCTGTTTACTATTAACCTCCCTGCTCTTTTGGCATCTCCTGGAGCAGCATACTTCTGCGGGAAAAGGAGGGATTCGTATGGGCTCCTTAAACAGGCTGCCTCTTTTATTTGTGAATGGCTGGACTGCCTTGGCAAGCCCCAGGTCAAGTTGATAGACACTGTCTTGTTGATAAGGCAAATTTCAGGACCCAAGAGCAGATCTGCCTTGAACTGTCACTTTCCCTGGTTGCCATGGCAATTCCTGGCTAATCTCCAGCACAAAAATCAAAATAAGAAAGAGAAAGAGAGAGAGAGAGAATGAGAATGAATGGGAGGAAGGAAAGATGAAACAGATAAGAGTTATTGGGGTCTTTGTTTTGTTTCGTTTTGTTTTCTGAGACTTCATGTTCCCACCAGTGTGGGTTCTTTCCCCAGCCAGCCAGTCCCAGAATGTTTGGCGGCAGGACAAGGCCAGAGTCTCAGGCCATGGGAATCTCTGACCAAGTTGCAGGGAGGAAGAAGAAAGGCAGTTAGAGTTAGAGACTATGAAAAGGAGGTGGAGGAGGAGGGGAGCCAGTCTGGAGTCTGAGAGAAGAATCCAGGCGCCACGGTGTAACAGCTGCCTCAGGTATGCTAGCCAGTTTCAGCTCGTTCCCAGCTCTTTCTGGCAAGCCCCAGGCCCAGGCGTGTGTGCACGCGTGCGCGCACACACACACACACGCACATACACATACGTGCGCCCGTACATGCACGATTGAGTTGTATCTGTAGGGAAGAAGTTGCTAGGCTGTCCGCAATAGTGTCTTTCAGATATTTGCTGAAGAGTTGGGTTTGCTGGGCACCACTTTTCATAATTGTGGTGAAATTGCCTAAGACCTTGGTAAATAACAAAATCTTCTCAAATACAAAGGGATTTAACTTACTCTAAAGATTATTCTGTTTTGTCTGCTGGATTAAAATTGCTTCCAAAGTTATTAGAGAAACTTAACATTAGCACTTGCCTTTCTATAAAGAAACAAACCACACACACACAAAGGTGGAGCATTATACGGTAATTATCCAAAGTACTACCGCTTGGAATAATAAGGATGCTGTGTGTTTACATAGCATCTTTCTTTTCCAAATAAATTAAATAGCTACACCACCCGCATCCCATTATCCCTATAAACAGTCTTCTATGAGCCATGCAGGTGGCAAGGAAGATTATCAACATTACACAGGAGGAGTGACTGAAGCACAGAGAGGCTTTCAAGATCACACAGTAAGGAAACAGCAATTCTAGATTTATTATGTAAAACACTAACTTGCAAGAGTTTTGCTGTTTAAATAAAATATATATTCTTTTCCATCTTGATTCTGTAAAAGCAATTTGCAAAGAGTTGTTCCTCTTTAGGGACTCTTCCCTGACACCTTCCTCGTGTGTAGTTTTTGCCTTAGCACTTATCAGTGTCTTTTAAATACTTCATTGATTTGCCTGCCTTTTTCCTGAGATTATACTCTTCTTGAGGGCTGGGATTCACTCATCTTTCTGTCTCCAGTGCTTGCAACATGGTTGACGCTTCTTAAATGTCTGTTGCTTGAATGAATGAAAGAAAAAAGAATGAATGAATTTTTGGATAGTCTTCCAAGAAGAATTTCTGATGAAGTAACAAGAAGTGCATATTTGGACTTTAAATATGTCTTACCTCATTTTATCTTTGCTGTGACAAATATGTCCACCTTACAAACCATCTTTTAAGAATCCAGTGAATATATTTAGAGCTAATTCTTTCCCTGCCTGGGATGTTGGGTCTATTGTTTGGAACAATTAACTTAAACTTGTGGAAATACTAGGGCTCCAGGTAGTCTATTGTAATTATTTTCCTCATAGCCTTCTTTATATATGGGAAAGCATTTAGGTGTGGAGGTTTTTGGAAGTGTTAATATATGGTTATTATGCTGTACCCAAAACCCTTTTCTGTATGCATTGAATCTTAAAGCCAGACTATTATTTGTAGGGAGGAGATGTAGACCCCAAAATAACAATAGGAACAATGGTTGCTCTTCAAGGAGACTACAAATTTAACTCTCTTTTATACATTTTTCAGTGATCAATACAAAAAAAGGCCAGGTAATATATGTTAATCTTTACTAGATGTACTTTATGTATCCCCTTACGTTGGAAGCCTAGCAGGAGTAGAATGTCACAACAGACATTTACTGAAATACCTGGGGAAATGTAACAAAAAGTGTTAGAGGAAAATGGTCTTTCAACTAAATTACCTAATATATTTGCTAATGGTATCTGATTTAAAAGCCATAAAAATACCAAGTTAAAAGCACATTAGAAGATGTGTTATATTTATAAGTGTTTGTCACCTTGGCAACAAAAGCTATATTCCAAATCTAACACTAGCTATGATGGGCCAAGACCTTTTAAAATTGGTAAATACTTCTTTATGGCAATGATCTGCTTTCAGCTACTGAACACGAGAACTAGAAAAGGCAAGTTCTTCATTGCTTAGCAATTTTTTTTTTTTTTTTTTTTGCCAGCTTTCTACTATGGATAAGCTTTTTTTTTTTTTTTTTGTTAGTTACTATGGTTTATGCTTAATGAGAAATATAATGCATTTTCAAATAAAGCATCAGTCTTAATTATTCCCTCTTACACTGAGAAATCTAAGTATAATAGTAGATTCCTAAAGATAGCATTTATCAACCCACACTTCAATCTATCAACCATAGCACTAATCTTGGTTCATGGATGAGATACTACAGGTGTATGCTACAAAATCAACTGTATGCTACAAATATCTATCCTCCTAAACATCTAGATGGAATATGTTCAGTTTAATAGGAGGTCATACATAAGGAAAGTTTTCACATACTTTTACCTCCCCAGTGAGCTGCATGAGCACTGAAAGTTATCTTTCACTATGTCACTACAATTCTGCTCATGCTGTTACATCCAGTAAAGAGGAACAGTTTGGTGGTGGGAACTCATGCTTGAAAAGGTAGATTTTAGGTGGACCTCAAAGAGGTTTGGATTTGGACTCTTACTGTTCTTTCCTCATTTTCTAAGCTCCAATCTGATTTTTCAAATTCTATAAAAAATGCTTGGGTCATGTACCAGTCAAAGATTATAATTCCAAGAGTCTAACTAGATTCCCATGTGGTTGAACCAATTTTCAGAAGTAAACCATGGAAAAGGTCTGGGTAAACACACATTCTCTGTGGGCTGTGGCTGTTCAATGGGCGCCTAGACAAGTTGTCTCTGCAGCCAGCTTGGGAAAACCCAAGCCCAACTCGTGATCTGTAATCATGCTCAGCAGGTTCTCAGATACAGGGGCAACTTGAAGGGCCTAAGATCATCATTTCCAAGGAACCTTCTCGCACAAGGAAAGTATGTCTCTCTTTTACCTAAAAAAATCAACAAAAATTCCCTACCACACCAGGCCACACTAAAAGTTGCCACAAAGTACATCTTAGCTTCCATTATACTTTCCCAGAAATAAAGTTTTCTTAGTGAATATTAAAAATAAGGTTCAGTCTATGAGACAGGGAAATTAATGGTATACAAGGAGAATGTTCTAGAAGAGTACAGGATAAGCTTCTGCCCAGAACTAATAAATTAAGGTAGTAGCTTTGAATTCAAATATAAACTATGTGAACAAGGCTGGCATCATGTATTCAAACATAGTTAAACCAGATTTACTTTCCATTGACTGAAGGCAAAGAATCACATGAATTGACATATATTCTAGTACTTAAACAACACAGTTTTCATGTGATTAATAAATGCAACTTACCTCTTAAGAATGTTCTAGTTACATCATGTTACCACTAAGTCTTTGTTTAACTCCTAATTAATCAATTACCCAGTCACAATCTGTTGGAAATGTTTTTAAATGCTGTTTATTTTTGTCTCAATATGACTTTTATTTTATTTTATCTTATTTTGAGATGGAGTCTCACTCTGTCGCCCAAGCTGGAGTGTAGTGGTGTGATCTCAGCTCACTGCAACCTCAGCCACTCTGGTTCAAGCAATTCTCCTGCCTCAGCCTTCCAAGTAGCTGGGATTACAGGCACCTGCCACTGTGCTTGACTAATTTTTATAGTTTTAGTAGAGTTGGGGTTTCATCATCTTGACCAGGATGGTCTTGAACTCCTGACCTTGTGATCCACCTGCCTCGGCCCCCCAAAGTACTGAGATTACAGGTGTGAACCACTGCACCCGGCCTCAATATGACTTTTAAATAGCATAGATGGAAAATTACAGTATCATGTTTAAAAATCATTATATACTATATTACTTAAAGTATTAACTCCATAATCTCATTTCATTATCCAGAAAATACAAGCAAAAGCCTAACTGTAGCCTGAATTTCACCACGTATAAAGACATAGGGTACTTCATAAAAACTACTTTGAGTGAAAACTAAAACATGCAGCATCAATAAATTGTTTTTCTAAGATAATGAAGGACTCATGGGGAAAGAGATTGATTATTTTTTTCAACTTTATATCTTCTGCGTAGGAGGCAAGTAACAAATATTTGTAGAAATTGAAAGTAAATTTCAGTAAGTCTAGACAAAGATATGGAGCCACAATAGCATAACTAAAGGCAGAAAGTGAGAATTAGCATGGCAGGAACTTTCAGCAGACTTGCCTTGTTGAGTGAAAGTTGTAAGTTTAGAGGTAGGAAATGTGGTTAGGTCAGGTGGGGCCAGCTGTAGACCAGGAAAGGAAGCTAACATTTGCTGAGTGCCAGGTCTTGCACAGAGGTTCCCTGAGGTCACTCATGACAATATGGTGAAGTAGGTGTGATTATCCTTACTTACAGATTGAATAGGGTCTCAGAAAGTTTACATGACTGACTCAGTGGCTTTCTGCAAGTATGTGGCAAACATGAGACATAATCCAATGTTGTTTTAAACACACTATACTCTATTAAAAACTAGAAAGAGAGATGTAGAGATTAACTTACACGGAAAGCAACAACATATAAACCAAGTCTAGAGAGCTGGAATGTAAATAAACAATTTAAAAACACAAATGGCCTAATATGACCCCTAATGGTTTTGGGATTTTTCCATGTGTAAAATGAGCAATATCATCACAAAATTATGTTCTTATTCTGAATAGGACCAACTGATTGATTTTCAGGTACAAATTTCAAAGTGGTACTGATTAAGACTTCGTTGTTTAGGATATTACTGTTCATCATTCCAGAAAACCCTAGGTCCAATTTGGAAAACATAAAATATTCTAAAAGCAGATCTAGTGCAGGAATTTAGACATTGTCTTTTATTGGAGACCTGACAAATCTGCCGCTATACTCTTCCCTTTGTGGTTTATATGCTGCTTCCCCATATACGATACTAGCATCCTATTCAGAAGCTGATTGTTGTGTTCTGGTTTATGTTTCATACAGCAAAAGCCTTGAGCCATTTCTAAGAGAGGATAATAATGACAAATTTGAAAATTTGTCCCCAAGAAGGGAGGCTGTGGTAAAATAAGAAATGGCATTTAAGCAACTACCATTAAAGGCATCTCAATTTTCTGTTGACAAACACGAATTCCCAAATGATTTGCAGGGAGGTTTCAGGGCTCACTGCCATAAAGCCTGTCTAGGACAATGTTTTCTGGTTCTACAGAAGTGCTAATGAAATCTTCATTCTTCCATTGATTACTTTCAGTGGGAGTCTTTATGTCTTAAAAACCACAGCACTCTTTAGGTTGATGGTTCCCCAGCTACTCTCACATTCTTACAGAGTCCCTTGACCCCCTCCCTAGGACCAGGCTCTCCTAATCTCAAACACCAATGTAGACAATGTAGACTTGAGACAGGAGTGCTGGAAGGAGCTCTGTGCCTTAAGGAGCATTGACTCCACACGTAGCACAACCATTCTTTCAGCAGAAGCAGCCTTATTATTAGGCCCCATTTCTTCAAACTGGAATTTTACCTTGCTCAAGAGGCTTAATCTCCACCAACTTGACTTTAGTGATTGTATTTTTGGTCTTAGGTGCCATCTGTCACTTTAGCTTTCTAGAGCATTGTAGGCTTGTAGTTATCAGATAGATATGTAGTCACTCTTAAGAGTGACGCTCGGTCATATTCTTCTTAATTTGTCCTTCCTGGACTCCTGTTATATTCAAGGTTTGTAACTTTCCTGGTGCTTAATGCCTGCCTTTCTGCCTGTCTGGATTTTCAGTTTTGTTTTGCCAGGCTTCTTTATACAATTTGTATCATTTTATACAATACCCTAATTTTACAAGCAAGAAAATAAAAATATAAGAAAGCTGGGAGATTTACCCAAGGCTTCAGTGCTAATTATTGGACTTCAGGTCTACTAACTTTAAAGACTATATACTTTTACATAGTTGGGCTAAGGTTATTAGATGCCTCTGTTAAAGAGATTTTTCCCTTGGGTGGTGCAGGGAAGGGAGCAATGTCCTGAATACACCTGTTTTATTCTTAGCTGTGCAGATAACACAAGTCTTCTGGCCTGGAGGTGTTCATAACAGAGCTGTGTCGTACATAAATGCAATAGGCATCATTTTTTTGTTACTCTCCAGTGACATAACTTTTATTTTAAATATATTTTATTTACCCTTATTTGGGGGAAGTTCTCCAAGTTTATGGACACTCTTGTTTCTCTAATATATCCTTGACATGTATCTGGCAACTTTGGGCAGTTAAGCACCATCCTTCTATTATAATCAACTAGAAATTACATTGCTTTACGAAGAATCTTAACAAAAATCTCTCTCCCTTTTCCATGATATCAGTCTGTTTTCTTTTCCTTCTCTTCTCTTGAATGTTCTCTCTCTCTCTCTCTCTCTTTTGTTGTCTCTCTCTATAAAAAAGCCAATCTGCCAGAAGTTTTTAGGTATCAGGTTTATTGAGGAACGATTTACATACAACAAAATGCATTCCTTCCTATTCCTAGGTATAGTGTTGCATTTGACTGGTCCATTTTGTGGTTCCAGGTTAGCCTTTTTCACATTGTCCTATAAATGGAATCATACAGTGTACGAATCTTTCCATCTGACTTCTTTCACTCAGGATACTGTGTTTGAGGCTCATCTATGTCGTTCCACATGTGAGTTCCCTGATATGAGTAGAGTTCCTTGTGTGAATATGCCACCATTTATTTAACCATTGATGGACATTTGAGTTGTTTCCAGTTTTTTGAATTTGTGAATAAAGTGGCTATAAATATTCGTATTGAAAAACAGATATTATTTGCCTTTATTTGAATTTTTATCTACTATGTCAAGAAATACTTGAGAGAGAAAATTGTCCCCCAACTTTCAAAATAGGTTAAAATAAAAAGCAAAATACCTGTCCCTTTTCAAGAATATTAGCCTATAAGTGGTTTTCTTTACAAAGTTTTAAGAAACACTTTTTTAAAAAACATGAATCATTCTGTTTTCAAACTGTTTTTATGATAGACCTCTATTTTATTAAGATAATTTCTTTTCCTACAGTATAAAAAGTGAGAAACTGATTTGCATTTCAAACACTTGTTTTTTCGCTATTCTGGTCTATGAATTCTAGCTGAGACTTTGCCCATCTTTACTTCTCCACCTCTGTGTCTTACACCTTGTAACATGTAATAGTCCTTTCCAGGGAAACATTTTTTTTTCCATCAGTTTCTTTCCTAGGCCCTTAAAACGTCAATAGAGCCTTTTGCCAATCCACTTTACTTTAAGACATCTTATATTACATTAAAATACAATTAATTCCTGGGGATTTAAAAAAATCAATAGTTATTTTGGTGTTTTAAATGTCCACAGGCATGAAAACTAGAGCTGCCCTGTGCTCTACAAGAGTTTTTATCAAACAGAATTTATAATAAGCTCAGCAATAACGCCCTATTGCTGAGTATTATCTGATGGGACATAGAACTAAGTGACAGTGAGATCTGAAATAATGACAGTCTGTTGAGTTTCATGCTTCCTACCCTTCTGCCTTCTTTAGGAATGGTAGCAGGTCTTTTTTCTGAGGCACTTACCTGGCCACCCACACATACAGGCCTGGTCTACACACCGTATCTTAGTCCTTAACTATGTTCCAGTACATCCCAGTCATTCAGATGTGACTCTGCTGCCCCATGTGGAGTACCTGGAAGGGCGGATCTCTGAGACACCTGACCTTTTTATCTGACTAGACCTCTGAGTATTTCAGGAACCAACTACAGTCAAAGTCAATGGTGCTTTTTTATTTTTTTGTCTTTTTAAAGAATTTCCTACCCAGCCCTGCCCAGAAACCTTAAAGATATTTTACTGTTTTGTCTTCTCAAGGTATTAAAATTTTGAAGTTTTGCCATTGATGGCCAAATCACTAAACCATTTAGAATGGTGTGTATATGTGTGTGTGAATAAAGTAGGGCTTTAAGTTTTCTCAGCATATTGAAGTAATTTGTTCACTCTTTCCCCTCTGATCCTTATTGCCAGACTTGCTATATACAAAATTTCCATATTGTGTGAGTCTCTTCTTGGGCGCTCCATTCTTTTCTGTTGGTTTCCTAAATGTGCTAATATCATTTTACCTTATTTATCATTACTTTAGAATAAATCGACATCTAGTAAAGTATGTCCCCTCATCTGGTTCTACTATCTCTTCTGTCATACTTGGCTATTCCTAATTCATTTTTCTTGCGAACGTATTTTAGAATCAGCTTTTCAATGTTAAGAAAACTGTCTGCTGTAACTATTTAATAGCAGACAAAAATACAAGAAAATTTCATCAACTACTTTGTAAAATTCAAATTGTTTTGTAACCCATCACTTATCTATGTCTTACAAATTTTGTAGCTCCTGTAGTCTTGACTACCTAACAATATATCTGTTGTTGATGATACAGAAGAAATTCAAGCACAAAATTATTTGACCACTCTTGTACTATATTGCTTTTATTTGCATATTTCTAACCGTCTCATATATCCTTTTCTAGATCATTTATAAATTTGTATCAGTTACAGTTCTATATTAGTCAGGATTCAGTGCAAAAAAGAGACCACTTTAGGTATTATTAGCAGGAAAAAAAATTTTTTTTTTTAACTTTTGTTTTCTTTGAGGCAGAGTTTTCGCTCTGTGGCCCAGGCTGGAGTGCAGTGGCATGATCTCAGCTCACGGCAATCTCCACCTCCCAGATTCAAGCAATTCTCCTGCCTCAGCCTCCCAAGTAGGTAGGATTACAGGTGTGCACCACACCTGGCTAATTTTTATATTTTTAGTAGAGATGGGGTTTCACCATGTTGGCCAGGCTGGTCTCAAACTCCTGCCCTCAAGTGATTCACTGCCTTGGCCTCCCAAAGTTCTGGGGTTATAGGCATGAGCCACTGTGCTGGGCCATTAGCAGGAAGAATTTAATACAGAGAATGAGTACTTATGAAATCATTAGATGTGTTAAATGATCAGGCTGTAGTCTGGGTCTCTAAAAATGATTGCCAAATGATACAGAACCCATCTACCAGCTACCACCACTGAGGCACAAGGAGAGCTATGCCTGGGTGAAGAACCTGACACCTCTCTGCTGCCACTGCTTCTGGGTACCAAAGGAGGTATAATGCAGGGATTAGGAATCAAATCAAGTAATCTTAATGAGTAAAGCCTGCCACAAGTGCTTTTACTCATCACCAAGGAAGGCTTAGTGTGGACACTGGGACATTGCTGCAGAGAAATCTCAGGTTTTCACAGCCATGTTTATCAGCAGACACAGTCAAAAAGGGACAGGAAAATGGCCTCGCCTCACTTCAGGCTTCTAAATCTTATACTGATGTGTTGAATTGATGGAACTTAATTTGCATCTAGAACCCTAGGTGCCAGGAAATATGAGAAATGAGGATGTTGGCTTCCAAGTTGCCCAAGTTGCCCATAGCCCACCC
The DNA here is from genome assembly GCF_007565055.1 of Rhinopithecus roxellana. NCBI lineage: Eukaryota > Metazoa > Chordata > Mammalia > Primates > Cercopithecidae > Rhinopithecus > Rhinopithecus roxellana. Next base: position 126,645,184 of record NC_044554.1, on the reverse strand, counting down.
ACATTATCCAGCATGTTTTTTTGTTTTGTTTTTGTTTTGTTTTTTTTTGCTTGCAAGCAACTGACGTTTACCATGTTTGACATAAGCAAAAAAGCAATTTATTGGCTGGGCGCGGTGGCTCACGCCTGTAATCCCAGAACTTTGGAAGGCCGAGGCGGGCAGATCACAAGGTCAAGAGATCGAGACTATCCCGGCCAACATGGTGAAACCCTGTCTCTACTAAAAATACAAAAATTAGCTGGGCATGGTGGCCCGTGCCAGTAGTCCTGGCTGCTCAGGAGGCTGAGGCAGGAGAACTGCTGGAACCCAGGAGGTGGAGGTTGCAGTGAGCTGAGATTGCGCCACTGCACTCCAGCCTGTCAACAGAGAGAGATGCCGAAAAAAAATAGCAATTTATTGGAAGGAGAGAGCAGTTACATAGCCAAAGAGAGAACATTCAAGTCGTAGAAAAGGTGGAAAGCAAGGTGGGTCTGAGAACTTAGGTAATGGAACCTAAGAACTGTCTCTCTCTCTCTCTCTCTCTCCCTCCCTCTGTCTGTCTCTCTCTCTCTCATTCTCTACCATTGTATGGCTCAGCTCTAACTGCTTCATGTTTGTTCACAGGATTCCATCCCTGGGTGGTCACCACTTAAGACACAAATTTCTAGGAGGAAGAATCTCATTGCCTCAGGGTCAAATGATCGCTTCAGTGGTGGTGATAGTGGCGGGAAGGTAGACTCCCAGTTGACAATTTCCTCAGAATCTCCTACAGTCCAGAAGTAGCTAATGTACATAAAGAGAAAGAAGGAAAGACAAAAGAAAGAAAGAAGTGAAGAAAGAAAAAAGTAAAAGAAAGAGGAAAGAAAGAAAAAGAAAACAAAGAAGAAAAAACAAGAAAGAAAGAAAGGAAGGAAGAAAAAGGAAAGAAAGGAAGGAAGGAAGGAAGAGTGAGTGAGCGCTGGGCAGGCAAAATATACCAGTTGTCTCTTCCAGTGAGCCAGTCTGATAAGTGACATTGCCTCAAAGTCATATACCTGTTGAAATAGATTCTTATACCACAAAACTTTTGTAAAACACATTGAGGGTTTACATTGAAAATGTAAATGTAAAAGTCAAAATTGTGACTTAAATATTTTAGTGTTGATCTTTTAGTTATATAGGTAAGTTTTGCTACATGTTTGAAATATTTCATTTTGCAGATATAGGAAATAAGATCCCTCAAGTAGCATAAAGGGTTTCCTTTGCATGAAGTCACACAAATAGGTATAGAACCAGATATAGAGGCCACTCTTCTGGAAATGTTCCTATACATGCCGTAATGGTTAAAGCGCTCTTTGTCTTTAACTGGCTTTGTTATATAGGAGGTATATTTTGGGTTCTCATCCATATATAGCACTTATGCACAGTACATTTCAGAGAGCAACCTGACTTACACCTACCTGCCTTATCTCATGTTCGCATCTGTAAGGCCCCTGAGCTGTCACGGTGACAGCATGATTCAAAATTAATGACACATGGAAATTCACAGGCCCCCAGAAAAGAAATTTTCTCCCACACTGCTCAGGAAATTAAAAAAAAAAAAAAAAAAAAAAAAAAAAAAAAATTCATGCCAATATACTGAAAAGAAAGTTGCTGCCAATGATGGGACTGCGACCCACTACGAAATGTGCACTGTAGAGTTACCGTGTCAACGGCAAGAATCTTCCCAAATAAATTATAACGAAGCCCCCAGCTGCAGAAACAACCACATCTTGAAGGGTTGAAACCATTACCAATATCAATTTCTCATTTACTTGGCTGTGAGTTGGGGAATAACTGAAGGGGATTGTTCGTCTCTGGGTGTCTCAGTCTCTTGCCTTTCTCACTCTATTCTCCCTTCTTCTCTCTCCCCGTCATGATGGAGTGACTGCTCAGTTCTTTTTGCTAGTAATATCATGCACGCTCTCACTAGGGTGTCATGGTTCTCTTTCCTACTAACTCCGAGGGGAAAGTAGGAGGGATGAGCACCTGAGGAGCTTGTGAAGTGGAGTTTGCCCTCTTGCACCTCTGCGTTTGCCCTAAGAAGAACATACCCCAGGTAGCTGCCTGGTCTGAGGAAGATGGGGAACAGAACCTCCTGGCTGACCTGCAGACCTGCATCTTGAGGCAAAGCCCAGTAAATCCCAGTCAGCCCAGGGTAACTGACCTCTAGCTAGACTTCATATCATACATATGTGTGAGGAGCCTCCCAGAGATCCATAGAGCTAACCCATAGATGCGTGATAAATGCATGCTTCTTATTGTATGCTGCTGAGAGCTTGTGATTGTTGTTTGGTGTTACTGCAGCAGTGGCTAAGCAATTCACTCTTAATTCTCCTTCTCCTCTTTCCCCTTGTCTCTTGCTCCATCACCCTTATCGTTGAGAAGCCTCCCTCCTCAGCCAGTACTGGTCCCTTAGGTTAATTACCTGCCTGCTAAACAGTAAGCCCCAAGTAATCCACTTTCAAAGTTTATCACAACAAAGGAAAGGAGTCCATATAAAAGGGCACAAGCAGACAACGCTTTGATGACATTAGCAATTCCTCCTTAAGAGGCATTTCGGAAGTGTATTCGTATTCTCTGGTGTATGTCACTATCAATTTGAGTAATTGTCACTGTAACACCATATATTATGAATTGAAGCAAAGAAATAAATGCTGTTGAGGGTAACTCTATCTTGCAAGCCATTCATCATCCCAAAGCATGGGATTTCTTCAGGAGAAAATAAATAGTGAGAGGAATCTCAATTCTCCTCCACCTCCACTCCCCATCCCCAGCTCCCACCCCCACAAAATATACAACATCTTTTCTTCCTTAGTCTCCTGTTTGCCTTTTTCTTTTCTTTTTTCCCAGCCTGTCTATTATGGAGTGATATACTAAGGCATAGAATCACCATTCCTTTTTCTTCTTTACTGTTGAAATGTCAGTTGAAAGTATGCCAAGTACCAGACACAATATAATCATAATACTACCACTGTGTTTCTGGATTAATTAATCATAATGAATGAAATTTTTCTTGATTCTGTATGCCAAGCCTGGAAGCATAATTCAATTTCATCTTTGACTTCTGTAGCCTGAAGCAACCACTTAAACTCAGCTGTCATAAGGGTTTTGGAGGGTGATCAAAAAACACTAAATAGAAAAAAAAAAAAAGATCCAACTTGCAAAAAGCCATAAAAGAAGCAGAAAATATTCTTTTAATATACCCAAAGAAAGGCATCTACATATATATTAAAAGAAGGGCACAATAAATATTGCTATATTCCAAATATGATTATAAAATGTGATGACACTGCCTTTCAAAATCTTTGTTTTCTCCTCCCAAACCAACTGAAAATAGTGTTAGACATGAGCAAAACATACACTGGAACAGTGAATGGGAACACTGAAAGTCTCCGTGAAAACTAAACTAATTTGGAATCTATCAGAATTTGTTTTCAGCTTTAGAACCACTGAATCATTATGAAAATATCTAAGCTACTCTTTTTGAAATCATATAACGGTAACATGGACTTTCTGTTTTGTTTGTTTCTAATATAGATCTCTTCCCCTTGGGGGCCCTTTATATATGAAGTTGAAATGCTTGTGGTGTAATTTAGAATCTATGACAGTCATTGTTTCCATTCACTGTGGAAATAAAGATGACCATAAGGAAAAGTATCATACTTCTGTAATCTTAGCACTCAGAGATATCCCCAGCTAATATTTTGATGTATAGAATTTTATTCTTTGTTCCCTGTTTGTGTCTGGCATATGTGTAACAAAATGGTAAATACATGGTATATTTACCTTTAACAAGATAGCAGGAATATCCTTTCTTGTCATAATGTTCAACTCTCTCTTTTGAATGGTTATATATTTCAATAATTTTCATATGATCCAAAACTGAGATAGGTCCAGAGCAGCCATATTTATATTGATGGACAGCTAGCAGAGAAGAGGATACTATAATGGCTTCAGAGATTAGTTCAGTTTGTTGTATCTTGGCTCTTCAGCATTCTTTGAATGACATCTACACTATCTTAAACTTTATGTTCATTCACTGTGATTATGAGCCACTGGGCACTAGAAATTAGTAAGCCTGGTGTTTCTGGGAAAATGATTCCTTCCACTCTGAGGATGCTTTTTCTGTACCCTCTGACGAGGGTATTTCTGTATTCTTTGCCACTTTGCTGTAGACACAAGTTAGACACGACCTTCATTATGACTCAAAGCATCCACACAGATCCCAGGCATCCATTCCATTGTGACATGACAGGAGCCTAGTTATTGAAATGAACATCTTCATGCTTCTTAGTGGCAAAGACCTGGAAAGAAGCAGTAATAAAGCCGCTGACAGTACATGCAAAACATATTGAATAGTCAACACCTTCTATTCACATGCAGAATCATTCCTGGGCAGACTTACTAGGGAAGAGACAAGAGGGAGTGCATACAAGTTTAAATCTGCAACAAAAGATATGATGCAGAAGGAGATGAGCAAGATGGGATGGGAATAATTATTCAATCAGAATGATGAAAAAATAACACAAAAGCCACAGGAATCTGTTGAGGTTGAAGGGGAAAAATGTGAAAGAACTAAATGAATTGCATTACAGGAAAGGGCCACAATCCACAGATTACAGGTGCTTTGGTGGTAACTGGGGATCCCCAGTAAAGCAAATCCACTTAATCTTTGATTAGCACCTCTAACCACAATGAAGTCATGGTGGGTTTCATTTTAGGTTGGATATTCAACTTCAGGACAAGTTTTAGTTTTAAATTTTTACCCGATAAATATTTTTACTAATCATCTTTTAAAAACAGTATTAACCCTGCCCAAACCCATTCTCCACTGATGCTGGCACATAGGGCAGTGAATGTAGTAGACATTTACTCATACTTTTTTAGAAATGAAAAATAAACATGAGGCTAATCATAGCCACATATGTGTCCAATTTTCCAAGAAAAAAAAATTCCTACTGGTTTATAAATTGGGAGGCAACCATTGTGATGACATTTCCCATGCATCAACGCCAGAGTAGCTGTGAACTAGTTTATTGTCCATTGATGTTGCAATTTTCAGTATACAGAATCCTGTGGAAATCTGGAACTGATTCCCAGTTATACCCACCTTATAACTCCATGTGAAACTCTAAAACAAGCCTCACACTGAGGACTAGGAAAGTCTTTCTCTGCCTCAGAATGAGATTATTTACTTACACTGAGATTTCAATCTGTCTCCAGCAGAAAATAGCAGCCAACAGTGTCTTTAACCGACTAGTTCATCATTGTATGCAAGCTCTTCCTGCTATAGCACGTTTACAGGCATTTCTGAGAGACCACCTCCATAACTGAATGGAAAACTTGGGACCCTATTTTTCCCCACAGTGAATGCCTGGTAGTACCTCTGGTTCCGTGGTCCCACCAGACTCAGCAACAAGGTCTCCCAACAGAAATGTACTCTGATCTCACGCATAGTTTCAGGGGCTGCATCTTCCCCATGAATAAACCTACAGAGGGCTCTGTCTTTGAAACATCCAGCGAATTGGACTTTTTATTCGATTTCAGTTGAAATGGAGTTTCACTCTTTTCATTTCTTCAAGGACAGGTGCCATAGTATAGGTTTTCCAGCCACAATGGTTGGCGTGGGCTGACTTACAATGTACTCATTGTGGTTACACAAGACGTATGTGCCATGCTTTCCTTTTAACATCCCTTTCTCAGACCATCCTGGGAAAAGAAATGCTTGCTAGATTCTAGATAAGTTACTCTTTACTGTTTCTGTCAGATGTCATTCACTGGGGGACAGTAATGTGCCTTATGGAGATAAGGTGAATTGCCTGTTTCATGGCACTAATCTGAAAGCATCCTTGAATTCAATTCAACAGTCTGACTGCCAGACAGCCCTTGAAATCATGTAAGAGGAAAAGAAAGGATGGGATTCTTATCTGGGAAGTGCCATACTGTAAAACTATAAGCATGATGTGCTGACTGACCGATGGGATGGTAGAGTACATTAACACATGAAAAACAGAAACAGATTTGTTGGAGGGAAAGAAAATCACCTTGTTCATTAAATTTGTCTACTTTTATGCTTTCTACTTTTTAAATATATTTTTTCCACTTTTTAAAATGAAGTAAATGGTTTTATCCCAAACAAAACTGTAAAGCAGTTGAATTGATCTCTGTCATTCACCCTTTATCTACCAAACCACTCTCCCTGATCAGAGATGCCACTAGTCCACATCATGTTCTCTGTGTCTCTCCAACTTTATCTTTCTCTGAGTGAAACATCACCTGAGGGAAGAATCCGATACTTTCATTCATGCTGGAGGTAACACTCTACTGGAATGTGAGCTTCACTAAGGTTGAGTTTGGTTTTTTGTCTATTTTGTTAATTGGTGCATCATGAGCACCTAGAACAGTGTCTGGCACATAGTAGATATTCAATAAATACTTGTTTTTGAATGATAAAGCTCAATCCTTTTTCTGACATGAAGGTAAATGCACTTTTAAAATTATATGTATTATATGTCCTCCTGGTGGGGATGTAGAGAGAGGTCACTTATACCATCATTTGACCATTTGTCCTTCTGTTCTTTGAAGAAAGAAGTCATAGGATAATTATTGAGCAAAACTTCTGTTCCCTCCTCCACTTAACCCGTATTTATTCTTATCTCTCTAAGAGGAGAGAGGCAGTAAAATAAATGAGTTTCTGTCCAGAGCAAATTTTCAGAGACTGAGGCAAAGTTGAAGTGCTATCCTTATTACTCCCTAAAATATCCATATATTGGATACAGTTTGTATTTATAGGAGAGAAAAAGAAGCTACTGAGAACCAGACTAGAGAGAGGTCAGGAGCCTGAATGTCTGACAAGCAAGTCAACTCCAATTTTAGAGAATATACCTGCAGATTTAATATAAGTATCTGTTAAGCTTCAGTATATAACATCTTATAGAATATTGTGATTTGGTCAGTGTGTTAGTCAGGGTACTCCAAAGAGACAGAACTAATAGGATATAGAGAGAGATAAATATAGAGATGAGAGGACATTTATTATGGGAATTGGCTCACATCATTATGGAGGCTGAGAAGTCCCACAATAGGCCATCAGCAAGCTGGAGAACCAGGGAAGCTGGTAGCATGGCTCAATCTAAGTTTAAAGGTCTCAGACTGAGGGAATCCCATTGCATAATTTTCTGTATTAGTCTGTTCTCACACTGCTATAAAGAACTACCTGAGACTGAGTAATTTATGAAGAAAAGAGGTTTAATTGACTCACAGTTCTGCAGGCTGTACAGGAAGCATGGCTGGGAGGTCTCAGGAAACTTATGGCAGAAGGCGAAGGGGAAGCAAGCACATCTTCCCATGGTGGAACAAGAGAAGCAAAGGGGGAAGGGCTACACACTTTCAAATAACCATGTCTCAAGAGAACTCACTCACTATCATGAGCACAGCGAGGGGGAAATCCACCCCTGTGATCCAGTCACCTTCCACCAGGTCCCTCCCCCAGCACTGGGAACTGGAATTCAACATGAGATTTGGGTGGGGACACAGAGCCAAACCATATCACTGTCTGCCCAAGGCAGAAGGCCTGAGAACCCTAGGGGCCTACTCGAGCAAGTCCGGGAGTTCAAAGGCCGGAAAACCTAGAGTTCTAACATCCAAGGGCAGAGAAGGGTGTCCCAACTAAAGAAGAAATCAAGAGAGAGACAAAGAGAGAGAGAGAGAGAGAAAGCAAATTCACCTTTCCTCTACCTTTTTGCTGTATGTGGGCCCTTAGCCAATTGGACAATGCTTGCCCACACTGGACCATGCCTGCTTACATCTTACTCAGCCCACAGATTCAAATGCCAATCTTCTGGAAATACTCAGAAATAACACTTTATCAGCTATCTGGGTATCCCTTAATCCAATCAAGTTGACATCTAAAATTAACCATCACAGTCAGTCAGCTAAGCGACTTTTTTAACCCTGGGGAGAGACAGAGATGGGAGAGATAAAAAGTAACACCATCTGCCTGATAAATTCTCACACTTTTTATTCTTAATCTAATTTTTAAGAACGTTGCTCTCATATCTGAAAATTCCCCAAACCATACCTCAGTTCTCTTCCATAGAAATGCCATCCAATTGAACTTTCTAGACTCTCTTGATTTTAATGAACGAAGAAGGCAAACTTCTTAGGTTGTTTGTAGTCTTGGGATGAGGAACCATGGCTTTTTCATCTTAGCATTTTGCCTTACCCATAATAGAAACTCAATAAATGTCTGACAGATGAATTACAATCCTTTCCATTTATTTATAAGAACTTTTGTACCGTCAATGATTTGTTGAACAATTTTAACAATCATCCCAATTTGTCTTATTTTTACAACCTTAATACGTTTATTCATCATAAAGGCAGCTAATGTTTGGGGAATCTAGAACAAAAACGATCTATCTCTGCTAGGTACAGAAGGGACTTGAAATCAGGGATTTGCAGTTACAAACCAATGCACGCCTCTTGGTGTGGAAATTCATTTACACTTGGCAAATCATTGCTTCTTGTTTGTAAACTAAAAGTCTCTTTAGTTTTTTAGTTTTTTAGAAGAAGTCTCTTTAGCTTCTTCAACATCAATTAACTTGAGAAAACACAATTTTTACTGTTTAAATTTAAATAAATAAAAAACACATGGGTTAAATTTCTCTTAAAACACAAATGGTTTTTTAAATGAGAGAAAAACGTGCTTAGGAAAAGACAGCTTGGGTTTTCCTGAACCCAGAGTTATTCAAAAATAGCTTATGCTGCTTAATGAGCCCAAACCATGGTTATTTAAAATATAATTTTTAAAGGTGAAGTCCAAAAAAAGATATTTAATAAAAATACTCAAATTCTAACTTTCTGTAAAATACTGCTAATAAACAGTTTTACTTTGAAAGAGTTAATATTCTTTAGTTATTGGATTCTACAGACATAGAATTTTTTGAAATTGTGACCTAAGAAAACTACATATGACCTAATATCTCCAGATCTCTTTTTGTTTTCTTTCTTCGTTTTTTGTGAGCTTCAGATTATCTTCAGCCTCTTCAAACCATGGTGACATGCATTATTATGGGGAAAGTTCCCAAAGAATCCTGACACTTTATGAAACTGTCCTTAAGGAGCTATTAGCTGTTATGGTTTGTTGTCTTCTATCATTTCTTTTTTTCAAAGAAGACATTTAATTAATCCAAATTGCTCTGAGGATACCATCCAGTTTTCCTTATCCTTCCCTACCTTTCTCTTTCTCATCCTGTTTTTTTGTTCCCTAACCAAAAAGTCTCAGAATGCATTCTCTAGGAATGTATGCATGATATTAATTTCTTAGATTCAACATTGCTCAGGGAGAGAATTGCCTCTATTTTCTATGGTCAGTGCCATTACCAATCATTCATTTGTCCAGGCATAATTAATTAAGTGTGTATGATTCAGTGCTGTGCTAGGCTGATTGGTTGTATAAAGATAGATATGGTCATTCAATTGCTTACAGGGCTTAGCTAGTAAAATTTGAATGGACCATAGGTTCTCAAAAGTGGCCCAAAAAGGTTAATTTGAAGGTAGACTCAGAGTTCTAGCCTCTTCCACCTACCAACAACACCCTCTCCTTTACCTTGCCCTGCCTTTCATCTTCTCAGTTGAGGCTGCCATTGAGGAGAAAAGAAGCCTTTGTGTGTGTGTGTGTGTTTGTGTGTGTGTGTGTGTGTGTGTAACATTTAGCAGACAGCTTATCTATCTATCTATCTATCTATCTATCTATCTATCTATCTATCTGTCTATTTATCTATCTGTCTCTGTGTGTATGTTGGGCAGGGGGCTGGGGAGGCTTAGCTTAAGTTATGCTGCAATAACAACTCTAAAATCTCAGTGCTATCAAAAGCAAATAAACAAAAGCACCTGTCACTGGCTGCCTATGACTCTAAACCTTATTGGCTTCCTTCTGAGACCCAAATGAAGGAATGGTCCCCATCTGGGACATTACATAGTCTTATGGAAGAGGGAAAAGAGAGAGGGCTGTGCCACACGGTGACTCTTAAACCTTATGCTCACAAATGGCCCACATCATTCTCATCCATATTTCAATGGCCAAAGTAAGTTACCAGGCCAAGTTGATATCGACCTACATAGGGAGGAAATCAATGGACTAGTGATATATCTGCCACACGATTTGTAGACCCAGTTATGGCATCAGAGTAAAAATGTGATTGATGGTATAGCCTAGGTCTATTTTTCAAAGGGTTGGCTAATCTATATCTAAAATTCATATGAAAATCTCCTTTCAGGGTTGACTGAATGAAGTGCTATTGAGCTGGTACCTAGATACCTTTGTTCAGAGAAAGATTTCTTCTTGGGTAGCTGCTTTCCTACTAGTATCTCAATTGTTTCTCAATGCAATGTTGTGGTGCGAGATTTTCTATTTGTCATCTATAGTAAGTTATATCAGCACTAATTTTTCCCTTAAGAAGCTTATATTTAACTAATATCATAATAAAACCCTACACTCAAGAAAACCTCTGCTTTTCTAATTTTTCCAATTTAAATTTTCTCTGTGAGAATCATTATTATGCCCAAGCTGAACTTACTTTATGTTTACATTATTTTTTAGATATTTCCGTGAGGTTCTTTTTCTAAGGCAATGAAAAATATTCTTTTTTTCTTTTCCCATAACTGAACAGGCTTTAAATGATTTTGTTCATTTGCCTTGAAAAAAAATCATCTTTTGGCTTAAACCAAGCATGGAAAATTTTAGCCCCAAAGGAACATTCTGGAAGACAGTTGTATAAACAAAAGAAAAAAAGGTCTTGAATTAGAAAAGCTTTTTTTCACATGTACTACAACAATACCAGCTAATTTAGGGCCAAAAAATAAATATATGGGATATTAGTTTGTTCTCAGTGATAATAACAATAACTGGCAATATATGTAATGATAATAATAATAAAGTGGCTAAATTTTATTTCATATTATGTGCCAATACTGGGCACATTATATCATTTAATCCTCACATCAATCATATGAGGTAAGTACTATTATTATACCTATTTTACCAAAAACAATACCAAATGAAACAAGAATTGAGATTTTGAAAGGTTAAGAAATGCAACTAAGATAGTGAAGTTAGTAAATGGCTAAGTAGGTCTAATTGATTCTAGAGTCTAAAACCAAACACTGTCCCAGTGGTTCTCAAATGCGATCTCTGGAGCAGCAGCAGCAGCAGCAGCTGGGAACTTGTCAGAAATCCACATTCTGAGCCTCCCTTTAACTGACCTAGCAATCAGGAACTCTAAGGGTTGGGCCCAGTAATATGTGTTTTAACAAGATCAGCCTCACAGGTAATTCTGCAGGTTTGATAAGCATTGTATTATCCCATGCTTGTTTTGGCAATTTTTTTTTGCTAAAATTGCTGTCTTTCCTCTTTTTTTCTTTTTACTTTTTTATTAAAATATAACATACATTTAGTAAAGAGTGTAAACTACACTATCTTTTGATTTTGGCTTGTCTAGGAATTTCTGTTTACTTGTCCATTATTGTGGATGTTATGTTGCTTAATGCTGGATTTTCTTGTCTTTCTTCAAAGAGTGTTGAATTAGATCTGAGAGGTGTTATTTGCATTTTAGTGTAATTCTTATGAGACTGGTTTTTAAGGGTTAGAGTATATCTGGAATAGCCATTAATGAAGGAATAGTTTAGCCCTGCTTCAAGAAATGTGATCCTTCTGTGATCTCTAGTGAATGTCCTGATCAACCAATGAGGAATCTCCCGTTTGGCTGCTGGGAACTCAAATAATACCAAGTGCTGTGTGTATTCTGAGTAGTTTAGCTCATGGATCTTGATCAGTTGGTTTTTTTCCTTGAGCATAAAGAGTTCTTTCTCTATGGATGTAGGTCTTAGTATTCCTCAAAACCCCAAAGGGAACCCTATGGAAATTCCTGACACTCTTTTTTCTATTTAGCTGCCTCTTTTCTGAAATTCTTCGCTGTAACATCCTACCACCTCAGATTCCGTGAACTCTCATCTCTGTCTCCTCAGCAAGGCTGCTGTGCTCTTTCTGACATCTTTCCTCCTTCTCTGCAATTTAGAATGGGCCTCAAAGCAGTCAGTTGAGGTGACCAGTTTATTTTCCTTCTCTTGGGGACCACGGATCTGCACTGACTGTTGTCCAGTGCCTGAAAAAAAATGTATTGTGCCCATATTTCCATGTGCTTTAGGAAATCTAGCCCCTGTTACTCGATTGTGGGCAGTAGTAAAACTTCACCTCACTTTTTTTTTTTTTTTTTTTTTTTTGAGACGGAGTCTCGCTCTGTCGCCCGGCCTGGAGTGCAGTGGCCGGATCTCAGCTCACTGCAAGCTCCGCCTCCCGGGTTTACGCCATTCTCCTGCCTCAGCCTCCCGAGTAGCTGGGACTACAGGCGCCAGCCACCTCGCCCGGCTAGCTTTTTGTATTTTTTAGTAGAGACGTGGTTTCACCGTGTTAGCCAGGATGGTCTCGAACTCCTGACCTCGTGATTCGCCCCTCTCGGCCTCCCAAAGTGCTGGGATTACAGGCTTGAGCCACCGCGCCCGGCCCACTTTTTTTTTTTAAATTGACAAACTGATTCTAAAACTTATTGTAAAAGCAAAAAAAAAAAAAAAAAAAAAAAAAAAGGTTAATAAATAAAATGTTGAAAAAGAACAAAGTTGGAGGACTTCCTCTACTTCATTTCAAAATGTACTATAAAGCTACAATGTGGTATTAGCGTGAGAATAGATTATGTGTTCTCAAAAGAAGTGATAGCACTCCCAAGAGGATGGAAACTGGTTCTTGGAGGGGAAAACTCTTATTCTTTTCATGTATGAAGCATGTATGAAGATATATATATATCACATAAAATACATATATCTCTAATATCAAAATTCATGGAGTAATTGGGAAAAGACAGTCATATCGACAGGTGTTGCTGGGAAAACTGAATATCCACATGCAAAAGAATGAAACTGGGTCCTTATGTAACATCACACACAAAAATTAACTCAAAATGGATCTGTGACCTAAATATAAGATCTAAAACTCTAAACTCTTAGACAAAAACGTATGACAAAATTTTTTAACACTGAATGTGGCAACGATTTCTTGGATGTGACACCAAAGGCACAGGCACAGAAGTAAAAATAGACAAATTGGACTTCATGAAAACTTAAAAAATTTGTACATCAAAGACATTAACAATTAACTAAAAGAACAACCTACAGGATGGAAGAAAATATTTTCAAATTATGTACCTGATAAAAGACAAACAGCCAAAACAAAGAGAGTATTAAATCTCAACAACAAAAATAAGCAACTCGATTAAAAAATGGACAAAGTACATAAGTAGATGTTTCTCCAAAGAGGATATAGAAATGAGCCAAAATCACATGAAAAGATACTCAACATCACTAATCATAAGGGAAATGCAAATCAAAACTACAATGAGATATCATCTCGCATCCATTAGGATGGCTATGATTTAAAAAACAAACAGAAAATAACAGGTGTAAGCAAGCATGTGGAGAAATTGGAATGATGGTGCATTATTGATGGGAATGTAAAATGGTACAGCCACTGTGGAAAACAATATAGTGGCTAGCAGCTCCTCAAAAAAATAAAAATAGAATTACCAGCTAAGTGCGGTCGTATGTACCTGTAGTCCCAAAATACTCGGGAATCTGAGGTGAGAGGATAGCTTGAGGCCAGGAGTTTCAGGCTGTAGTGCTCTGTGATCACGCCTGTGATTAGTCACTGCACTCCAGCCTGGGCAACATAGACTGAGTCTCTGAAAGAATAAAAAATATTAAAAAATAGATATAGCAATTCAGCATCTTTGTATATACTCAAAAGAATTGAAAATGGAGTCTTGAAGAGATACTTGTACATGAATATGCATAGCAGCATTATTCAGAGTAGCTAAAATGTGGAAGCAACAGATGATGGATAAGCAAAATGTAGTATAAACATACAATGGAATATAGTCCCAACTGAGAAAGGAAGGAAATATGCTACAACATGGGTAAAACTCAAGGGCATTGTGCTAAGTGAAATAAGCCAGTCACAAAAAGACTATCACTATGTGATTCCACTTGTATGAGGTACTTGGAGTAGTCAAAATCATAGAGGCAGAAATTAGGATGGTGGTTTCTGGGGGATAGTGAGAGGGGAAAATGAGTAGTTATTGTTTAATGGATATAGAGTTTTAGTTTTGCAGGATGAAAATAGTTCTGGAGATGGGTGGTAATGATGGTATTATAGGTTATACAATATTAATGTATTTAATTATGGTTAAGATAATAAATTTTATGTTATGTGTATTTTACCACAATAAAAAACACTGGGAAAAAAGTTAATGGAGGAGGCTGGGAGCGGCGGCTCAAGCCTGTAATCCCAGCACTTTGGGAGGCTGAGATGGGCAGATCACGAGGTCAGGAGATCGAGACCATCCTGGCTAATACGGTGAAACCCTGTCTCTACTAAAAAATACAAAAAACTAGCCGGGCGAGGTGGCAGGCGCCTGTAGTCCCAGCTACTCGGGAGGCTGAGGCAGGAGAATGGCGTAAACCTGGGAGGCGGAGCTTGCAGTGAGCTGAGATCCAGCCACTGCACTCCAGCCTGGGCAACAGAGCGAGACTCCATCTCAAAAAAAAAAAAAAAAAAAAAAGTTAATGGAGGAGGGGGCAATTAGGAATAAAAATGTCTTGAAAGGCTCCTCAGGAGAGTGATAATAAGAGAAGTTGATATATACTAGAATAGGCAGTTAGATAAATGGAACAGAACAAAGAGTCTAGAAATGGACCCACACATAGCAGTCAACTGAGTTTTGTCAAACAAACTATGAGGAAAATATTTTTAACAAATAGTGATATAACAACTTGATATTCAAAAGGAAGAAAATGAACCTCAATATCTATCTTGCTCCACTCACAAAAATATACTGACAATGGATTATAGTTCAAAATATGAAACTCCTCCCAAAGCTTCTCTAGGATAATGCCAGAGAACATCTTCACAAGCTTGGGTAGATAAAAACAAAGATTTTTTTTTCAGAACTCAAAAGTACTAACTATTGGGAAGGAGAGATCATCGTGGCAGACGGGAGGCAGCACTAGATGGCAACTCAGGAGGACAGAACTGTGTGCGGAGAATCACATAGTAGTGAATTTTAGCTCCAGAACAACTAACTGCAAGAACAAACCAAGAATCCTGAGAGGACCCACAGACCTTCTGAAGGAAGCAGACTGCTCCTGCAAGACCCAGGAGACACCCCGAACACTCTGGGAGGTGGGTAGCCTGGAGCAAATTCTCAAACCCTGCTCACCCACTGCCTGGAAACAGACTCAGTGCTGTTATGGGGAACGGTGGGCGTGAGACCGGCCATTCGGATTGCATGGGAGCTGAGTGAGGCCTGTGACTGCCAGCTTTTCCCCCTGCTTCCCTGATAACCTGCATGACTTAGGAGAGGCAACCATAATCCTCCTAGGTACACAACTCCAATGACCTGGGAACCTTAGACCCATCCCCCACAGCAGCTGTAGCTAGACCCACCCAAAGAGAGTCTGAGCTCAGATATGCCTTGCCCTACTCCCATCTGTAAAAATTCTAGAAGATAACATTCAAAAAACCCTTCTAGACATTGGTTTAGGCAAGGATTTAATGAACAAGAACCCAAAAGCAAACGCAATAAAAAGATAATAGCTGGGGCTTAATTAAGCTAAAGAGCTTTTGCATGGGGAAAAAAAAAGCACTCAGCAGAGTAAACAGACAACCAGAATGGGGAAAACATCTTCACAATCTGTACATCTGATAAAGGACTAATAACCAGAATCTACAACTAACTCAAACAAATCAGTAAGAAAAAAAAAACAAACAATCCCATCAAAAAGTGGGCTAAGGACATGAATAGACAATTCTCAAAGAAAGATATACAAATGGCCAGCAAACATATGAAAAAATGTTCAACATCACTAATAATCAGGGAAATGCAAATCAAAACCACAATGTGATACCACCTTACTCCTGCAAGAATGGTCATAACTAAAAAATCAAAAAACAGTAGATGTTGGCATGGATGTGGTGATCAGGGAACACTTCTACATTGTGGGAGGGAATGTAAACTAGTACAGCCCTTATGGAAAACAGTGTGGAGATTCCTTAAAGAACTAAAAGTAGAACTACCATTTGATTCAACAATCCCACTACTGGATATCTACCAGAGGAAAATAAGTCATTATGTGAAAAAGATACTTGCACATGCATGTTTATAGCAGCACAATACGTAATTGCAAAAAGATGGAACCAACCCAAATGCTCATCAATCAACAAGTGGATAAAGAAACTGATATATATATATATATATGGAAATACCCTCCTCAGTTTTTGAGCTGATGCCACTGCCTTCCTGAGAAATCCTCAGCCAATGACTAAGTATGGCAGGGTACTAAGGCATGGCTACTTCTGCCCAGTAGGGACTCCTTTAACCAATTATCTCTGCTCTGGAGCTCCCTGTTGAGTCGGCCAAGACTTTGTTGGATAGTGATCATGGTCAGCAGCACTTCCTGTTGAATTCTGCTTCCGCAGGGTCCTTTCTTTCACAGAAGTCAGAACGACAATTCTATCTGCAAGCTTTCCCTGTGCAGTTCTGCTTCTTCCCTCCTTTACCTTTCACAAGCACACCATCTCCATTCCCTGGCCCCAATTAGCCACGTATACTCCAATTGACCTTAGCACCTGCTTCTTGGAGGACACAACTGAAAACTTCACAATATGTTCGAAGAAATTAGAATCTTTCCTTGGTGATCCTTGCTGTCATTCCCACCAAATCTTAACATTCCTCTCATAGTCAGAAGTGAACTTTCTCTTCGTTGGAAAGTGAAAGCTCTCCCCTTTTTAAGTATTTGTATTCAGCCACAGCACATCCTACCTCTGTTCTGGGGGCTTCTGTGTGAGACTCTGACTCTTTTTCCAGAAGGGTCCTTATTCTGAGATTACAAATCTCACCCAATGTCTTCTCCTGCACATGAAACCTCTTCCCAAAGACCACATTGTGTTTTATCCATGAGTCAGTTTACCGCTGCATAGCTTCCAAATTAATATATCGGCTCATTATGCTGCAAATCAGTCTCTTGTTGGCTGGGAACACTGTTGAGTTCTTAATCTTTCATTGTACGAAGACTTTATTAAAAAAAAAAAAAAGAGCACACACACACAAAACAAAATAACCTGCCAATTCTTCATGCTTGGTTTGAGTTGCAAGGCTGGTATTAGGAAAAAAGAAAACATACTATTTTTCTCTTCAGAAGTTCTTTCTTTAATGGAATATGTTGTTTAAAGGCTTTTGTCCAAGTCTTTGGGGTCTATAGTAGAAAAGCATTTCTTGATTTTTCATCTCTCATTGGTTTTCTGAAAATGCAGAGACACATAGCGATTCTTATTTAGACTCTAACAACATTGCCATGCTCTCCTTCCATTTCTGTGTGGTCTTTTCAAGAAAGGGTAATTGCCCTGTGGCTTCCCCACTACCTTTCATTCATCCAACAAATATTTATTCAATGCCTACCATGTGCCAGGCATTTTAATGTATATTTCATTTTATTAAACAAAATAAAACTAAAGAGCAAAATTAAAGCAAAGGAAAATCATCATGTGAATTTTAAAACTTTGAATATAAGAGATTTTTGTTTTATTTTACAGCAATAGGTCAATGGGAGGTTGTATAAAATGGGTGGCAGGGAAAGGGAGTAGTTGAGTTAGATAATCTGTTGTTCTTGTATAGCTTTGTCATGTAGTAGAGGCATCTACACCAAGTTGCATCTCAAACTTCACCTGTCCAAAGCAAGCTTTTGCTATGTATATCCCAAGCCTCCCTCCTCACAAAAATCCCCCATTTTAGTCAATTTCAATCCCATTATTTCAGTTGCTAGGGTAAAAATTATTCTCGGAGTTTTCTTCAACTCCTCTTTTTTTACATTCACATTCAATCCATCAGGAAATTCTATTGACTCCCTCTTCAAAAACTATCCAGGATCCAACCAGTGCTCAACGTATTTCCAACACTCCAATCCAAACCACCGCCATTTCTCACCTGGGTTACTGCAATAGTCTTCTCTATTAGTCAGGATTCTAAGACAGAACCAAAAGGATGCACATATAGATATATGAGAGAAGATTTTTGGGGGGAATTGACTAATGTGATTATGGAGGCCGAGAAGTCCCACAATAGGACATCTTCCAGCTGGAGAATCCGGGAAGCTGGTAGCATGTCTCAGTCCAAGTCCAAAGGCTTCAAAACCAGGGAAGCTCATGTTATAGCCCTCAGTCCAAGGTCAAAGGCCTGAGAGCCTGGGGTGGGGGTGGGGGGACCCTAGTGCAAGTCATGAACTCCAATGGCCAGAGAATCTGGACTTCTGATGTCCAAGAGCAGGAGAGGGTGTTGCAGCTCTAGGAGAGAGTCAGAGCATTTGCCTTTCCTCTACCTTTTTGTTCTATCCAGGCCCCAGCCGTTTAATAGTGCCCGCCTACATTGAGGACAGATGTTCCCCACTTAGTTCACTGATTCACATGCCAGTTTCTTCCAGGAACACCCTCACAGACACACAAAAAATAAAATAAAATAATAAACAGGACCAGCTCTCTAGATGTCCCCTAATCCTGTCAAGTTGATGGAAAATTAACTATCACATTGTCTAAATGGGTTTCCTGCTTCAGCTCCTGGCCCTACAGTCTCTTCTCAGGAGTATCCAGAGTGCTCCAGGGCCACTCTTCTGCTTAAAATCCATTGCCTCCCATCTCTCACTAAAAACCAGGATCAAAGCCCTTCCAGTGACATTGAAGGCTCTACATGATCTACCCTTACTATCTCTGATCTTCTACTACTCTTCTACTCATTCTCTTCCCTTTGCCACACTGATCAGCATATACCTGCCTCAGGGTCTTTGCACCTGCTAATTTCTCTGCCTAGAATCCTTCACCCCAGAGATCCCCATATCTTTCTCCCCTAACTTTCAGGATTTACTCAAATTTTTCCTTTTTAGTGAGGCCTTCCTTAGTCACACTGTCTAAACTTGCACACATCTTCATTCCTGCCCTTGCCCCCAAATATATACATCCTATCATTGTTTTTTTTTTTTATTTTAATTTTTCCCTTTAGCAGTGATTTTTATCTTGGTTCAGTCCTATTAAGGCTGGCATCTAGAACAGTTTTAGATAAAAATATTTATTGATTAAATGAACCTAAGATAATATTAGCAAAATTGCAGAGTAGCATGTATTTTGCCTTTTGTTTTTGTTGTACTTCAAACACAAAATTATCTTTTTGCTTTTGTCTTTAAGCAAAATCAAAAGCAATGCTCTAGCTTATATGCATAGCCCCTTAATTTATATCTCCATCTTTTAAAAAGTCTTACTTCAATTATAGTTACAAGTCCTACTTTTAAACATATCTGTAGGAAGATATTCCACAATTCTCTCAGTAACTCCAATATTCAATTCCAATCAACAAAACTTTTTATATTTCAGCCCATGTAAGACCTTTAGGCCTTTGTTTAAACCTATTTCCTGTGTCTATCTTCAGTGAAAATGGGTATAGTTGGTATTATACCTTCGTGAACTATTCTCTCCTCCAAATTGAATCATTCCAGATTCCCTAATTCTTCCTCCAAGGTGAAGTTTGCCAACTTTTCAATCAGCAACTCTGGGACTCTTCTGCCAATCATGCTCAAGGTCTGTATCCTTTTTAATGAACGATTATCTTTTGGGTACAATCTTTGATAACTCAAAGACCACTTCAGGGAGACAAATGGAGAAAAACACCAAGGAAGATTCCTACCCCCTCCATTCTTATTTGCCACCACAAAGTTGCCTAATAATCAGCACAATGAATGAAGTTTGCTTTATATGAATTAGGAACAAAATTGAAGCCATGTTAAAAGTACATGCATAAATACCATATAAACAGCTCCATCTACACCATCACCCTCTAATCTGGCCAAGGCCCCCAACCTCTCTTGACCTGACTTCTGCAGCAGCTACCCTAGTAGTCTCCTTGTCTCACTGCAACCCTTTCAAGTTCTCCACACTGACCCACAATTGCCTCTGAAACAAACAAACAAACAAACAAACAAACAAACAAACAAACAAAAAAACTAGTTTCCTCCATGTGGCATAAGAGGCCTTTTTGGATCTAGCTTCTTCCTCCCTATCCAGCCTAATTGAACACCTACTACTCCCAGGCTTTTTAATTTAGACTGAGCTTGTCCAATCTGTGGCCCACAGGCTACATGTAGCCCAGGATGGCTTTGAATGTGGCCCAACACAAATTTGTAAACTCTTCAAACATTATGAGAATTTTTTTGTGATTTTTTTTAGCTCATCAGTTATCGTTAGTGTTAATGCATTTTATGTGTAGCCCCAGACCATTCTTCTTCTTCCAATGTGGCCCAGGAAAACTAAAAAGGTTGTACACCCCTGATTGAGACTCTACTCACTGAACTAATTTGAGTTTCCTGAGTACACCACAACCTCATAATTCATTGTTTCTGTTTACGATGTTTCCTTTGCCTAGACTATCCTCTCTCAACTTATCTATCTACTTTTAATCATCTCTTGGAGGGAGTGTCTTTGAAGGGACTCATTATACAATATCCTCTTCCCTGTCTCGATTCTCAATAAATTGAAAAATAAGAAATGATGGGGCTGGGCCATCAAAATAGCACTTAGATCATGGCTGGAGCCCAGACAGGAGGTCATGTCTTTAGGTCTGTGAACCCAGAGTGGATGCTAATAAAGATCCCGAGTTGGGTAGCTCACCTGCCAACTGCAGCAGCACTGGGTGGGATTTAGCTTTCCCCGATGGCCAAGGGGAACCTGAAGAAGCCCTCCTACATGTGATCCCTGCAAGCAGCGGATCCCAAGAGAAGCAAGAGAGAAACTGAGCCTGGAAAATTCTTTCATAATGTTTCATGATGGAACACCTTTCCTTCCTGAAAGGATTACCTGTGATTGAAACTCATTAACCCAAATTCAAGAACTGCAAGTGCTTGTTATTACACCCAGAGCCTCCTACCTTTGACTGTCTCGTTGTCCTGTTATCTTTCATGACTCTTAGGCCACATTTGCTGTGCCAACACACAGTTATCTTCATATATTGTATATTGAGCATTTTCTTAGTAAATGCTCTTTTGCAAACTTACCAATTAGGTAAATCATTTTATTTTCACTGGGACAGAGCAAGTAAAAGGGCAGAGAGAAGCCAGGAATGTGCTTTTAAAAATCCTTCCAGAAGTGGGAGTCAGGAAGTCCAGCATTCTTCAGGCCTCTTTCCATTGCTTGCTGCTTTATGTATTCTCCCCTACCTTATGCTGAAAGATTTAGAGGCTCTTTCCCCTGGTCAGTGGCCCTCAAGCAGGCATGATTTTCCCTCAGAGAACATTTGGCAATGTCTGGTGATATTTTGGGTGTCTCAGCTGTGAAAGGGGGTGATATGGTTTGACTTTGTATCCTCACCCAAATCTCATCTTGAATTTTAATCCTCTAGATGTTTAGGAAGAGACGTGGTGAGAGGTGATTGGATTATGGGGGTGGTTCCTTCATGCTGTTCTCGTCACAGTGAGTGAATTATCACGAGATCTGACGGTTTTATAAATGGTAGATTTTTCCTGTGCTGACACACACTCGCTCTCGCCTGCTGCCATGTAAAACCATGCCTTTGCTTCTCCTCCTTCACCTTCAGCCATGATTGTAAGTTTCCTGAGGCCTCCACAGCCACACAGAACTGTGAGTTAATTAAACCTTTTCCTTTATAAATTACCCAGTCTCAGGTATTTCTTTGTAGCAGTGTAAGAACAGACTAATACAGTAAATTCATACCACAGAGAGTAGGGTACTGCTATAAAGTTACCTGAAAATGTGGCAGTGGCTTTGGAACTGTGTAACAGACAGAGGATGGAACAGTTTGGAGGGTTCAGAAGAAGTCAGGAATATATGGGAAAGTTTGGGACTTGCTGGAGACTCATTGAATGGTTCAAGCCAAAATGCTGATAGTGGTACGGACAATGAAGCCCAGGCTGAAGTGGTCTCAGATGGAGATGAGGAAACTATTGGAAACTGGAGTAAAGGTCACTCTTGCTATGCTTTAGCAAAGAGATTGGTGGCATTTTTCCCCTGTCCTAGTGATCTGTGGAACTTCGAACTTGAGAGAGATGATTTAGAGTATCTGGTGGAAGAAATTTCTAAGCAGCAAAGCATTCAAGAGGTGATCTGGGTGCTTTTAAAAGCATTCAGCTTCATGCATTCAAAAAGAGATGGTTTGAAATTGGAGCTTATGTTTACAAGGGAAGCAAAGCACAGATGTTTGGAAAATTTGCAGCCTGATGATGTAATAGGAAAGAGAAACCCATTTTCTGGGGTAAATTCAAGCTGACTGCTGAAATTTGCATAAGTAATAAGGGACTGAATGTTAATCACCAAGACAATGGGAAAAATGTCTCTAGGGCATGTTGGAGATCTTGGCGGCAGCCTCTCCCATCACAGGCCCAAAGGCCTAGGAGGGAAAATGGTTTTGTGTTCCAGGTCCCCTAATGCTCTTTGCAGCCTTGAGACATGGCACCCTGTGTCTCAGCTGTTTCAGCTCCAGTTGTGGCTAAAACGGTCCAAGGTACAGCTTGGGCTGTGGCTTCAAAAGGTGCAAACCTCAAGCCTTGGCAACTTACACATGGTGTTGGGCCTGTGGGTGCACAGAAGTCAAGAATTAAGGTTTGGGTACCTCTACCTAGATTTCAGCAGATTTCAGGAAATGCCTGGATGTGCAGGCAGACACTTGCTACAGGAGTGGAGCCCTCATGGAGAACCTCTGCTAGGGCAGTGCGGAAGGGAAATATGGGATTGGGGCCCCCACACAGAGTCCCCAGTGGGGCACTGCCTAGTGAAGCTGTGAGAAGGGGGCCATCATTCTCCAGACCCCAGAATGGCAGATCCAACAACAATTTGCACCGTGTGCCTGGAAAAGCTGCAGACACTCAACACCAGCTTGTGAAAGCAGCCAAAAGGGGGCCTGTACCCTGCAAAGCCACAGGGGCAGAACTGCCCAAGACCATGGGAGCCCATCTTTTGCATCAGCATGATCCAGATGTGAGACAAGGAGTCAAAGGAGATCATTTCAGCCCTTTAAGATTTAATGGCTACTCTGCTGGGTTTCAGACTTGCATGGGGCCTGTAGACCCCTTTGGTTGGGCCAATTTCTCCCATTTGGAATGGGTGTATTTACCCAATGCCTGTACCCCCATTGTATCTTGGAAGTAACTAATTTGCTTTTGATTTTACAAGTTCCTTGGTGGAAGGGACTTGCCTTGTTTTAGATGAGACTTTGGACTTAAACTTTTGAGTTAATGCTGAAATGAGTTAAGACTTTGGGGGAATGTTGGGAAGGCATGATTGGTTCTGACATGCAAGGACATGAGACATGGGAGGACCAGGGGTGGAATGACATGGTTTGGCTTTCTGTCCCCACCCAAATCTCATCTTGAATTTTAATCCCCAGGTGTTTAGAGAGAGACCTGGTGGGAGGTGATTGGCTTATGGGGGTGGTTTCCCTTATGCTGTTCTCATGATAGTGAGTGAATTCTCATGAGATCTGATGGTTTTATAAGTGGTAGTTTTTCCTGTGCCAACACACACTCACTCTCGCCTGCCGCCATGTAAGACTGTGCCTTTGCTTCTTCTTTGCCTTGATTGTAAGTTTCCCTGAGGCCTCCCCAGGCATGTGGAACTGTGAGTCAATTAAATCTCTTTCCTTTATAAATTACCCCGTCTCAGATATTTCTTTATAGCAGTGTGAGAACAGATTAATACAGGGGTACTGCTGGCATCTAGTGGGTGGAGGCCAGGGATGCTGCTAAACCTCCTTCAATGCACAGGACTGACCCCACAATAAGGAATCATCTGGCTCGATATTTCAATAGTGCCAAGGCTGAAAAATCTTGCTCTAGGTATGTACTGCTCCAATTGATACTATCCCACCCTTACCCCCTCACAGTCCCAATAAACAGGGATTGTGTATTTCAATTTTGAATTTCTAGTACCTACAATCAACACACATGTGTTGAAATATTGAATGAATGAATGAATGGATAAGTTGGCTCATAAATATTTAAACTACAGCATACACAGTTAACCAACCCTCCGGATGACATAGAGACCTTTAAAACCTAAGGCTGCTAACTTGGAGGCTGAATTTTTGAAATCTACAAACTTCTAAACTTTCATGTAAAATAACGTATGTTCATATTTGCATTTTTTCTGAGTAGAGGGCCTAGGTTTTAACAAATTCTCCAAGAAGTCTATCACTCCAATAATGCTAAAAATCACATCTAAGACACTAGGTAAACATTTTTGAGAATTAGAGCATCAGCTCCTCTTTCTAGAGGAGTACTGGCTACAACTGTCCATCATGAAAGGATTACATTGTGAGTCAAACTCATTAACCCAAATTTAAGAATCACAAGTGCTTATTATTATGCCCAGAGCCTCCTACCTTTGACTTTCTCATTGTTCTGTTACCCTTCATGACCCTTAGGTCACATTTGCTGTGCTGACACGTAGATAGCCTTCATATACTGTATCCTCAGCATTTTCTTAGCCAGTCTCATTCCATTTTGCTTCAAATTACTCATTCAATTGGCCAGGACCACAATAAATTTTAATAGGGACATTAGAAATCATTTTTCCAATACAGTCATCTTACAAAAGACAAAACAGGCTCAAAAGGATTAAGTCAATTGCCAAATATCAGAGAAACTGCAAGAGGGTTAGGAACCGGTCTCTTATTTCCTGCTTTAGCATTTTTTTGTTGTTGTTGTTTGTTTTTTAGTATATACACTCATGTATTAACTATCATGACGTCTCCCTAGTTTTTCATAGGCCATCTTGCTTCTTAAGAAAGTTTAGTTCGTATATGTAATAGAAACTGCCTGCCCTGTCTTGAGATGGAAGGAAGGAAGGAAAGAAGAAAGGAAGAAAGGACAGCAATATAGTAAAAAGAGAAAGAGAATGATGCGCTGTCACGACGGAGTAAGAGTTACTGACCTTGGAAACAGATGCCAAAGACTTTCCTGCACAATGAGTTTTGACAAATACTTCTTGGAAAATAAGGGTCACTGAAGATGTTCTTTTCTCTTAAGTGAAAACAGAACTTGACACCAGAACCACAACAGGTCCTCCAGGCTGACTGTTCATCAGTGTTTGATTTGGACAGCAAATGAACTGAGGTTTTACACCGTGAGTTCCAGAGAACAGAAAAAGCATATATTATGTAGGCCAAAAATATCAGGCAGGTAAGCAAGTTCATCAGAAGGACAGTAGCACCTTGCATGTTACCAGGAAAAGGCGTGTCTCATCACATCACCCACTTTCTACCTAGTATTAACCCTTGAAATTCAGAATCTACTTATCTGCCCCATTATGGATGTATACAAAGCATTTCCTGTGAGAAAGAGGATATATCACTTAAACCTGGTTTTCTTTTATCATTTTGGCCATTTAGTTGCTATGTAATTTTCAACTAAATACTTTCCATCTTTAAAACTTGGTTTCCTCACTTGAAAAAAGGAAACCAAGGAAATAATACCACCTCATGAGGTTCCATCCTACTGCATGGAACTTAGTAAATTCTGAATAAATGTTAACTATTAACATTTGAATACTTTTAGTGGGATTGTTTGGAGGGTAGCAGTACTCTAGCTAAACATTATATTTTTTCAGTTTCTTGGGAAGTTAAATTCTGCTTGGAAACTGAGCTTTCTCTTTCAATAATGTAGATGAAGCATCTTCTTGACATTTCAGACGAGAATTTAAACTTTGAGCAAGAGGAGAAGTTTGGAGTTTAATTTCATGTGGCAATCCAGTAGTCAAAATTGCTGCTTAATTAGATTCTTCAATTAACTTGTGAAAAAAAGGTTTGATACATGAAGTGGATACATTTTGACTAAATTAATTTGAATTATATCTGGGTTTTGCAAGTTACTTTTCAGCATTTGATGTTATTGATTCTCTAAAGTTGTGGGGGAGTAAAGTGATGGAGTGGGGTGCTTACTGTGCAGAGAATTCCGAAGAGAAGAAGCAAATAAAAGCACAAGCCAGTTTTCAACTGCTTTAATTGATTTGACTAGTGGTTAGATACAAAAATAAACACTTCCAGGTAAGGTTTTAAAAACAATTTTGCCTGGTTTGACTCTTCCAGTGTGTGTGTGTGTGTACATCCTTTACTTGGGGATTATGGGATAATTTGTACTAACAATTAGACAACTAGGCATTGGGGATTTTATTTTCCTCTTGGACTCCAAAAACATAGTTGTATGCATGACACTTTTGGGTCCTCAGATCTAGGCAGCTCTTGTGTCTTGATTTACTTCTAATTTTCCCCCTTTTAACCCCAATGCCCACTCCACCAGCAGCCAGCCACTCTAATAGCCAGTCTTAATTTGTGTAATTATGTCATTTGATATGTACATATCTTTGAAAACTGTATTAATATGTCCACTGCTTTGGTCACCTAGCACAATTTTTAAAAATCTATCCAGTTGCTGTATGTACATCCAGTGTATTGCTTCTAACTACTGTATGGAATTCCAAATAATATGCATCTGCTACATTTTATTTATACATTTCCTATTGATTGGATCTAGGCTGCCTCTAAGTCACTTTTACACATACCACCTCACATGAATATCCTCATATGTGATGATTTATGGTCTGTGAAAATATTTTCTGGGGTATAAGCTCAGGAGTGTGACTGATAGGTCACCAAATAGAGAAAATATATGTATATAATTTGTATGCTTATATACATGCGCATGTATATGTGTACACATACATGCGCATGTATATGTGTACACATACATAGCGCATGTATATGTGTACAAATACATAGTTTTTTCTAACGTAAGTAATGACAGATTAGTCTCCCAAATGGCTATTCCTGTTTCCATCCCTACTAGCAGCACTCTAGGATTCCCGTTTCCTCCCAGATTTCACCAACACTTGGTATCATCCCATCTAATTTGTACCTCTCCCATCAGTAAAACATGATACAATTTGTTTCTCCACCCACTCCCCACCACCCTAATTACTAGCGAGGTTAACATCTCTTCACATACCCATTAACTATTTGGATTTTCCATTTCATGCATCACTTCTGTAGCCATGGTTTTTTTTTCTCTGTGTTTTCATTTTTGTAATTTCTAGGAAGTCTTTGTTTATTCCAGTTTTGGGACTAGCAAATATTTTCTTCCAATGACCTCTCTGTTAACCTTGTATATAGTGCCCTTCAATGAAGATAAACTCTTCAATATTACATAGTTATAGCCATCAGGTTGGGTCAGTATTGTTTGTGCTTCTTTGATTCAAGAAGTTGTTCCTCAAGATTAAATTAGAAAATAGTCTTTTAAATTTTATTTTATTAGCTTTTTAGTTTTGCCTTGTACTTTTTCATCTTTAATTCATTTGGAGTTCACCTTTTACATATGATGTAAAGTCACTTTATTTTTCCCTATATAGTAAACCAGCTTAGCCGGCATCATATGTTAAACATCTATTTTTATCCACCAATTTGTGATACTTTGCAATCATACACCAGGTTTCATATGTACAGGAGTCTGTTTACAAACACTCTGTCCAATTATACTGGTCTATTTGTCTATCTTTGTGCAAATACCATGGTGTCTCTCTTACTAAGAGGCAATGGTGTGTCCAAGTCTAAGACTAATCAACCTGCTTTGCTCTTCTTTTTTTAAAATTGTCCTAGCAATTTGGGAACTTTTATTCTTCTACGTACATCTTATATTAAGTTGGTTAAATTTCTAAACACCTGCTGCTAGAATCTTATTAACATTTTCAAATCAATAGTAGGAGAAGAAATGTTACATTGTCATGTAACAAACATTTCATCTTTCTAGTTACTCAGATTTTTTTCTTCTTTTTTAATGGAGTGTTAAAATTTTCCATGAAGATTTGTGCATTATACACAAGTTACCTCCTAGGCACCATAGTTTTGTTGTTACTATAAATGGTGTCTTCTTTCTATTAATGTTTTTTGCTAATTATTGGTGGTTGAATTTCTTAAACTGATTTTGTTTGGCAAACTTGCTAAACTCTCTTAATCCTTCCAATATTTTGTCTGCTAATCCCTTTGAGTTGTTCATGTAGATATAAGAAATGGGAGTTGTTTGATTCTTCCTAACCCCACATCTCTTATTTTGTTTTTTTATATTGTTTGGCTAGGACTTTTGCTATTATATCAAACAATGGTGACTATAGCAGCCAACCTTCAAAGTTTCTTTATTAAGTATAATGCTGACTACAAATTTGTAACAGATAGACTTCACCTAGGGTAAAGAGTTTGTTTCAATTAACAGATCTTTTTAGTAGTTTTTCTATGAAATTCTTTTTCCATAGCTATTTGAATAATATAGACCTTTTCTCCTTTTAGTCTCTTAATACATAGATTTTTTCATGTTAAATCATCTTTGCATTCCCAAGATTATGCTTGATTATGATATTGTTTTTTAATATACAATGTTTGATTCCATTAGCTAATAGTTTTATTTATAATTTTCTCATCTATGCTCATAAGTGAAATAGACCTACCTTTTTCTTTTCTTGCACTGTTTCCATCTGGATTTGAAATCAAGGTTTTACTGGCTTTACAAAATTACTTAGGCAGCTTTTCCTCTTTTTCTATTTTCTGGAATAACTCATATAAAATTTAACAGTTCTGTAATAATTTGGTAAAACTCAACTCCAAAATTGTAAAAATGCTTTGATTACCATAAAAAATTTAATTGCATTGGTGCATTAAACTTTTCTATTTCTTCTTGTGCCAATTATACATTTTATGTTTTTTCTCAAAATTTATATATTTTACCTAGGTTTTATCGTTGTTACTCTCTATTTCATTCGGTTTTTTTTCTCTTTCTCCACTATTTTTCTCCCTTTTTCTTTCAGTTTATTCTCTTGCCCCTTTTCTAGCTTTCTCAGTTGAATTCTTAGCTCATTTGCTTTCAGACTTTCCTGGTGTTTATAATAAATGTATTTAAATCTTTTAAATTTCCTCTATATTCCACATTAACTATACTTTGATGGCCTCCTACTCATCTTGTTGGTGAGGGAAAGATTCCTCTGCCCTAAGTAGTGTGAGATAGCTAAACACAGGACGAGTGACACTGGAGAGATGAGATTGACAGCAGTACGTCAGTCACATGTCATCACAGCCTGGGAGAGCACAGCACACATCATGCTGAGCCACAGAGAGTTACACTAGGGGACAGAGTGAACAAGCAGGGAAGTGGGAGGCAGGCTTTGTAGCAGCAAGAGGGAGAAGTGACCCACAGGAGGATGTCATTGGTTTGTTTGACTAACTTCATGGGCTGGTAGGGGAGTGAAACCCATTTGGTTAAAGACTAGGTGGAGTCCAGGATCTATCTGCTGGTCTAGCTGACTGATGAACTGGCTAGATGGAGAGTCTTTCCCACTGGGTTGTACAGCATATCTGGTGAGAGCAGGAAAACTCATGGTTAGGCTTTTGAGGTCCTGTCGTTTCAAATGTCAAGGCAGCATATAGTATTGAATATTAATTTCAGGCCTCACACCATAAGTTGCATCCCAGAAATTTTGATATGTGGTGCTGTCTATGTATTTTATAAATTCTGTTATGATTAAATCTTTAACCTAAGAGTTAGTTATAAATGTATGTATGTAGATATATATGCATTTATGTATGTATGTAATATATGTATGTATTGTTATATATATGCATGTATGTATGTATGTATGTAGTTATTTATTACATATATGTTTGGTTTCCACACATAAGTCATTGCTAGAGTGATTGTTTTGCATTTTTGAGCACTTAAATTCATTTCATTATGGGCAGCAAATGTAGTCTGTGTGATGTTGAATTTTTGAAATTTGTTGAAGAATTTGCTTCCTTTGTGGCATAATCAATTTTTGTGAGTGTTCCATTTTTACTTTAAAAGAATATGAATTTCTGTTTGTTTGATGGGTATACAATTCTACAAATATTAGTTCAAATTTATTATGTTGCTTAACTCTTTTAAATCATTGCTTACTTCAGACTCTTTGTGGGTCAATTACTGAGAATCATCTTAGAAACTCCAGCTTCTTACTATGCAGCCATAAAAAAGGATGAGTTTGTGTCCTTTGTAGGGACATGGATGCAGCTGGAAACCATCATTCTTAGCAAACTATCACAAGAACAGAAAACCAAACACCGCATGTTCTCACTCATAGGTGGGAACAGAACAATGAGATCACTTGGACTCGGGAAGGGGAACATCACACACCGGGACCTATCATGGCGAGCGGGGAGGGGGGAGGGATTGCATTGGGAGTTATACCTGATGTAAATGACGAGTTGTTGGGTGCTGACAAGTTGATGGGTGCAGCACACCAACATGGCACAAGTATGCATATCTAACAAACCTCCATGTTACGCACATGTACCCTAGAACTTAAAAGTATAACAAAAAAAAAAAAAAGAAAGAAACTCCAGCTTCCTCACCCAACTTTCAATGCTTTCCTATTTGCCTGATACATCCTTTCTTTTATTTTTAATTCTTTTGAATCTTTTTATTTTAAATATATCTTTTTAAAAGACACATTGCTCAATTGTGTTCTGTTACCCAGTCTGAATATTTATGTCTTTTGATTTGTGAATATTTCTTGTAATTATTATTCTGTTAGGACATATTTCTACTATATAATTTTATATGTTCTCTTATCATTCTTTCTGCATTTTCTTTCTTCTTTCTTCTCTATTGTATCTGCTATCTCTTGTGCAGGATCTTCCATCCTCTTACTCCAGGCCTTCCTGCAGTGATCTACTTTTCATTGGTATAACCTGACAGCACTGCCTCACCTGCATCTTTCAGCTCTTGTTTCTTGCTTTTTATCCAATATGCTTCCCTTTATCCAACCCTTGGGAAGAAAATTGTGGGAAATATTTTCCACAGTTCCTTAATGCATCCTTGTGTTAGTTTTTCCTCCTTTCCTTCCCTGTTTCATTTACTCTGTTCTCCACTCCAGTTCACTGGGATCGCTTTCCAAAATAAACTATCTATATAAAATCCCTTGTCTCATATTCTGCTTTTAAAGAGATTTCCAGGCTAAGACTCCCAAGTTCCTCAGAAATACAAGATTTTCTTCAGCTGGTTTGAAAGTTATATAGTTTATTTTTCATTAACAATTTATTGAAACTGATGCTTTTGTCATCAATTTGTATATCTAAAACTGCCACTCTCTCCCTTCCAAAAAAATAGGATAGGTGACTTAATATGTCCTCACTATTCTCTGGTCACCTTGTTTCTGACCATTTTAATATCACATAGAATTTTAGTTTGGAATTATATTAATTAGATGTATCCTCTTTCTCTTCCTGATCCTTGAATTTTAGTAGGAAATCAAACTTTACTCCTTAGCATCCTCCAAGAGCGATTTCTCTTTCTGCTGAAAATATTTGTCCAAGGGTGTCTTAAAGATAATCTTATGTTATAGATTGTCTCAGCCATGTATCACTGAGAACATAAAACACTAACTTCAAAGACCTTTTCCTTTAACACTTTGTGTTAACCAGTAATACAAATACTACTCTATCGCCTTCTTCCATCTAGGGTTGCTGTTGAGAAGTTTGATAATAATAGTTAACACTTAACAGAATGCTTAGTATATACAAGGGAGTGTTCTAATAATTTACATTTATTAAGTCATTTAATGTCCATGATGGTAATTTCATTCTTCTTCCTTTGTAGTTAGAATCCCCTATTCTGTTGTCCCTCCACCCCCATTTTGAAAGCTTGTAGATTTTTCTTTCCTCCCTGATGGTCTCATATGTTAGTATATTGAGCATAGGTGTGACTTCATTTTTTTATCTATTCTATTTTACCAGTTCCTGAGTCTTTTTACTCTAAGGGTTTTTTTTATATTTAAATCTGAAAAATTATTGTTCCTTTATGCATTCCTCCCTCTTACTATCACTATCTTGTTCACTATCTCCTGAAATATTTCTTTTCCTCTATTTATTCATTCCTTCTTCTCAAGACTCTTACACAAATCCCAGCTTTTTAAAAACTTCTATCCTCTGTATCTCTTACCTTTTCTTTTGCATTTTTCCTGCCTACTGCTTCCCGACAGAGTTCCCTAACTGATTCGTTAGTTCACTAATTCATCTTCAGATATAATCAGTTTTTATTTCAATTTTCATATTTTATGCCTAGTGTTTTTCACTGATTCATTCTTATAATGATTTGTGTCTCTTTCTTGTTCCCAATAACCTTCCCTATTTCCTTGAGAAGTTTTATTATGATTAAACCTGTTTGTTCTATCTGATATAATAACAGTGCTTCATTTAGTACAGATTGTTCAGTTTATCTTCCTTCACGGTGCTTGTACCTCAAAGAATTGCTGCGTTGGCTGGTAACATTTCCAAGTGGAAGCAGCAAACACCTAGACCCTATCTGTACCCATCAGAATATATTTGGCCTTGGGGAGAAAACGCTCTTCAAATAATATCTCTAGTATTATAATTCATATGCTATCACTCACTGCTTGTTCTCCCAACCACCAACTAGAGAGCCTGATACAAAATCTGACAATAGCCTGGCCAACGAAACTGCTCTTTGTCAAAAGCTACCTCTCTGAATTGTAATCACCTATCCCATGGAGCATTGAAAAGAGAAAGGGAGAAGGAGGAAAGAAGGCTTGAGGGCTGGTCTTGCACGTGTGTTTCTATTGCTCTCCACCCAAGCTAATAAGCTCTTCCCAGGTGGCTCTGATGCAGCACAGGAGGGCCCTTTGCTCTGGGCCGCACTCTCACTTGCAGCCTAACCTCCTCTGTCACCCCAGGAGCTTCTCACAGTTTTCATGTCAGGTTCTCACATTCTTCAACCTTTCCCCCTCCCTTTTGGCATTTTTGGGAGCTGATTAGGGTGAAGTCGGGATCTAGAGCTAGTTCTTGACAGGACCGGTGATGTACTTTCTGGGAACTCCTAAAAATGCACCCCAGTCCTCACTTATAAAATGTGCCTAAGAAAACATGTTTGCCCAGAAACGTGCTCAGGATGAGTGTTTCATCCGGAAAGTTTAGTCCTATAATAGTAGAAGACAGTATTTCACAATGTTAACGTGGCAGTTTTGTGCCAAGATATGTAGCTTTTAGAAGGAGGATAGCTAGGGCAAAACAGCCTGATGGGCCTTGACCAATTTATATACCTCAGACATATTTGTGGGCCTATGGTAACCCTATAAAGAATTTTTCATTCATTCCTTCTTTCTTTCCTTCTTTTCTTCTCTCTCTCCTTGACTCTCTCACTCTCTGCATGTAAAATAATCAGAAGCTGTTTGCTCACAGCACTGTGAATCCACGCAGTGGGGTGCAAGCGAAAGCAGATTTGCAGCAGGAAGTTTGGTGGAAGGGCAAAGAGAAACACTTTCCTACATGGTCAGAGGATTATATCCAAACAAGGATGACTGATTTGACTCCGAAATTAAAATGTTGCAATGCAAATTTTTCCAACAACAAAAGGTGATTCTTACAAGCAAAGCACTCTGGTTCGGTTCTTCTTTGCTCTTCTAATTATAATGCCCCCTCCAATTTCTATCAGTAATGTGCCTCTTGCCAGAAGCAAGCCAAATAATTGAGTAAAGACACTCGGATTAGTGACTACAAATTATCTCTAGTCTACAGAAGAAAAAAATTACCAGAAATCTACAGTCAATTTTTATTTTCTTCCTAAGTGAAAATGTACAGGGAACTATTCAGAAAATGTTATTTTATTTGCATTCTGCATTTATGTAAATCCACAAGAATAAATGGTTTTCAATGACATCATCCTCCCTCCTTTGTAAGTAGATAATAACTGATGGTACACTTTCCAAAAGGAGGATTTCACCAAATAAGGGGCTTTGCGAATGCAAATGCACAAAGCAGCATGCACAATGAATAGAAAAATAAATTTACCCCAAAAGGGAAAGAGTATATCTAAGTAAGTGCTTCTTAGAAATAATACTGTTATTCATTTACTTCAAATTTTCTTGTTCAGATATTCCCAATGTATTCAATAAAGAAAATGGGTTTCAACCTCTGGTCCAACTAATACATTTAAAATGGGAATAAAGAGGGGCCAATAATGCTGGTTTCTGATAAGACCCCTGCCTGGTATCACTCTGCACCCTCAATCTGGATTCTTCCGTGGTCAGCAGGGAAAATAGAATCGTCCATCTACAACACATAATGTGACTCTCTCTGTGCTTCAAAATGTACCAAATAGCAGCTCCAGCTCCAGGAGGCAGACAGTAGATCAAGGAATTGTCTGTCAAGATGGAATAAACACTAGGAATTGTTAATGCTAATGGGAGCGATTTTTCCTAGATTTACCCAGAATTAGAATCCAAAGATTTATGATCAGTTTGGCAATAACAATATATTGATCGATCTTTCTTTTTTGCCATGATATATACCTATGTCTTCCCCTTCTTCACAAAACAAACTTACCCCACATTTAGTTAACTCAGTTATCCCTTCCGGCTTTTATTCCACTGCATTTTTATTAGAATGCAGCCTCATTTCTAAACTCTAACTGGTGCACTTACATCACTGTCATTTCTATTTTGCCTACAACCTCTTTATTTTCTGCAAACTAGTTTCCTTTCCTCCTCCTTTTCCACACCTTCACCTTCACATACATGGGCAAACTTAAGCCCACAGTACTGAAACAATCAAAAGTCACTAAAGATTCTTCTGTGACAGAACCTAATGGCAAGTACGTCATCCTCTTTTACACTTATCTATCTGTAATATTTGATATTACTGACCACACACTGTACTTCCTGAAATAATACCTGCCATTTAGTAAGAGTTCACTATAGTTAATACTGTGTCATGCACAATATTAAGCACTTTACATGCATTAATCTTTGTATTTTTCAAATGCCCACCTAAGGTAAGGACCATTATTATCTCCATTTAAAAAATAAAGTAGTGGGGTCTAGAGGGGTTAAGTAGTTACTTAAGGTTTCCAATTAGTAGAGGAAGATTCAATCCTAGCTCCTACTGACTCTAAGCCTCTGCTCTGCTTAGCACACTGATACCACTTCCCACAATGTGCTTTTACCCCTTTACATTTATAACCTCATTTTCCTCCAGATCCTCTTCCCTGACCACCTTACTTTTAGGCATTTTTCTGGTCCCATCCTTAGCTTTCTACTCTTCTTCCTCTCTACTGTGCTTTAGGCTTTCCCTAGAGTGCTATTAGTCATCTCAAGCTGCCACAACAAAATACTATAGACTAGGTGGTATAACAACATATGATTATTTTCTCACAGCTCTGAAGTTTGGAAGTCTGAAATCAGGGTGCGAGCAGGGTCGAGGAGAGGGCTTCCTGGCTTGCAAACCACCACCTCACTGTGTCCTCACATGGCCTTTTCCTCAGGGGGTGTGTGTGTGTGGAGAGAGTGCGCACTCTGGTGTCTCTTTCTCGTCTTAGAAGGCCACCAACCCTGTCGGATTAAGACCCCACCCTTGTGACCCCATTTAACTTTACCTCCTAAATTCTATTTCCAAATACAGTCACATTGAAGGTTAGAACCTCAACATATGAATTTGGGAGAAACACAATTCAATCCATAACAAATCACAACTTAAAACATCTTCTGTCCTCTAATTCATGTTCCCTCTCCTTGGCTCTAATTTCCTACTATGCCTTTCCCTTCGAATCTTCCACCAGCACTTCAAATTTAGCAAGTCCAAAACTCAGTTTTTCATTTTCACTGTCATGGAAACGTTACCACCCTTCGCTCACTTCAGTGTTAAAAACTTGGAACTAAATTGTGAACTACCTCTCTCTTTCAACCTCAGTGTCTGTTATTACCAAAGAACTGTGAATTTGTCCTTCAAACAAAGTCTCAGATTCATTCTTTTGTTTCTATGCCAGGATCATATCCTTATCCCCTGTATGAGCTACTATGGCTGTATAATAAAACACCCAAAACTCAATCTTAAAACAATGATTTAGTATTAATCATGTGTTTGTGGCTGGCTGGGGGTTAGCTGATCTAGGTTGGGCTTAGCTGGTGCTCATCTGCTCCTCAGTTCTCTTTGCAGGCTAGCCAGGACATGTTCTCTTCTTGGTGATCACAGAAGCAAGCTCAATCACACAAGTGCTTCTCAAGTTTTGCTCACATTATGTCCACTAACATTCTAATAGCCAAAGCAAGTCACATGGTCAAGTTCAGAGCCAAGATGTGGAAGGCACAGGGTGAGAGAAAAAGGGAGTGAATATTTGGAACAGTAATTTAACCTATCACATCCTCTTATTCATATATTACAGCACAACAATCTTTTAGCTGCTTGTGATGACTGTAATAGCATCCTTGTCCAATGTTTCCTGCATACAATTCCCAGATTAATCTTCCTTAAACACCACTTTTATCATGTCACACGTCTGTTCTAAAATCATGTATGGGTTGCTACTTCTAACTATACTATATCTAAAGTATTTTTTCTGTCTTTTAAAACCCTTCATCATTTGATCTTTCTCCATTTCTTAAACATACATCCTCCATTCTAATCAAGCCAGACTCTTCAGTGTTCCATGGACATTCTTTATCAATTCTCATCTTGGTAGTGTTGTTCAGACAGTTCCTATTGCCCCAGATACTCCCTTCTCTCCCCAGCCTAATTACATCTCCTCCATAAAATTTCCCTAGGTAATTTCTCCTAGCTTATATCCATTTTATGCTAGTGAATCAACATGTTACTTCTCCCAGAGAAGACTTGTTGTTTGTTTATTCATTCAACAAAGTTTGATTTAGTACTTACTAGGTGCCAGCATTGTACTAAATGTTGGAGGTAACACAGTGAAAAGGACCCCAGTCTGTGACCACGTGCAAGCTGACAATCTCTTGGGGGAAATTATGGCATGATCATGCTGCATAGGGATGAACATAGAGTACACAGGAATTGTTTAATCCTTAGTGAACTATGAAAAGATATTTGAAGAATAAGCTGTCTATGGCAAAACCTGTGTGATGAAAAAAGCTAATCAGGTGAGAAGGGATTAGTAAGAACCATTCAGGTAGAAGGAACTAAGGCAAGAAAGAAAGAGGCAGCATGTTTGGGGAGCTGCCCATAATTCAGAATGGCTGGAGAATTCAGTGTGAGACAGAGACAGGGAGATAAGGCTGGAGAAGAAAGCCATTTCTAAGGAATCTGAAACTCACATTGAGGGCAGGAGAGTAGTAAATTAGTATGTTTAAGCATGGGCATGACATGATCTGACAGTGTTTTAAAATATCACTTGTAAACAATGGATTGAAGGGAGTCAAGAGGAGAAGCAAGAAGACCAGTTCAGAAGGCTGTTGTAATAGTCCAGGAGAAATATAAGTGTGGATCATACTAAGGTAGTGGAGAAAAGTAGATTTAAGAGGCATTGGAATTGGCTTTAACATGACTTGGCTATTAAATGAAATAAGGTTATGAGAGAGAAAAGTGTCAGGATTTTGCCAAGTTTCTGGTAGAGGCAAAGTAAATAGTGGTGCAACTAATTCAGCGAGCCTAAAGGAAGGTGGCGAGAAGTGGAGAGGAGGGCAGGACAGGATGAACAGGTAGATGATGGGGGATGGGGCATGTCACACGTTAACACTCATTAAAGAATGAGACTGCTTTCTGATATCACCAAGCAGGCAAGTAAGGAGGATCTTCTGGCACCCCTGAAATCACTCTACATTGGTGGCCACCTATCCTGCTCATGAGTGGAAGTAGGTTCAAATCAGGATGGGCCTAGGAGGAGTGCTATGGTCCAGTGTTGTCTGAGATTCAGATCAGCCAGGTTATATATAGTTCTTATAGGTGGGGCACAAAGTCACTGAAGATAAGACTATGGGTCTCTGAACTCCCTTTACTGGATTTAGAATAGTGATGGTTGCAACAATTCCTCATTCCACCACATCCAT
The DNA here is from genome assembly GCF_007565055.1 of Rhinopithecus roxellana. Classification (NCBI taxonomy): domain Eukaryota; kingdom Metazoa; phylum Chordata; class Mammalia; order Primates; family Cercopithecidae; genus Rhinopithecus; species Rhinopithecus roxellana. The sequence goes on along the minus strand of NC_044554.1, from coordinate 126,607,164 downwards.
TGGTGGGATTCCTGAGAGATGCAGCTCATTCCTACTCATTTGATGATGCCAAAATAGTAATGCTTTTACTAAGCAAGAAATAAGAGACAAGTCCAACAAAGTTGCAGCTGGTTTTGCGTTTGAACAAATTTTATATTCCTTTTGAGGAAACTGAAATTAAATATTTATTTTTTATATCTCGAGAAATAAAATTTTCTTTGCTGAGAAAACAATCTGAATATATATTGGATCTTGAAAATGAAAGCAGACTTACAGGGTTTTTATATTAGTATCAGTGATATTGGAAGTTTGCTCCCAAAGAAAGCAGTTCCCAGAGAAATAAGAGCTACATTCTCAAGCGAGAGAACTGTGTACTTACTTGATGGTTTGCAATGTATTCAATTACTAGGTAGCTCAGTGATCAAGGCCCTTAGCAGTGCAAAAGGCTATTAGATTACCTACCGCTACCCCAACCAGGGTAAAATTCTTCTTTCTAGTATGTTCATAAGGACTCTGTTTGGTCTAGTTTTAAAGGTCTTAAGCTTGGAGGCTTTAATCACCTCCTTTAGAAGACTCTTCCCTAGTATCATAGGAAGTATGTCCTTAGGGGAAATTCACTGATACTTAACCCATATTTTACCTGTTATAATTTCTTATTACTCTAATTAATACCTTCTCTGAGCCTTTCCTTGTGACTCATCCACCATGCATCACCTCTTCCTCTGCGGCGTTTTTGCCATTCAGATTCTTTGCATGTGGACAGTTAACCTGTGTCTCTAGTCAGTCCTAACAGTTAGGAAATGTTTAAGCCTGCAGTACTAATAAATCAGCTCAACGTATAATTAGAGCTTAACTCTGTGAAGAGAAGATGTAACCCATTTGTTAGTAATATCACTTAGACCTTTTGAAAACATTCTTGCCTAAAATAACTGAGTTGAATTGGGAACTAGCCTAATAGTGAAAATAATTGCCTTCTATGACATTGTGAGCCCAGTTCCTTCACCAAAAGTGCAGAGGTAAGAATGCTCTGTAGTTTTCTGTCAGGTATTCCAGAGGCAAGTAGACTACTAGCTTCCACAAAGTTAATTAAAATTCAGATTTATAGTTGGGAATGTGGTATGAGTCTGTAGACCTAGCTACTCAGGAGGCTAAGGTGGGAGGATCTCTTGAGCTCAGGAGTTTGAGGCTGCAGTGAGCTGTGATTGCACCACTGCACTCAGTCTGAGTGACAGAGTGAGACCCTGTCTCAAAAAAAAAAAAAAAAAAATCAGATTTAACTAAAATCACCAATATGCTAGATGCTTTCATTTAATCTGCCGCATTATAGTCATTTTATAGATGGCTACACCAAGGCAAAGAGAAGTTAGAAACATGCTTAGCACCACGCAGCAGAAAGTGACAGATGCAGAATATGCACCTGGGTCTTCTGACTTCTAATCCTGAGCTCTTGAAATGTCACTCACCTGACAGTAAGATGGAGACAGTAAGATGGTTACTTTTGGGGCTTGAGTATCTTTACCACACCACAAGACCCTAGGAGAATATCTGTTTTGTATTTTCTTTTGTACTGTAAAGAATATGGGCATGATGTTCCTGCTAATTCCTCTCACTGGACAAGCAATTTTGTGGGCATTTTGATTGGGAAAATTGTTGGGCATCCACCTAAAAGCCTTGATTTGGTTCATTTTGGCTTCTTTTTGTTTTCTAATTTTTAAAAAATCTTTAAATGGGGCCTTTTTATCCTTAGTTAATAATGTAAAAAATACTGTATTCACATAGATCCATTTCCAGGACTCTCAGTATTTAAGATTGGACTGAATGACCAGTGTCAACATTTACAATGGTGTCTTGAAATTGATGGCCTTTGGGGCATTGTTTTAAGATTGGAGGTTAAGGGGAAGTTGAGGGAGCCAAGTCAGGATTCTAGGGTGGATGCCTGATGATTTCCCATCAAATTGGTCACAAAATTTATTGTTTGATAAAAGAAATGAGCAGAAACAAGGCCTTTTCAAATGGATGGAGCTTATGTTGAGAAACAAATTTTTCATTTAAAAAAAAGAACATGGGTATGAGAACAAGTGTGCTCATGGATGTAAAAAAGCCATGGAATTCCTGACTCTTATGAATGGGAAGTAGCCCATGCCTCCCCACTCAGTTTACTTCATATTGCCCTTTGTATGCTGTTGTACATGTGGCCTTTTCCTCCTCTGGTCTTATCACAAACATCTAACTGGGTATCCCATTTATGTACTAGCCTGGGACAAGAAGATATGAATTAAGACAAGGTAGGAATGAGCTCTGAGCTTTTTCTACATCATCATTTCTGGGTTCAGCCTTTCATGGGGTCAAGAAGAGGGAGAACACAACCACTTATTCATGCAGGGCAGAAGAGAATAATTCTTCTCTACCCATCCCACATGACTTCCAGATAATTATCTATCGTTCTCCGATTCCAGGTAGAGAGAAGATCTGTTCACATCAATCTTCCTCACATTAATGCAGGAGGAAAAGAAAGGTAGGGGGCCAGGCGCTGTAGCTCATGCCTGTAATCCCAGCACTTTGGGAGGCCAAGGTGGGTGGATCACCTGATGTCAGGAGTTCAAGACCAGCCTGACCAAGGTGGCGAAACCCCGTCTCTACTAAAAATAAAAAAATTAGCCGGACATGGTGGCAAACACCTGGAGTCCCGGCTGTGGAGGTTGCAGTGAGCCAAGATTGTGCCACTGCACTCCAGTGTGGGCGATAGAGTAAGACTCAGTCTCAAAAAAAAGAAAAAGAGAGAGAGAGAGAGGACCCGAGAGCTCTCTTGGAGCTCATTTTGGGTCTGAGGTGGAGGCTCAGAATCAGGATGGTGCTGCTACTTCCCCCTTAGCTTTGTCAGTAAAGCGCTTAGCACCAGATCTAGGGGTGCACAAGTCTAATGCACGAAGCTGTGTGCCCCATGACAAGTGGGGAGGGAATGGAGCAGGTCCAACCAGGGCAAATCAGTTTTTGTTGCCTGGGTACCTGTAACCAAATGGGCTACAGGGTCTGCCTCAATTCAGCTAGATATTTTCTTATGGAACAACACCTCCCCCAAAAAATCATATTATGAATAATTTTGTATTCAAATATAAATTAGTTTAAGAAATAATGGCGTTATATAGGGACTAGTTTCTAAGGTAAAAAGTACAATTACAGTAGTGACCTCTTATTCGCAGTTTTTGCTTTTCATGGCTTCGATTACCTGCAGTCAATCTCATGCCAAACATATTAAATGGAATATCCCAGAAATAAACAATTCTTATGCTTTAAATTACACATTGTTTTGAGTAGTTTGATGAAATCTCTGTCTCTCCTGCTCCGTCCCATCTGGATTTATCCACGCTGTCTACACTACCCACATGTCAGTCGCTTAGTAACAATCTTGGTGATGAGATTGACTGTGGTGGTATCACAGTGCTTGTGCTTAGTTTACTTTTGTTACAGTCTGTTGTTAAAATTGTTCTATCTTATTATTATTGTTGTTAATCTCTTACTCTGCCTAATTTATAAATTAAACTTTATCATAGACATGTATACACAGGAGAAGTCATAGTAATCTAGGGTTCAGTACTATTTGTGGTTTCAGGCATCTACTGGGGGTCTTGGAACATATTCCCATGGATAAGAGGGGACTACTGTAGTCAAAATTGGCCATTAAGATATTAATACCTTCAGGGACCCCACACTGGAGATCAACAGTTCCAACACAGACTTTTCCTTCATCTTTGAATCCTATTTCAATTTCTTCAGTAGCCAGATGGAGTTGGCTTACATCTAGGGACCTTGTTATGTGAAAAATACATACCTTTAAAAACTAGAATCACACTAGGTGTGCCAAGACTCCAGAATTATGAGAGGTATAAAAGAAATGAGTCACCCTAAGGGAAGAATGTGTTCATGGTTCCATCTCATGTTTACTCTAAGGCTCACACTCAGTGAAGAGAATGACAGATGCAACTCCTCTTTCTCCATCCATTTCGCTTGGTATATTTACTTTTGTCCTGAGTATGTAAAGTTGCCTTATTTTCAGTTGCCTTTTTATCAGTTATATATACACATGATGCAACCTCTCTACATACAAGTTCACATTATTGTGGATCATCAAGATACCACATTAGGGTAATCCCAACAACGTGACAATGTTAACAATGAATATTCAAATACTGTGATTGAAGCCTTATCATTTCATTTTTTTACTATTCTTAAGGAAGTGAGAAACTGTAAGTAGAACATGAGAGATCTAGAATTATGATTAAAAGTACTACTGGAAATCATGGTTCTCAGGACTATGGTGCTGGGATTCTGTTGACATCTGGGTAGCAACTATGTTAGTCCACTCCCATAAGATTTCCATAGGATTAGTCTGAAACTGTTTTACATTTGCTGAAATTTACATGATTAATTAAAATTGATGGTCAGTTTTAATACTAATATGCATCCTTATAATGTCCAGATCCTGAAGTGTTTATTTATAAGTTTAGAGATTTGGAAAAGGGGAAGTGAGGATGAGAAAGAAGGGAGAGAAATGGAACAAAGATTTATTGAATGTCTCGTATGTATCTGAGATGCTTGGTTGAAACAGTCTATGTATTATTTTCCTATAAGGTTTGTATTATTATGCCTATATTATAGAGTAGGTGCTCCCAGAAATTTTTTCCAAGGGTGATTCAGATAGAAAGCGGGGCTAAGCTCAAAACCAAACACAAGTATCTCTAACTACACAGCCTGCCACTGAAAGTAAAGGAAGGCAGCTCTGCTTTGCTTCTTCATAGGGATGTTGAAAAAAAAAATAACTAGAGTGATATTGCAACATGTTTTGCAAAGTAAAATATGCTAAGGAAGAGCTTAGAGTATTAACCTTCTCCATAGGACTTGTACAGATGATGAACTTTAAGACTCACGAAACCAGTTTTCCTGGTGTGCAATTCCTTCTCCTGCCACAGTCTAAATATGCAATGTCATCTCCTATGTATTGTAACCTGTGCAATTGATAGCTAGTTCTAATGCTGCTACTGCTTGGCTAAATGATATTTAAAATTAAACTTAATAAATCTTTTAATGAAGAGATCATTCTATCTAATTACATAAAATTTCAAAAGAGCATGTAACTGACAAACTACTGCAGTCAGATGATCAAGGTCAACATCAAAAGTAATAAGTCACGTTGACAGTACCCTTAATATAATGTGATGAAAATGGCACTTTACCTCAGTAGTCCTACTCCCCAAACACATAAACCCGGTATAATTATAAGAAAAACGTCAGAAAAATATCAATAGAGGGACATTCTGCAAAATCCAAGTATTCCTCAAAACCATCAAAGTCATCAAAAACCAAGAGAATCTGAGAAATTGCCATAGTCAAGGGAAGCCTAAGGAGACATAATGACTAAATGTGATGTGCTATGCTGGATGGGAGGCTGGAACAGAAAAAGGTAAAAATGTTAGGTAAAAATTAAGAAAATTTGAATAAAGTATTAACTTTAATAATAGTGTATATCATAATACTGCTTCATTAACTGTGGAAGACTAGGTATGTAGTATATGGAAGTCTCCAACTATCTTCATAATTTTTATAAAAATCTAAAACTGCTCTAAGTAAGAAAGTTTAAGAATAAAACAAAAGAGTACATAGATAGGATATTACTTCAAAAAAATTCTAAAATATATATTCTCTTTTCTGTGTCCTCATGTTTCTTCAAAGATATGAAGGACAGAGCAAGACAGCATTTTTAAAAATTCACATGAGGCCAGGCGTGGTGGCTCATGTCTGTAATCCCAGCACTTTAGGAGGCCGAGGCAGGTGGATCACCTGAGGTTAGGAGTTTGAGACCAGCCCGGTAAACAGGGTGAAACCCCGTCTGTACTAAAAATACAAAAAATTAGCTGGGCATGGTGACAGGCGCCTATAATCCTAGCTACTCAAGAGGCTGAGGCACAAGAATTGCTTGAACCCGGGAGGCGGAGTTTGCAGTGAGCCAAAATTATGTCACTTACTGCACTCCAGCCTGGGCGACAGAGTGAGACTTTGTCTCAGAAAGAAAAAAAAAAAAAAAAAAGAAAGAAAGAAAAGAAAAAATCACACGAAATGTGTTTATCAGGGAAAAGTGTAGCAAATTAGCCTTGTCCCGTCTTGCCCTCATAAATAAAGATTAAGAAACTCCGGGCTGTTTATCTTTAGCGTTGTTATTGATTAATTATTGTATTTTTAAAGTCGGATTACATCTGTAAAACAGATAAAACCCTACCTTGTGGGAGGCTTATAAAGTTTAATGAAATGAAACAGATAAATAGTACATAAAAAGGATTACTTTTGGGCTAACATTCTAATAACAGAGCTTTTTAAAATAATCAATTTTAAGTCATTTCGAATGCTGAGCAGATTTGACTTTCCCTGTCAATACAGAGGCCTATAATGATTGTATTCCTTTGTTGGATTTTTCTTCACACAAATGAGCACACACTTAAACTTTACTTAAATGCCAGGACATGCTGACACAAGTTGGGGGCAGAATTGCATAGACAGCCCACACCCTGGCTCTTGGCTAGTTTATGTAATCCAGGACACACTGTGACCCACCTGTGCAAGTCACTGTTTCATGAATCAGCCCCCTCCATGCAAGGGAAAATGTGCTTGGCAACCTGGCCATACTATTCTAAGGTGAGAGAAGTGATTACTAGGAAGAAGACGTAAAGGCCACCACACGTACAGACTTGCTTTGCCCAGGACATGGGGAGTTTCAGTTTGTTTGGAATTAGCCCCAGAATTCAGAATTAAGATAACTACAGCTTGCTTTTCTAATATCCTAAAAATGCCTGCTTTTTTAAGAACCTAGGTGGTGGCTTTCCTATTTGTGCATGCTTTGCCTCTGCTCACCATCCCTGAGCCCTTAGCATTAACACAGCATTGCTTGCTCTCTTCGGGTGATGTGAGGTAGAGTTTAATCAGTCAGAGGTGTATGTGCAGAAGCTACCCCACATATAATCAGAAGGAGGCACAAGACAGTGAGGGTGACTGCAGGTTCTGAAAGGAGAACTGGTGGGGTCTATGCCAGAAACTAGGCAGGCTGGGTGCGGTATGGTCATCATGTCTGTAATGTTGTTTTTCTTTTGGTTTCTGCTATTGGTGCTTAATTCAAGAGAACCTCACCCAATGAGAGCAACAAGAGACAGGCAGGCTATTCTTCTATGGAACCTGCTGGGTCCAGTCTCTGGCCCAAGGTAATTTATAAGGGCTTTTGTTCTTCCTTCATGTAGGCCCCAGGAACTCATGGTGATGAAGACTTAGGACTCGTAATTACTAATAAGAATTTTACGAAACATAGTATCACTGGGCTCTGTGGCCTAATTTCTAATACTATGTGACTTGAAAGTTGTAAGACAAATTCCATAGTCTGCATTTCTTTTCTCTTCAAGACTGCCCCTACTCCATATATCTCTAGAGATTTCTTTCTCTCTTCATCTCCAAGACTTGATTTGAGTGGAAAATGTACCCTCTAATTTCTTGCTAACTATATTGACATGCACACCATTTCTGCTTTAGAAGTTTAGACTAAGTAGTATAAGAATGCTGACACCAGAAAAGGATATAAGCAGCATGGGGAAAATTGTAAAAGCCTACTAAATTATGTAAAATAAAACTCCTTAGTCCCTAGCCTAACAAGGGATGACATCCTTTGGCTTTTTCATAAGAGTGAAGTTCAGAATAAATAAATAGATGAAATATTGAGTTCCTATTTGTGAATAATATTTGTGTTCCAGGAACTTTCAGGTATGTGTTACCAAATTTGGTGGGCATTTTCACAATACAGAAGTCAGTCACCATAAACATATTGTTGGAATAATTATATCCCTATCCAGAATTATCTGAGTATCAAGGAGTTCTTCAATCAATATACTGAAAAAGGAGGATCTGATTTCACATTTTCATTCTATCATTTGACTCATGAGAATAACCAGAATTTCACTGAATATAAATGTGAGTCTGAAACACACTTACAAGGTCCTGTGGCTTGGTTTCTAATGTCATTATCACTTTACTCAGCAATGTTGCTTGGACTCAACCCTAGTCCAGGATTTCCTTCCTCACTCAGTCCTCAGATCCAGAAGCTCATCTAACTGAATTTAGGCCTATGTTCCATAAAGTCACCGGAAAGGTTTATTAATTTACAATGCAAAGTATTTACACAGAGAGAGTTAAATTTTTTTTTCTCTAGATATCTACTTCAGAAATGAGCTAAGGACAGCAGTGAGTTAAATGACAATGGAGCCAGGAAATAAAGGAAAGAGAATATTGTTAGGTTGAGACAGCTTGCTGAAATTTCCTTTTATAAAATTATGGCACCGCAGAGTTATACCTAACCAGGAACCGAAATATTCCTGTCACAACTCTAGGCACTACTAGTTTTGGGAAATACCAAAAAAAAACTTACTTTATCATTCTCATTTTTCTGGATGCCATATGCACTGATACCTTTCAGATTCTACATTTACACCTCCCATTGCAACCTTCTCACAATATTTGGACAGCATCTGCATTGTGTTTTACATTCCATTTATCTGACTTCCTACGAAAAGGAAGCATCCGTGTATATAATGTACTAATTGCTATCAGTCCCAATTAAGTAGAACTTGCCTCTTTTCCCCCATTTTTGTTTATTTTCTAGCATTCATCTGATTTTGGTCTGCTCTCTATATTCAATTACTATAACAGTATATGGAAATAACTCACCACATTTCAAATTTGTATTTATAACATCAGTTGAATGGGTGCTATAGGCATAAAAAACAGTAAAATGGTATTACAAAAATCATAAAGGAACATTATATAGGATAAGCATTCCTTTGCTTCTCATCCTATATGTGTGAATGAAAGAATTAATATAGGATGACATAATAATGGTAAGACTCTTGGTACTTGGTATTATATAACACTGAACGATGGGGTGCAATTGAACAAGCCTACTTTGTGGTCAATCATTACTAGCTTGGGGGGTTTTAATTCTGAGGACATTCATTTTTGTTCTAATTACAGTGCTCACAAAGCTTCGACAGCAGAGCAGGCAAGCACCTGGAGAGGAAAAAAAATATTGTAATTAATATTAATAAAAATATTATTATTAATGCACACTATAAAATATTCTTAAATTATAAAAGGAACCTGTGATCAACAAATAGTGCTGAGATAAGTGGATAGCCACATGAAAAAGAATGGAGTTGGATTCATATCTCACACCATACAGAAAAATTAATTCAAAACAGATCACAGACTTAGATGTAAGATTATGATATGACAGAAGAAAGCATAGGAGTAAATCTTCATGACCTTGGATTAGTCAGTGGTTTCTAGATATGACCCAAGAGCACAAGTCATAAAAGAAAAATTAGATAAATTGGACTTCATAAACATTAAAAACATTTTGCCTCAATGGACACCATCAAGACAGCAAAAAGGCAACCCACAGAATATGAGAAATGATTTGTAAATCATACATCTGGTAAAGAACTTGTATGAAGAATATATAAAGAACTCTTATAACTCAACAATAAAAAGATAACCCAGTTTAAAAATGAAGCTAGGTGTGGTAGTTCACACCTGTAATTCCAGCACTTTGGGAGGCCAAAGTGGGAGGATCCCTTGAGGCCAGGAGCTTGAGACCATTCTGGGAAATAGAGCAAGACCCAGTCTCTACAAAAAATTTTAAAAATTAGCATATGATGGCACATCCTTGTAGTCCCAGCCACTCAGCTGAGGCTGGAGGATGGCTTGAGCCCATATCAAGACTGCAGTGAGCCGTGATTGTGCCACTGCACTCCAGCCTGGGTGACTGAGTGAGATCTTGTCTCTTGAAAATAAAAAAGAGCAAAGACTTTCAATAGACATCTTTTCAAACAAGATATACAAATGTTCAATAAGCACATAAAATGATGCACAATTAGAAATTAGAAAAATGCAAATCAAAGCCACAGTAAAATACTACTTCACACCCACTAGGATAGCTATGATACAAAGATGAGCAATGGCATAAGCATTGCTAAGCTTGTGGAAAAACTGGAACTCTCATACATTTCTGATGGGGATATACAATGAAGCAGCACTTTGATAATGGTTTGGCAGTTCCTCAAAAAGTTAAACATAGTTACCATAAAAGCCAGCATTTCTACTCCTACTGGACCCTATCATACATATAACCTATATTTGTTCATACAAATTCATAATAGCCAAAAAATGTACACTACCCAAAATGTGCATCAACTGATAAGATATGCCCATGCAAATGTACATTATGCAGTCAGAAAATGAAGTATTGACATACACTACAGCATGGACGAACCTTGAACACATGATGCTAGGAAAAGAAGTCAGACACAAAAAGTCACATGTTATATGACTACCTCTATATCAAATGTCCAAAATAGGCAAATCCATAGAGAAAGAACATAGATTAGTTGTTTCCTGGATTGGGGGAGACAGGAATCAGGAGTGATTGCTAATGGGTATTGAGTTTCTTTTTGGAGTTACGGAAATGTTCTGGAATTAATGATGGTAGTTGCGGAACTGTGAAGATAGTAAAAAAACACTGAGTTGTACACCTTAAAATGGTGAATTTTATAGCATATGAAGTAAATATAAGAACTACAGTTATGATTCAGAAAGGCTGAGGACTTTATTAAGATTGGAGAGGGGCAGTGTAGTGCATTGATTAGGCCAACAATTCTCCAAATGTGGTACTCAAGTCAGCAGCATCAACATCACCTGTTTTCTGTTCCTGTGTTGGTGTGCTGAGAATGATGGTTTCCAGCTTCATCCATGTCTCTGCAAAGAACATGAACTCATTCTTTTTTATAGCTGCATAGTATTCCATGGTGTATATGTGCCACATTTTCTTTATCCAGTTTATCATCACTGGTCATTAGCGAAATGCAAATCAAAACCACAGTGAGATATTGTCTCACACCAGTTAGAATGGCGATCATTTAAAAGTCAGGAAACAATAGATGCTGAAGAGGATGTGGAGAAATACGAACGCTTTTACACTGTTGGTAGGAGTGTAAATTAGTTCAACCATTGTGGAAGACAGTGTGTCGATTCCTCAAGGATCTAGAACTACAAATACCATTTGACCCAGCAATCGCATTACTGGGTACATATCCAAAGGATTATAAATCATTCTACTATAAAGACACATGCAGACGTATGCTTACTGCAGCACTATTCACAATAGCAAAGACTTAGAGCCAACCCAGATACTCTCTTGCCATTCTAAAGTTCCTGAACATTCAGAGATGTAGTCTCTGCCTAAGGATTTCCAAAGAGTAGATCACCAGATGGGGACAGGTCATGAAGCATCATGGCCCATGACCCTAGCCATGTCCCATCCTAACAGGTGATGCTGGCTTGCAGACGAGTCTCCCATTGCAGGAGCAGACAAGTCTACCCACCTCCTCAGCTACATATTGTTATAACAGAACTGGTAAACTGCCTGAAGAGAATCTTCATAGAGGAATGTATTAGATTTCAGGCTCTTCTGTGTTGCTCACTGTTGTATCCATAGAGTCTAGAAAATGTGCCTGGCACATAGCAGGTATTTAACACACTTTTTTTTTCAAATCATGAATAAACATTAACAGTGTTTTTCTAACTTAGCCTTTAATTTTTGAATATTTTCAAATATCCAAAAACATCAAAAAATTCCTTTAATATTGTTATTCCTTCTCACAAGCAGATCCATTTTTGTCTTCTAGCTTTAAGCTCCTAATTAACTTTAAATATTTATCAAGCCCTTAGTAAAGATCAGGTTTCATAGAATATGAACCCACAATACAATTGCTGATATTTAGGGGTTTATTTTCTGTGACAGAGTACATATTTCATATATGTGCAAACATCATACAAAGATCATAAGTATAATTTTAAAAAATATTTTATTGCTGGTCTAAGAAAAAAATGAAAGCAAACATCCAGAGTTAGAAGATTTATGATTTTCCCTGCATTCTCAGTAGCAGTACCTACAGGACATATTTTTATGTTAAAGGCCCATGCTGCTGGAAGATGCTGACATTCTTATAACTCACCACCTGAACAATCTGAAGGAGCACAAAGAAACACCACTGATGTATGGGTGAATGGTTTCCCAAGGAGGCTGGCACCTCAATTGCATTAATTTCTTCACTGAGGTCCTAAGATTCTCACAGCAAGATGTGAGTAGTTTGCTCAGAATAAAAGACAAGGCCTTAGTAAAGGCCTACAAGGTCTCTCTGACTTCATCCCATTGGAGGGGAGTGGGTGTGGGAAAGAATATTCCTTCATATTCCTCAAACACACCAGGTTTGCTCCACCATTCCTGCTGTGCTCTGTAAGTTCTCACTGCCTGGGATGTTCTTTCCCCAGTACCCACTTGGCTAACTACTCTTACTTCCTTTGTCTTGCTCAAATGTCTCTCCTTCTCCAGGAGTTCTACCCTGATAGCATTATTGAACGCAGCCATCTGCCCCCATTATGCTATAGTCCCACCCCTACCCCCCATATTCTTTAGCCTACTATCTACTCCTCTTAGCACTTGCCACCTATTGAAGATATGGCATATCATGTTATTTACTGTTCCTCACACTAGAACGTAAACTCCACAAGGGCAGACCTCTTCACTGTTTGGTTCACTGAGGTACCCTACCCTAGAATAGTAGCTGGTAGATCGTAGGCACTCCATAATAACTCCTTGAAGAATGAATACAGGAATTAATTCACTCATAGACCAAGCTCTTTAATATATCACTTTTCCCTTTCAGTTTTAGTCTGCTCTGATATTAGTATCTGCTGGGAGGTTTTGCGTGTCTGAGAAGTTGAACTCTCCCAACCTGTCGGTTGGGCTTACTCAGTGAAGGATCTCGTCTCTGGAATTTATTCTTCTGGGCAGGCTGCCAGAAACTGAATTTGTTGTCTTTGGGGTATGATGCAAGATTTAGGGGTTTTTTTTGTTATTCTGAGGGGTGTGTTTCAATTTTGGCTGACTTTATTGTTTTGTCTGGGACTTTATTCTTTTATTGAGTTTTATTTGTCTGGGTTGATCAAGCAATTTAGCAACTATTCTTCACGGAGCTATGGAATACTAGAAATTAGAACTGAAAAACACCTCAGGGTAGGTCCAGACCATCCCCCTGCCATTAAGTATTTTTGCTCACCACAATACACTGTCCATGGCTTTGTTCAATGAAGTTTTAAATGCCCTTAGAGATTCTTTTGGGCACCCACTCAACTAACCTAATACTTCTGACAATTAACAAGAATTCCCAATGTTTTGTCTAAACTTTCCCTTTCTTATTTTCATTTTATTTCTCCTATTTACAGTTCAAGGTCAACCCTTTTTCTTTTGGAATTTTATACCTTTCAGAGAGGTGTGGACTTACCTTTCCGCTCTATTAGTTCTTTAACCAGACTATGTGTTCCTACCTTAATCTTTCTTCATTCTCTTTGTTTAATTTTGGTTTTGGTTATTGAATTTCTTCCAACTCATCACCCTGGTTTGCAGTATGTATAGTTTCACTGTTCACCCATTGAACGACTATCACAATGCTTTTCCTTCAGAAACCTTAAGACAAAGCACTGCTATCTGCCATATATAATTATAAATATTATATATATTATATATTTATATATATATAAATACATATATATATATGGCATCCAATTTGATGCCATAATCAACCTAGGGTGTTTTTATTTTACTCATCAGAATATTAAAAAAGTTCTGTACAATGCTGTTTACTTAACTTGATTTTAAATTCTGATGTTAATTGTGTAACATCAAGACACCTCACGTAAGCCCTTTGTACTTTTGTTTTTATATCTGCAAAAGGAGAGAACAACATCAGCTTCAGCCTCCTTTGCTGTAATCTTATGAAAATAAATATGTTATCCTAGGGCTAGAAAGAGATCTTTCAGAGAGAAAAACACCTCACTTCCCAGCTTTCAGACAGAATCACACAGGATAAATAATTCTCAATATATGAAGTTCAAATGACACTCTTTTCTGCTTACAGTAATTTATGCTAAATCAATCCATCTCCATTTGTATTAAAGGGCAAATTTTTAAAATTCAAAAATGCCATGGGCTGATTTTTATAAAATACTAAATCACAGGGTTGGATGAAGTGGCAGTGTCAAACTGCTCTAAGAGTTTCTAAGTGTTTATGCTCACTTTCTGTAGTTGTCTTTTATAGGCACTGGTCCAGGGACCCCATTTTGAGTAGCTCTGTGCTAGACAATTATATTCCTCACCTTCCGATTCAGATACTTTTCAAGATAACTCTTTCTCTTCTAACGATTAACATTAGACTTGATTTTACTTTTCAGTTTTTGTATTTCAATTCAAAATCAACATTAAAAAATAGAATAGCAAATCAATTAATCATTCCTCTCAAAACATTTGATTACATATTTCTCATTTATTTATCATTACCTTTTTTCAAAGTGTGGCAATCCTTAATTCATATCATAAAATCAAATCTGAATGAAAAATATTTTTAAGAAAGAAGAAAAAAATAATTCCATGGAGCTTACACCAGACCCCTGAGTTACAGAATGATCTCTTAGTCACAGCGATGCTAGCAGCTCCACTTCTCAAACTGTCACTAGTCTCTGACAGCCTACCGTCAGGGATAGGCTGACAGTAAGCAAACACATTCCAATCAAAAGGAAGGCAAAATCACCCAGTGCTAATTCTACCCCACCTGGCAGTCTGCCATCAACTTTTACTCTTTGGATTTAAGACACAGATTCACGTATTAGAAATAACTGGAGTAGCTATTACATAAGCTGGTTATGGGATGCCATGTGCTTTCAACTAGCGTCTTTTATAGTTTGGGTACAAGAAAAATTTTGAGTTTTAGCACTCTTTTCTGGAATAAGCTTCTCTTATTTTTAGTGGGTTTTAATTATGTTGAGAAGGAACTAAATAACAATATATTGACATTTTATTTTTCCAGGGAATTAAAAAAAATAAAGTTAATTGGAAAACATGAAATGTGAAGGAATATTAAATACAGTAAACTGAACAAATGTAATCCATAAGTTACATGTTGAGCTTTTTATGATCTAAACATTTCTTCCAGAAAAAGAAAAATTGAAATTCAAAGACTTACGAGCTTGTTTCAAAACATAGTAAAAATAAGTTCCAACTGGTGTAAGAACATGAATAAAGTCCCAACTCATGGTCAAAGTACAACATGGTACCAGGGTATGTAATAGCACAGGATGAGTGAGGTATTAGCAGAGAAGAAACTTTAAATGCAGAACATTTTATACTACTTCAAAGGAGTTTTATACAACTAGGAAAACATATATATATATACATACACACACACATATGTATAAATAGCAGAGAAAGTGTATTAAAACAATATATCAGATGAAGTTTTTCTTTAGACAATTTTCTAAGAGCAAGCACATGGCCAATGTGGATTAAACATTAATGAATTTAATAAAGTGAACAGATTATTAGCTCCTAAAGCTAGTTATTTTGTTTTTCAAATGTTTCAAATGTGCCAGATGTTTCATAAAAATAGTTTTTATTTAAAATGATTTATGAAGCTAGAATGCCCAACTTTTATTTCTGTGTTAAAATCTAGGTGTTAAAAACCGTTAACAGACAAACAGAATTTACAGTTCAGTTAGCAGTTACTGAATGTGAAAAGAGTTCTTAAAATGCTCCTCTTCAGAGCCATTCTCGTTCCCATAGAAACCAATGTGAGATCCTGGAAAACAAGGTAAGTTCTAAAATAATCACCATTATAAATACCCATTATATAAATGTAAATACAGGCAATTGAAATGATTTAGATGATTTTGAAATTGCATATCATTTCCCAAACCATAATGATTCCTTCAGAGTGGTTCTTGTCTGTCATATAAATACAGCATTTACAAAATTTTAAAAATTCTTATGATTTACCTGTGAGACCATAATCGCCTTTTCAAAAAAGTCTTGGGCATGCAAATACTGACTTTTGAACAGGTAGTTTGGTCCAAGATGAGGTATTTTTGGGCTAGGCTCTTATGTTGTGGTAGATTAAGTACTTCTCATTGTTAGCATTTAGATTTTAAATAACCGTGTCTTTATTCATTACTAATTGTCCTACAATGAGATCTAAATAATTTAGAGAGTTATTTTACAATTATAATTTTTCACATTTTCATTTGTCCAAGCATTTTGTTATGACAAAAGAGCCAAAAAAGCTCCTTCTGTTTGGGATTATAATTCTTCCGAAAGTCCAGAATCAATCACTGGGTACAGAGTACTGATAATACTAATAAAGATGTGAGTGTGAGTTGTTCCCAGGTATACGTACACCTTCCAAGAAGAGCTAAGCCCCTCCCCCATAAACCAAGCCATTAAACATATCACACACAAAAATCAACTCAAAGTGGATTAAAGGCTTAAATATAAGACCAGACACTGTAAAACTCCTAAAAGAAAACAGGGGAAAGCTTCCTGATATTGGTCTAAAAATGATTTTTTGAATATCCCAAAAGGAAAAATAGACAAGTGGGACTACATCAAGCTCAAAAGCTTCTGGACAGCCAAGGAAACAGAATGAAAGGGCAACCGATGGAATGGGAAAAAATTTGTGAATTATTTATCTGATAAGTGGTTAACACCAAACACACATAAGGAACTTCTATAACACAACAGCAAACAAAACAAAGCAAAACAAAAACCCAAATATCCCAATTAAATAAGGCAAATGGTTGGAATAAACATTTATCCAAAGAAGACATACAAATGACCAAAAGGTATATGAAAAGATTCTCTACATCACTATTCATCAGGAAAATGTAAATCAAAACAACAATGAGATATTATGTCATACCTGTTAGCATGGCTATTACAAAAAAAAAAGGTAAGTGTTGGTGAGGCTGTGGAGAAACTGGAACCCTTGTGTGATGTTGATGGAAGTCTAAAAATGGTGCAGCCTCTATGGAAAACAGTATGGAGCTTCCTTAGAAAATTAAAAGCAGAGCAACCATATGATCAAATTATTCCACTTCTGGGTATATATCCAAAGGAATTGAAATCAGGCTCTCAAAGAGATATCTGAATATCCATGAATATGTAGTATTATTGTAGTATTATTTGCAGTAGCCAATATATAGAAACAATCTGAATGCCCATCAACTAATGAATGGATTAAGAAAATGTGGTGTATACACACAATGGAATATTATTCAGCCTCAAAAAAGGAAATCCTGCTATATGCAACAACATGAATGAATCTGGAGGACATTATGCTAAGTGAAATAAGCCAGTCACAGAGAGGCAAATTATGTATGATCTCACTTAAATGCAGGATCCAAAATAGTCCAAGTAATAGAAACAGAGAATGGAACGGTAGTTGCCAGGGACTAGGGGATGGGGAATTGGAAATTTTCTGTTTAATGGCTATAAAGCTACAGTTATACAAAATGAATAAGTTTTGGAGATCTGTTGTACAATACAGCGCCTATAATTAACAATACTGTATTGTGCACTTAAAAATGGAAGAGGGTAGATCTTATGTTAAGTCTTCTTACCAAATGATAATAATAAACCCAAACATATATCACAATGGGGTTTAGAGCTGGCTGCACTTCTATCTACATTCATGTGTCGGAAAAAAAATGATTCTGGGGGTTCTGGTGTTAACTGTCTGCCTCTCTGCACATCGGGATGGTTTGTTTTCTATCATTTAAGAAAGTCCTTAGAATATAACAGCTCCACCACTTCTTAGCGCTATGACCTTGGCAACATTACCAACCTCTCTGAGTCTCAGTTTCTCAAGTATAAAGTGGATTTAAATTGTACTCAGTAGGTGTACTAGTCTGTTCTCATGCTGCTAATAAAGACATACCTGATACTGAGTAATTTATAAAGGAAAGAGGTTTAATTGACTCACAGTTCCACCTGGCTGGGGAGGCCTCACAATCATGGCTGAAGGCAAATAAGGAGGAAAGTAACATCTTAAATGGCAGCAGGCAAGAGAGCAGGTGCAGGGGAACTCCCCTTTATAAAACTATCAGATCTTGTGAGATGTAGTCACTATCACAAGAACAGCACAGGAAAGATCTGCAGCCATGATTTAATTACTTCCCACTGGGTCCCTCCTGCAACATATGGGAATTACGGCAGCTACAATTCAAGATGAGATTTGGGTAGGGACACAGTCAAACCGTATCATTCTGCCCCTGGCCCTTCCCAAATCTCATGTCCTCCCATTTCAAAACAAATCATGCCTCCCAACAGTCCCCCAAAGTCTTAACTCATTTCAGCATTAACTCAAAAGTCCACAGTCTAAAGTCTTATCTGAGAAAAGGCAAGTCCCTTCTGCCTATGAGCCTGTAAAATCAAAAGCAAGTTAGTTACTTCCTAGCTACAAGGGAGGTACAGGCATTGGGTAAATATACTCATTCTAAATGGGAGAAATTGGCCAAAATGAAGCAGCTACAGGCCCCATGCAAGTCCAAAATCCTGCGAGGCAGTCAAATCTTAAAGCTCCAAAATGATCTCCTTTGACTCCTTGTCTCACATCCAGTTCAGGCTGATGCAAGAGGTGAGTTCCAGTGGTCTTGGGCAGCTCTGCCTCTGTAGTTTTGCAGGGTACAGCCTCTCTCCTGGCTGCTTTCAAAGGGTGGTGTTGAGTGTCTGTGGCTTTTCCAGGCATATGGTGCAAGCTGTCAGTTGATCTACCATTCTGGGGTCTGGAGGAAGGTGGCTCTCTTCTCACAGCTCCACTAGGCAGTGCCGCAGTGAGAACTCTGTGTGGGGGTTCCAACCCCACATTTCCCTTCTTCACCAGCAGATGTTCTCCATGAGGGCTTCACTCCTGTAGCAAACTTTGGCCTGGACATCCAGGCATTTTCATACATCCTCTGAAATCTAGGTGGAGATTCCCAAACCTCAGTTCTTGACTTCTGTGCATCTGCAGGCCCAACACCATGTGGAAGCTGCCAAGGCTTGGGGCTTGCACCCTCTGAAGCCATGGCCTGAGCTGTACCTTGGTGATGCAGGGCACCAAGTTCTGAGGCTGCATACAGCAGGGGGTCTCTGGACTCACCCCATGAAATCATTTTTCCCTCCTAGGCCTCTGGGTCTGTGATGGGTGTGGCTGCCATGAAGGTCTCTGACATATCCTAGAGAGATTTGCCCATGTCTTGGCAATTAACATTTGGCTCCTTTTTACTTATGCAAATTTCTGCAGCCAGCTTGAATATCTCCCCAGAAAATGTTTTTTTCTTTTCTACTGCATCATCAGGTGGCAAATATTCCATACTTTTATGCTCTGTCACCTCTTGAATGCTTGGCTCAGAAATTTCTTCTGCCAGATAACCCTAAATCATCTCTCCCAAGTTCAAAGTACCACAGTTCTCTAAGGCAGGGGCAAAATATGACCAGTCTCTCTGCATAGCAAGAGTGACCTTTACTCCAGTTTCCAGCAAGTTCCTCATCTCCATCTGAGACCACCTCCACCTGGACTTTATTGTTCATTTCACTATCAGCATTTTGGTCAAAGCCATTCAATAAGTCTCTAGGAAGTTCCGAACTTTCACATCTTCCTGTCTTCTGAGCCCTCCAAGTCTCTAGGAAGTTCCAAACTTTCCCACATTTTTCTATCTTCTTCTGAGCCCTTCAAACTGTTCCAACCTCTGCCTGTTACCCAGTTCCAAAGTTGCTTCCACATTTTCAGGTATCTTTATGGCAGCGCCCTACTACCCTGTACCAACTGACTGTATTAGTTTGTTCTCACGCTGCTAATAAAGACATACCTGAGACTGGGTAATTTATAAAGGAAAGAGGTTTAATTGACTCACAGTTCCACATGGCCAGGGAGGCCTCACAATCACGGCTGAAGGTGAATGAGGGGCAAAGTCATGTTGTACATGGTGGCAGACAAGAGAGCTTGTATAGGGAAACTCTCCTTTATAAAACCATCAGATTTTGTGAGACTTACTCACCATCAGGAGTACAGCATGGGAAAGACTGGCCCCCAAGACTCAATTACCTCCCACTGAGTCCCTCCCACAACATGTGGGAATTATGGGAGCTACAATTCAAGATGAGATTTGGGTGAGGACAGAGGCAAACCATATCAATAGGGCTGTTGTGAGGAGGATTAAATAAGTAAATACACAAAATGGGTTTAGCCCAGTGCCTGATACAAAGTAAACATTAAATATATATTATTAGAGGGACTGACTTTCTCATAAAGTATTAAAAAGATATCAAGGAAACAAAACACACACTTAGAGACTTTTAGGGGTAACAAGGAGAATCTGAGATATTTTAAAATATATCCTTACTTAATAATAGCTAACATGTATTGATCACTTATTATGTGCCAGGCATTGAATTATGCACATTATATACATAATCTCCTTTAATCTTAACTGTAACTGCAAATAACCAAAATATATTACAGATAAATTAAGTAATTTGTCTAAACTCCCCTTTAGAAGGAATTGAGCCTGGATTTATAATACAAACTGGTCTGCAAATATGTATTCTTAATATCATTTTCTAAAATTATTCCATGTGCCATGACCATTGAAATGCGAAGTTGCTCATTGTGCCATGTGCCATGACATTTAAAATGAGAAGTTAATGTCTATGGCTGTACCACCCTGAACATTCCCCATCTCATCTGAAATAAGAAGTTATTTAAGTTTCAGGATTCTGGATTTCATGAACCAGTACAATGGAAGAACCGGTACAATGGAAGAAAGGGCAGGGGTGGTGGAACTTGAGGTAAGATTGTAGATTTTTAAATCAACAACCTCTCTTTAAATTGAATATAGTTTTAGGGGGAAAAAATCACCATATTGCTGTTGATTTTTTTCTTTTGCTAAGGATTGATACAAACTTCATCATATAGCAAATGAACTAAATAACAGGTCCGGGAACTAGAATTTGGGTTTTCTGACTCCTTGGCAAAATCTTTTTTTTACATTCTTTAAAAAATTATTTTAATTGACAAATAAAAATTGCATATATTTATGGAGCACATGTTTTAAAATACAAATACATTGTATAATGACTAAATCACACTAATTAAGAGATGCATTACCTGACATAATTTTTTTGGTAGTGAGATATCACTATTTTCAGTAATCTATATAAATCAAATAGTATAAGAGACACATTTAAAAAAAAATTACATCTAATTGTAGTTCTCGGCCAAGTTTGTTCTACATTTAATTACTCCATTTTCTGTATTCCCAAACACTCTGTTCATTTCTCACATAATATTAAGATGAAGATTGAAGTGGATTACTGCGTTTCATTGTGATTTATCCGTTTACATGTCTCTAAGTAGAATATGAGCTTCTTGAAGAAAGGGACCTTGTCCATACATGTTTGATGCACAGCTCATGGTAAGCGATATGACCTAACATTGTTAAATAAAGGAATGGGATTTATAGATATAATCTGGAACATGTATCAAAATTTACAATACCCAATTTGTGTATGTATATTCTATAATATTCATCCATATAGATCCATATATTATATATAGAGTTCCATGAAGTTCACTACTGTATTCAGAATGATATTCAAATGCTATTCAAACAATTCTAAATGATATATTTTGAGCACCATAAAATGTTACACAAATCCATATTTAAATAGTATTATTGTATAATAACCTGTAAACTAGAGTTACTACACACACACACACACCACACAAATTCTATTTAAAAAGCTATTTACCACAAAGTAATTCTAAGACCTTATTAACACTGCCTAATGGAAAAGTCTGGAGATTGGAGCCAGGCAAAAAAATCTGCATTTTGGTTGTCTAGCACTACCTGAGTAACTTCGGTTGCTTCTTTCTGAACGTGAATTTTCTGTGATGTGGAGACATTTAATACCATCCTTAGGGAACTGGCTTAAGGACTGGAGGTAATAATGTATGTGAAGGGCTGATGAATGCTTGTAGTCATACTGTAGTCTCTCTAGAGTTCCTTCCTCGGTTGCAAACTAAGTAAAGGGTTTTTTGCTTGTTTTACACATTATGAGCCTTTTATAGTCAGGAAAACTACACGGATCTCAAATTTGGCAATTCAGAGAGTCCGATTAACATGGTAGAGACAAAATATATATATATATATATATATATATATAAAAACTCGGAAAAAGCGCTAAACCCGCAGGGAGCGCTGGGCCGACCTCCAGTATCCCAGCATTCCTCGCGCTGCTCCCGTAGTTCCTTCCCCGAGTCTCTATGGTAGCGTCAGCCTCGGAGGCGGCAGTGACGGTGGCGTTTCCTTGAGGAAGAGTGAGGGTTCCAACTTTCCTGCTGATCTGGGAGGTGTTGGGCGCGGAGGGTCGAGATGTCAGAGAAAAAGCAACCCGTAGACTTAGGTCTCTTAGAGGAAGACGACGAGTTTGAAGAGTTCCCGGCCGAAGGTAACCGCTGTGCCCCGGTTTCTGTGCCGCGCGGACGGTGACTCAGGCCTCCGTGTGGAGGTGGTTTGGTCGGTCGGGCCCAGCTGGGGGCACCGGCGGGAAGTTTGGGCTCCCAGGGCCGGCACTCGAGGCGCTAACGCTCATCCATCAGTGGCGCCCCAGCTTCGGGTTTGGGGTGTCGCGCTGGGACTCACTGGCGAGGCCCAATGGCCTCAGCTTCCGTACTGGGTGGAGCCACTGTGAGTCTGGACCCAGAGCCCCGCGTCTGGGATGGTTGGTCCCTTTACTGTTCATCTGGGTTATTCACCACTTAAACTTTAGTTCAAGTCTATATAACTTCCTTTTTTCTTTTCTTTTCTTTTTGTTTTAGCAGTCTTTCTTTGCCTTTAAAGCTTTCCAGAATTGAATTGTCTGTAGTTACGCCAGTGCTGCTTAACTTTTAGGATGTTACAAATGAAGCCTGATTAAGTAGGATAGAAGGGTAAGATATTGGGTGCTTAATACACATTATTGCCTTACTCCTGCTCCTCACCATTTTTGTCATTTAACTGTGACCTAACTTAATGCTTTATAAGACCCTACAACTTGACGGTTGTGGTGGCTCACGCCTGTAATCCCAGCAGTTTGGGAGGCCGAGGTAGGAGGATGACATGAGGTCAGGAGTTCAAGACCAGCCTGGGCAACATAGCGAGACCCTGTCCCTCCAAAAATAAAATATGTATTTTTAAAAATATATATATTTTTTCAATTAAAAATACACTTTTTTTTTTTAGTTTCAAAACTAAAGACCTTTAGTTTTTTCATTGTAGGTAATAGCAAATTGCTAACATTTATTGAGTGGCTGCTGTTTTCAGGAACTAGTCTAAGTGCTTTACTTGTAATAGCATGTTCCACTTTCATAAATATAGGAAGTAGGTGCTAGACCATTCTTTAGATAAACTGAAGCTCGGAGTGAAACTTTCCTGATGTGCTAGGTGCTAGACCATTCTTTAGATAAACTGAAGCTCGGAGTGAAACTTTCCTGATGTCTCATAACTAGTTAGAAACAATAGAACTGGATTTGGAACACCTGTTCTGATTGACACCAAAGTTCTTAACTTTAGCTGTACTGCTTCTGTTTGTGAGATTGCTGTTGCCAGTTACGTTTTCAAAATCGGCTGCTTTATTGACTAATGGTTGATGAGTAGGACTTGTAATATTTACCTTATAAGAAAAGGAGATAACTTTCTGAAGGTGGTAGAAAGAGAATTGTGGTTAATGGGGTACACATCCTGTTGCATCAAGCAATTACTACTTCACTAAAATTGTCCCAAGTTGTATACTCTATCATGATCCTATTATACATAAAACCACATAGCTGGAACATTTGTTCTATTTATAATGTACTGTTACTTTGTTTAGTGGAAGAGAACATTAGTGTACATGCTACAGAAACTCGTAAACTAACCCAAAGCACATTTCTTTTCAGTTCTGGAATTCATTATGTATTGTAGACATTCTTAGTTTTTTGTTTTGTTAATGGATTTATCTGTTCAGTCATGTTTTCTTTAGCTCACTTTCAAGTTGCTTCATAATCTGCCAACGTAGAGCTGTGTCGTAGAAAGCTGGCCTATTGAAGGTACGATCTTCTTACTCAAACTTCATACTTCAAATAACATTCTTCATTATCATATACAGGGTGAAATATTAGGCACTTTATTTACATTATATAATCTAATTATCACTATCACCCTGAGAATATGGAGGCTCAGAGACAAAAAGAAAAACAAACAAACAAAACTTGCCATTATGTCCAAGCCAGAATCTGAAAGGTCTATCTCTCTGATCCAAACTTTATCCGCAGCATTTAGCAGAGTGCCTAATACATAGTAGGTGGTCAATAAATGCTTGTTGAATGAATAATGAATGAACCCGCATTTAAAATGAGTAGTTAGTTGATAATTGACTGCTTAAAAACGATCTAGAGATAACTATGTACCTGATGGTACACTTGATTTTTTTCAGCAACTTTCATCAGCTTTTGCGAGTGTAGTTTGTGCTTGTTCTAAGTTTATGCTGTGAGCAGCAATTTTTCAGTGTCAGTAGTTATATAGTAAAACAAAACAAAAAGGTAAAAGGAAAAGCAAAGAAAATATTCTAAGGACAAAGGACTCACAACAGACTGGTTTATTAACATTAAGTAATTGACCATTTATGGGCCTCCTTACATAATGTTTGTTGTCTTCAGATATAAATGTGTAGAATTAATTCATTCAGGAAACTTTCCATTTTAGAATGAGAAACATTTTTGATGTCTTTATTTTGTTCAAGTTTCTCTTCTCTGGTTTATGATTTGGAGAGGTTTTTCTTAAGTTAGTGAGAAAATCAGCCCACAAGGTGAAACCACTCAATATTTACTCATGAAAATTGTTCTGATGAATAACAAAACCTAAAGAAGAACAAACTTAGGAAAATATCACCAAATAATTATTTCTTTTCTGAGAATCTACATTTCTGACATGTTTTGGTCTAGTCAAGGTTTAGAGTCTCTTGCTATTCAAAATGTGATCCATGAAACAGCAGACTTGGCATTGCCTGGGAGCCTGTTACAATTGCAGCATCTCATCGTTCCTCAAACCTAGACCTACTTAATAAGTGTGGGCTTTACCAAGATTCCTAAGAGATATGTTTGCACATTAAAGTTTGAAAAGTATTACTTTGAAAAGTGACCTATTTTCAATATTTTGGTATCTGAGTTTTCACTTCAATTATTAATGCCCTAATTTACTTTCAAGTTCTTTCCGTACTTTGGAAAATTATTTTTCTTGTAAGTATGCTGTTGACAAATTCACTAACAGATACAAATTAAAATTGCTGTTGTTAAGGCAGCCTGTGAACATCTCTGCAGTGTATATAACAGATCGTACTTTCAAAGGCTTTGTTGAGTCTCAGTGCTCCGAGAGGTTGCCACATGAAAGTCATTACTCATAGTTCGACTAATAGATTTTCTTTTGGGAGTGGGTCTTCCTTTTGGAAGTGGCGTTACTGCATCCATCTTGTATAAGAATTTGTTTGGTAGGATGTCCATTTAATCATTTTAAGGAAAGGGAATTTTTATTGTTTCTTCTTTCTCTCTCTATTTTTTGTTTTTTTGGTTGTTTGAGATGGAGTTTCACTCTCATTACCCAGGCTAAAGTGCAGTGGCGTGATCTTGGCTCCCTGCAACCTCCCCTCCCTGGTTCAAGCAATTCTCCTGCCTCAGCCTCCCAAGTAGCTGGGATTACAGGCGTGTGCCACCACACCCGGCTAATTTTGTATTGTTAGTAGAGATGGAGTTTCTCCATGTTGGTCAGGCCGGTCTTGAACTCCCGACCTCAGGTGATCTGCCCGCCTCTGCCTCCCAAAGTGCTGGGATTACAGGCATGAGCCACCATGTCCAGCATAGTTTCTTCTCAACAGCCCTTCAGTGTAAAGTGCAACACCTGGAAGGAGTCTCTGAAGGTACAAATGCTGCTTTTATTTTTTTCCCCCATTCTGTAGCCTGTGAATTGGTGTTACATTGGCAGTTCCTCACAATTTTTCTAATTGGTGGGTGTGTAATCTACTGGTCATTAAGCAGGAGCTGTTAAAAAAATCATGTTTAGGATCTTTGTAATATACAGCCTCCAACTTCTTGACTAAAACTGATTTAGAACCACCTTTATTAGGAAGACATTCAAGGTCCTGGGCGTGATTGATTTTGATATGATTTGGGGAGCTTTGAAATGGTTGGAATTTTAGGACCAGAGGGCGACTTAAAAGCCTAGAGAAGATTTGGTGGTAATAGAGTCAAAAACTGAAGTAGTCTATAATTTATTTAAAACTTTGACTACTTTTTCATATCAAATTACTGAAAGAATTTTAAAATATTTTTATTAGTTTCTCTGACAATTAGATGCGGATTCCAGTAAAAGAGGGAAGAGAACAAGTGCTCCTTTAGATTCTTTTATTCTCTTCCTGTGCCAGAATTGAAAGTTTTTTTGTTTTTTGTTTTGGAGAGAGAAGCTGTTTTAGAATATTTAGAATGAAATTGAGTTTGCTTGCAGCAGCAATAGCATTTACAAGAGTGATATTATACTAAGTATTCTGTACTTTTTCTGTATTAGGTGAAATTGCTATATAGTCTGAAGAAATCAGGAGCAGAATACTACCCACCTCTCTGCCCTCTGGCCCCTTCAGAAATTTCTGGATAATACAGTGTTATGATGGGAATCTGTCTGTTGAGGCAGACAATAGACTAGTAATCCCCTAATGCTGCCAGCATTCTGGAAAAAATGAGGCACTATCACCTGTGCCTGAAAAAGTATGACATCTTGCAGTGGTTCTTAACCAAGGGAGTGTTTTTGGATGTCACATTGACTTGACAGGTAAGAGTATAGGAAAACTGCCAGCATTTAGTGGGTAGAGGTCAAGGATTTTATATTCATGCCTGCATGAGGAAGAACTGCCCTGTGAAAAATGCTATTGAGAAATATTTATGTGAACATCGTATACCAACAGGACTAAACATTGAATAGGAGGATTCCTTAGAATCTTAAATGTGGAAGATAGATGTGACCAGTATTGATAGTGTCACACACCATGCTAGTAGTCAATTTACCTAGTGCCAAAAAGGGCTTTTGTTGTTTTTGCATTATTAAATGTAATATAGTGGACATGACCATCAAACATTTAAATTAGTTACATGGTGGTAGCAAGAAATGGAGAACTCGTTACTAAAAAATTTTTAAGAAAAAATACGTAATCTGTATAATGATTCACAGAGTACCTGTTGAATGTCCATTTTTGATCATTGTGTGCAAGAAGAAAGTTTTTGAACCCCAGGATAGAATAAGCATGATGAATCTAGGATTAGGCCTAGATTCAAATCTACCGTTCATAAACTTTCAGCTTGTCACCTCATGCTAGTTACTTAACTTCCTCTTTAAAATATTTTCATAGTATATTATATAGGATAATTGTATAAGTAAATGCTTATGGTAAAAATTTAAACTTATTTTTTTTTTTTTTTTTGAGACGGAGTCTCGCTCTGCCGTCCAGGCTGGAGTGCAGTGGCCGGATCTCAGCTCACTGCAAGCTCCGCCTCCCGGGTCTACGCCATTCTCCTGCCTCAGCCTCCCGAGTAGCTGGGACTACAGGCGCCCGCCACCTCGCCCGGCTAGTTTTTTTTTTTTAGTAGAGACGGGGTTTCACCGTGTTATCCGGGATGGTCTCGATCTTCTGACCTCGTGATCCGCCCGTCTCGGCCTCCCAAAGTGCTGGGATTACAGGCTTGAGCCACCGCGCCCGGCCAAAATTTAAACTTATGAGTGTATAAATTAAAAAGTAAAAACAGTTTCCCTCTACCATTCTCCAAAAAGTTATTTATGCCTCAGTGATAGCCAATGTTAAATGTTCTTTTCTTTAGTATCCTTCCAGAATGTATTTATAAATTGTACTTGTGTGTATATGTCTTTTAAATACACACACAGAAGACATACTATATATACTATTTCCTCCTACTTGATTTTTATTATTTAATGTATCTCTAGTACATTTTTGCATCAATATAAAAATCTACCTTTTGCCCTCATTGTGTGCATCTTAGATAGTCTAACTAGTCCCTTCTTGATAGATATTAGGGTTTTTTTTTGGTTCTTTTATATATATGATGTGTGTGTGTGTGTGTGTGTGTGTGTGTGTGTATTTTTTTTTTTTTAAAGAGACATGGTCTTGCTCTGGTGCTCTGTCACCCAGGCTGGGGTGCAGTGGTGGTGTCACAGAGTATTACAGCCTTGAACTCCTAGGATTGAGTGATCCTCTGTCTCAGCCTCCCTAGTAGCTGGGAGTACAGGCATGTGCCACCTCACCTAATTTTTTTTTTCCAAATTGTTTTTTAGAGATGTGGTCTCACTGTGTGCCCAGCCTGGTACTGAACTCATGGCCTCAGCAATCTTCCCAGCAGTCTTCCCAGGTGCTGGGATTACAGGTGAACCACCACACCTGGCCTTTGAAAAAAAAAGGAATATGCTGCAGTGAATAACCTTACAGCTTTAGGGTTTTTGTTGCTTGGGTGTTGGCTTTTTTTTTTTCTGTTACAGATAATGAATATGTTTACATCTTTTTGTGTGTGTGCTAATCTATAAGATAAACTCCTAGAGAGGAAATTGCCAAATTGAATTGGCAGACTCGTTTTTATTTCTTTTTATAATACAATTTTTATTTCGAAATAATCTCAAACTTACAGAATAGTTGAAAGTACGGTACAAACATTTTTCTCTAAACCATTTGAGAATAAGTTGCCAACCTGATGACCATCACTCCTGAGTATTTTAATGTGTGTTTCCTACAAGGACATAGTCACAAGACAACTATCAAAATCAGGAAATTAACACACTGATGCATTACTATAGGTTGAGCATCCCAAATCTGAAATCCTCCAGAATCTCAAACTTTGTGAGTACCAAAATGAAATTTCAGTTTGGGGGATTTGGGATGCCCAACTGTAAATATATAATGCAAATATTTCAAAATGCAAAAAAATATAAAATTTGAAACACTTGTGGTCTGAAGCATTTTGAATAAGGGATACTCAGCCTGTATGATCTGATCCACAGATCCTTTCAACTTTCTCCCATTGTCTCAATAATGTCTTACTGTAGAGTCATGGATTACATTATCTTGTCCTGTCTCTCTAGTCTTCCTTAGTCTAGAACGTTTCCTCAATTTGTCTTTAACTTTCATGATTTTGACACTTTAGAAGACTATAGGCCAGATATTTGGTAGAATGTTCCTCAGCTGTGCCTATTTCCTCATGATAGAAGTTCTACATTATAGTCCTGGTGCTCTGTTCTTATGACATCTTTTTAGGTGGGACATTATTCTCATTTGTTCCATTACTGGGGATGTTCACTTCCATCACTCTATTAAGGTGGTGATAGAGTCCTTGTTAGGACTTTCCATTGTTAGGTTACTAATTTTTCCTTCTAATAGGCAGTTTTGGGGGAGGGACTTTGAAAGTTTGTAAATACAGTATTCCAGTGATCATCAAACTTGTAACTTGTTCCTTTTTAAAAAATATATAGCAGTGTGGACTAGTGGATTGTGACTCAGTAGGTTATAATTTGTAACTATTATTTTGATTCTCAGATTGTCCCATATTTGAACATGCAGAACCCCTTCAAGCTGTCTTCTGTGTCCTTTTGCCATGTCTCCATTATTCTTTGTGCAATTCCTAGCATTCTAGCACAAAGTGTATTCCAAACTGATTTTATACCTGAAGTCAGCCATTTCTCCAATGTGGTTTCTTTTTAGTGGAGAATGGTATTTAGAAGGCAAGGTCTTCACTCTGCTTATGTTTATTGCGTTTGGGATATTCCTGCTTCCAGACCCTCTAAGTGGAAGGAGCTAGGGATGTACAGGAGTGTGTGTGTGTGTATATGTATAAAACCATGGGTTCACACAGATGTCTCCAGTTGCAGTTCAACACCACTGGATTCATTCTAGTTTTTTCCCTTTCTACATCTGTTATTCCCTTCAATAGTGAGAAACCTGGCTTCCATTATCTTCAATGTATTGTCTATTTGCTCATCCCCCTTCCTAACCAATCTTTGCTGCTCCCAGCAGATGCCCTTCTCGCCCCACTTGGGCTCCACATTTTATGCCAGGCCACCCTCCCCTCCTCTAGTGTGGGTGACTTCTTCGTTCTGGCCAGGCTCTGACACACCAACCACACCATGCTACCCCTCTCGACGAATTCCCTCCTTGCTCTGCTTGGGCTTAGACACCTCATCTTAGACCTGGCGTGTCTTAAATTTTGACAGATACTCTCAAATTGCCTTTGAGAAGGGTTATGCCAATTTGTTTCCATCTACAGTTCACCTTTTCCCTCATAAGCTTGCTACACTAGATAGTAAACATTTTAGTCATTACTGACCTCATGAATGAAAAGTAATATTGTATCATTTTGATTTGGATTGATTTTTTTAAGTAAGATTAACCGTTATGTTTTTCTCTGAGCTGTTACCATCTTAATACTCACTTTCATTATCTGTAATATATGGCTAATAATATTTATTAGAGTCATGAAAGGATTACATTATTGTAATGGTTGGCCTGGGCTGCCATAACAAAATATCATAGACTGGGTGGCTTAAACATCAGAGATTTATTTTCTCACCCATTCTGGAGGCTGTGGAGTCCAAGATTAAAGTGTAGGTCGATATAGTTCTTGGTGAGGCCACTCTTCTTGCTTTGCACAAGGCTGCCTTTGTGCCGTGTTCTCTTGTGGTGGAGTGAAAGAGTGCATGCTCTCTGGTATCTCTTAAGGCATTAATCCCATCATGGGAGTCCCACCCTCAAGACCTCATTCAGTCCTGATTACCTCCCGAATACCGTCATATTGAGGATGAGGGCTTCAACATAATAATTTTTTGGGGGGGGATGGAGGGGCAAGGGTACAAAGATTTAGTCCAGAATAATGATGCATATGTAAACAGAGTCTGGCACAAAGTTGGTATTCAGTAAACATTAGTCTCCTTTCTTCTCTCCCCTCTAATGTACTTAGGAGTTTGGATTTTGGATGATGTTTAATATTTATTTAGAATTTGAGCTATGTCTGACATGTATTTAGTAATTTTGAATATATTCAAAATCAGGATTGTTAAATTTGTGAGTTATTTGGTGATTGACTTATTTTGCAGTACTAGAAACTTGTAAATTAAAAAAAATTACCATTAAATGTTTTTCCACAAGTACTTAAACAATAATGTGGTTATTCATAGAAAGACACATGAAATAGTAACGTACATTATTTAGGGGTACACACAGATTGGAATGAAAAACCCCCAAATCAAGATGCTGGTGCTTGGGAAGGGATAGTGAGAGGTGTGAACCAGGAAATTAAACACTGAAAAACTCTTTGAAAAACTGTTTGGTTAGCTATTTCATTGGTTCTATGGAATGAGCAAGCAGTAAGCAATTGTGGTTTAAGTAGTGTTTAATGTTACTACTTGGTTGTTAAACATTACTCATTGAAAGATGTGATGAACTGTGAAAACATTGAGAAGAAGATAAAAGTTTCAAAAACTGTGTACAGTTGATCCTTTAACAACATGGTTTGAAGTGTGAGGGTCCATTTATACAAAGATTTTTTTCAACTAAATGGGAAAAGGAAATAAGATATTTGCGGGAAATGAAACCCACATGTACAGAGGGCTGACTACCACTTGGCTGACCATGTTACCTGAGTATGCATAGATTTGAGTATACTTGGGCTGCCCTGGAACAAGTACCCCGAGTATACCGAGGGACAACTGTACTCTTTTTCATAAGTATTTAAAATTTACCAAATATCCTTAATCCTTTGTCTGGTTGTGTACTCTGTTGTACATGTAGTGTTTGGTGGAAATTGTTTTCTTTATATTCTAGGACATATTTCTCTACTCACCTCCCTCATCCCACAAGTTGCCTTTCCATAATTACCATGTAATAAAGGATTTATTCATTTGACATGTATTTGTTGAGTGTTTCCTATAAATCTGGTAGTGAAAAGTACGGAGAGAATGATATTAGCTGCCATTTATCAGTACTGAGTGCTTTACATACACAGTGTCATTGAGTCTTCATAGCTCTTTGAGGTATAAGTTTTATACCTAGGGATCAGCAAAATTTAATTTACCCAAGGTCACAGTTAATTAGAGGCTGTCCTGAGGCAAATTTGACTTCTATAGATATTTGTCTTTGAACTTAGTAAGTAGTAGTTGTCAAGAGAGAGAAGGAGCAGTGGTTTTAACACCAAGCTAGAGTGCTTTAGTATTTTGGAGGGGCTTATCCTGGGGTGGGACTCCAAGCCCTTTTCTCCCGACCCCCAATTAAACCAGAGCAACACTGCCTTTGTTTCTCTTACCTGTTGGGCTTCTGGGTAAGATGTAATTTGGTTTCTTTCAACTGGTAGTAAAGTGCAGTAGTAGTTCAAAAGAAACAGATTACTTCCAGTTACGTATGGTGTGAGGTAGCAGCCTTTGAATGGGGCTTTCAAATAGGAAAGGGTTTTTTTTGTTTGTTTCTGTTTTTGTTTTACTCTTGTTGCCCAGGCTGGAGTGCAATGGCGCGATCTCGGCTCACCGCATCCTCTGCCTCCCAGGTTCAAGCGATTCTCCTGCCTCAGCCTGAGTAGCTGGGATTACAGGCATGTGTCACCATGCGTGGCTAATTTTGTATTTTTAGTAGAGATGGGTTTCACCGTGTTGCCCAGGCTGATCTTGAACTACTGACCTCAGGTGATCTGCCCGCCTCGGCCTCCCAAAGTGCTGGGATTACAGGCCTGAGCCACTGCAGCTGACCAGGGGTTTTCAAAAGAAGGGAAAGGGTGTAGGTGCTTTGAAGTAAAAAATAAATGTGTGTGTATATTGTATTTGCTTGTGAAATAGTAGTTGCAAATGCAGGTAGTTTGTGGCCTAAGCATGGAAAGCTTTAAGCCTCTGACCAGTTTGGACTTAAAATCCTTAGCTAGATGCGAAGTGGTTTTTAAAATGTTTCATTTGTTTGTTTTGCTTATGACAGTGATACGTGTAAGTTTCCTGTAGACAATATGCTGAAACATTAACCCAGCAGAATTAATTTGAAAAGATAGAAAGACTAGAGTCAGGGAGGTTAATTAGCAAATTGTTGAAATAACTCAGGTGAGGACTAAGGGCGAGATAAATTATTCTTAGAAATGAAGTGAAGAGAATGATGCCACAGTAGTAAGGGAGGTAGAAGTGATGAAGCATTAGCAACTCGTTTGATATGGGGTGTTGAGAATAAGTAGAAATCTGGGGTTGTAATTTTGCCCGTGCGTGTCTAAGAATATGTATGGTAGAGTTGAGATTGGATGCCCTTGACTCAGTAATGTCAAGGGTAGATCAGAATGAGGGTACTGAGATGAGGTGAATCTAGGGCATGAGGGCTTGGAAAAGATGAGAGTAATGGCTTTTGTGAATTTTATGGAATTAAAAATAAAACCACAAATCTACCAGGTTCAAGAAGCCAAAGAAAAAACAAATAAATTTTTAAAAATTTACGCTGGAGAGGATGTGGAGAAATAGGAACGCTTTTACACTGTTGGTGGGAGTGTAAATTAGTTCAACCATTGTGGAAGACAGTGTGGTGATTCCTCAAGGGTCTAGAACTAGAAATAACCATTTGACCCAGCAATCCCATTACTGGGTTATACCCAAAGGATTATAAATCATTCTACTATAAAGACACATACACATGTGTGTTTATTGAAGCACTATTCACAATAACAAAGACTTGGAACCAACCCAAATGGCCATCAATGATAGACTGGTTAAAGAAAATGTGGCATGTATACACTGTGGAATACTATGTAGCCATAAAAAAGGATGAGTTCATGTCCTTTGCAGGGACATGGATGAAGCTGGAAACTGTCATTCTCAGCAAACTAACACAGGAACAGAAAACCAAACACCACATGTTCTCACTCATAAGTGGAAGCTGAACAATGAGAACACATGGACACAGGGAGGGGAACATCACACACTTGGGCCTGTCAGGGGATGGGGGTCAAGGGGAGGGATGGCATTAGGAGAAGTACCTAATCCATGTGGGACTTAAAACCTAGATGATGGGTTGATAGGTGCAGCAAACCACTGTGGCACATGTATACCTATGTAACAAACCTGCACGTTCTGCACATATATCCCAGAACTTAAAGTATAAAAAAAAAATCATAAATCAACAAAGAGAACCAACAAAGTGGAACCATTTTGTCAGACTTACATCTTTTTTAATTCTTGATGAAAATAATTGGGTTTGGATTTCCTTTTTAAAAAATGTAAGAATAGTTATGAATGATTATGAAGTTATTTTGATCCTTTGTTTCAGACTCTTTGCCACAAATAACTGAAAGCTCACCAACAGCCTGGTGATAAAAACATTGTTTATGACTTGCTTTTTGTTTGAAGTTCTTCACTAACATTTTTGGTCCTTGTTAGAGAAAATATAGTAGTAAAGTGGTACAGTGCTAGGTATTGATTTCTCAGTCACTGACTAGACATTAGATCTGTGGGGTATACGAGTGTTTGCATTATGATAACCTACAGAAGTGAAATTTTGAAAAAAAATAATTTGTTTCATACTCCCTCAGCAGCAGCACTTGTAAATTTATCTCAGAATCACTAGATATGGTGTGGCTTCATTATCATACTCATGAGGATAATGATGCTGTTTGTAAGTATTGCTGTTCTTTTACACACACCTATGATGGTGAACGTTCAATTTAGTATTTTTCTTTTCATGTAATGTTCTGTATATACTTGCATGTTTTGTATTTGAAGAATCTTGGTTGGAGATTAGGTTGTTTGTATTCAGAATACCTTTATTGTTATGGAATAAGAATTTGATGCTCTTGAAATTGGTGTAGAATAGAACATTTGCAACCCTATTTAGTATGAGTGGAATTTCCTTTTTACTTTTCTCAAAAATGCTGTATTTCATGCCTTTCAGAAATTTTGAAATGTATGTTGCAGAGTAGGGGAAAGTAAGTATTAAAAGAATTTTCTAAGTTGAGAGAAAATTCTTTTTGTACTTAAATGTCAAGGTGATACTTAGGTGAAGTGTGTGTGAGATCTTGGATAGCTCAGATTTTTTAAATTTAAAGCTAGTCACAGATGTAATTCTCAACTAGCCAAAGTGAAGAAAGCCCAATTTGGGACAACGTCTAAAATAAGAATTGCTAGAAACTTACGTATTAGGCATCTGTTACTGGTTATTTCCAATTCTGGACTTTTTAAAATGTAGATTTTTTTTTTTTTTTAACCAATACACATCTGGAGGCATACACATTGAAGTAAATACAGCTGTGGTTATTTACATAATTAATCACAATTCTGGCAATGCATTTAGTGTTTAAGGTAAAGTGTATGCTTTATAAGGCCATCCGCATATTGAAGGATGGCATTAGACATGAGGTATCATATCAGGTATCATGGGTATGTCATTGTGTGGTTATATTTTGTCCTTTTAAAAATTATTTCTGGAGTTAACCCTTTAAAACTGAGTGATTACAATTGCTTGATTGTCAGTGTAGTGTTAGAGTTGAAAATTAAAGCACAATTCAGAGATCCAAGAAAATGTCAGCTAAACCCAGAGATTACAATAATTACAGCTTTTTCATGTTATACATTGAGTAGAGTTTGTATGTATTGTAACTTACATATATTGTAACATATATGTATACTGTAGAGAATTTGTAAGTGTTGGAAATACTATTTTGGGGCATTGTACCTTCTATCACGTAAGCTTTTTGTGTAATATAGTTAAGTACATAATCCAGGTTAATAAACTCTTTAAAATATCTATCTAAAATAGATTATAGATTCTGGTTTGTCAGTGTTAGCACTGTTTTTCTTAATAGTGCTTATATTAATTTTAACTGCTTAATAAGTTGTAATAGAAAAGAGGCTATTTCTCAGATTCCTCATCTATGATAATTGTACATAGACATCAGTGCTTCTTACTGCTTAGGATAACGGTATTAAGGCTACAGAGTTTATCTAGATTTATCAGATAATTAACGAAGAATTTGGCCACCTCTTTCATCCTTGTTCACTCAGTAGTGTCATAACTATGAAGTACTGTATAGTAATATCAAAGAAATATAGAGCTATTGTTATGAATCTTTTTTATATGTTCTACCTAAAATGTTGCTCACAGTATTCTTTTTCCCCCTCTTCATGAGCCAGTTCCTTTTTCCTGGGACTTTATCTCTACTTTTTCCTTTCCTTTCCCTGCCATTAAAATAGCATGAGATGGTTATTAGAGGAGGGAGAGATGCTTTATGTTTGTTGTAAATGATCATCAGAGTTTAACTTTATAAACTAAAAAAATTGGCTGGGCGCGGTGGCTCACGCCTGTAATCCCAGCACTTTGGGAGGCCGAGGCGGGCAGATCACGAGGTCAGGAGAACGAGACCATCCTGGCTAACGTGGTGAAACCCCATCTCTACTAAAAATATAAAAAAATTAGCCAGGTGTGGTGGCGGACACCTGTAGTCCCAGCTACTCGGGAGGCTGAGGCAGGAGAATGGCATGAACCCAGGAGGTGGTGCTTGCAGTGAACCAAGATCGGGCCACTGCACTCCAGCCTGGGCGATAGTGCGAGACTCTGTCTGCAAAAAAAAAAAAAAATTGTACCATTCTTAAATATTTTTTCCCCTTTATAAGTCAAAAGAAGTACAGTCAACTTGAAGACATCACTTAATAGCTGTTGAAATTAACATTTTGAATCAAATCATAATTAGATGAAAAAAATTTGTTTCTTAAAAGATAGTTGCTTTAAAAGATAAGACTCTACAGTATTTTTCAAAGACTTACAAGGTTAGCAGAAAAGTGTCAAATATTATTTTATATTTCTGGCTTGAATCTTTTGACACATGATTATTTCCTTTTTAGGGACCAGTGCAGATGGAAGCAACCTACTTAACAGTTTAGGAAGCTGGTTAGTTGGAAGTGGTTCAAGCTGAGTAGAAAAATCTGCTTGTTGTCTTAGAACCTTGAAACAGTGCTGTTGTGATTTTGAGTTATGTCACCTCCTTTACTTAAGAATGTAGTATCTAGTCTTTATTTAAATTTTTTTTTGTAACATAAAACTCCATTGGATATCTTTTATAAAGACTCCTTAAAATAACTATAAAATAGATAATTTCTATTTCCAGGCTCAACCCGCATAGCATATTTAGAGCTTGAGATTTGAGGTTAGAGAATAGTGGTAATACATATATAGTTTCTCACCATTCTAAACAAAAGCTGAAATCTCAGTCTCAACCTCCTCTCTACCACTACCAAAGGGAGGAAGAAAATCTAGAAAACTAAAAACTACAATATTCTTCTTTATGCATATTTATGTTTATTCTTCCTTTAAAAATATAAATTTGTATCAGTTATATTAGGCAGATACTAGTGGTGGCTTACAGTTTGGTCTACTTTTAAATATTTGTATATAAGTTATCCTTGTGTTTTGCAGTTTTGAATTTCACTCTGGTATCTTCCTGCCACTCAACTTGCTTTAGGGTTGTTTTGTGTTGTGTTTTGAAAGATTGTGAAGTAGACCTTCTAAAAATGAGTACAAAGAAAAATCAGTAAAGTAAATATCCTCCTGAAATTGTAAGTTTTCATGGCAGGTAGGATTTTTTTGTATTAACTTCTATTTCAGATTATCTGCAAACTGAATAATTGAGAGAACTAGACAGCATAAACTCAGATTTAAGGAAGACACCATTTTCCATAGATACAGTTTTAGCTGTTTTTGAATTGTGAGTGTTCAGTAGCAAACTTTTCAGAGTTTTTGTAGTTGTGGAAATAATGTATGAGAAATATTTAGACAGCATCTGTTTCTATTTTTAGACTGGGCTGGCTTAGATGAAGATGAAGATGCACATGTCTGGGAGGATAATTGGGATGATGACAATGTAGAGGATGATTTCTCTAATCAGTTACGGTAAGTTTTAAGCCAGATTTTTATTGTAGTTCAGTATTAAT
The DNA here is from genome assembly GCF_007565055.1 of Rhinopithecus roxellana. Lineage (NCBI taxonomy): Eukaryota > Metazoa > Chordata > Mammalia > Primates > Cercopithecidae > Rhinopithecus > Rhinopithecus roxellana. Next base: position 126,569,187 of record NC_044554.1, on the reverse strand, counting down.
TATAAGCATGGAATATGTAATTTACATAGATAATTAACCTCTTAAAAGCTACTTAATCTTTGAAATAGGTTTTTGAACTGTGTAAAGTAAGACATATTGTCTTCATCTCCTGTGATTCCAAACATGAACACTTTGAGTAATTGCCTACGAATTTTATTCTTTCTGGTCTTTTTATAAAGGTGTAAAATAGAAGCATATTTGCCATTTCTTATCCTTGGGAATTTAATTCTGTCAATGTTAATTTTCTACCAATATCAAATAACTCAGCAGAAATTAGAATCATAGAGTGCTGGGACCTAATAGACTGGTGATTCTCAAACTGGAATGGAGCTTGGGGTTGTGAGAATGTACTGTGTCATATTCATGTATAAATCTACTTGACTTCGTTTATTTATTGAGGTAAAATTCATATAACATAAAATTAAGCATTTAAAAGTGTACAGTTCAGTGGCTTCTAGTACATCCTCAATATTGTGCAACCATCATCTCTATTTAGTTCCAGTATTTTCAGCATCCCAAAAGGAAACAGTACTTACTAAGCAATCATTTCACACTCTTTCTTCCCTTAATCCCTGGCTGCTGCTGATCTGCTTTCTATCTGTAAGGATTGGCCTATTCTGGATGCTTCATATAAATGAAATCATATAATATTGTGACCTTGCGTGGGTATCTTTTTTCACTTTGCATAATGTTTTCAAGGTTCATTCGTGTTGTACCATGCATCAGTACTTCATTCCTTTTTATGACTGAATAATATTCCATGTACATGTTCCATATTGTATATTGTATTCCAATATATACTACTGTATGGATTTGCCACGTTATATATGTATTCATCAGTTGATGGACATTCAGACTGTTTCCACCTT